>NC_060140.1:550162822-550514822 GCF_021461385.2 Schistocerca piceifrons
TAAATCAGGATGGCTGGAGACGGGATTGAACCGTTGTCCTCCCGAATGCGAGTCCAGCGTGCTAACCACTGCGCCACCTCGCTCGGTCGACAGTTGAAGGAGACATATGGTGATGGAGCTATGGATGTGTCGAAAGTGCGTTCGTGGGTGTGACAGTTTAATGAAGGCAGAACATCGCGTGACGACAAACCGAAACAACCTCGGGCTCGCACAAGCTGGTCTGATGACATGATCGAGAAAGTGGAGAGAATTGTTTTGGGGGATCGCCGAATGACTGTTGAACAGATCGCCTCCAGAGTTGGCATTTCTGTGGGTTCTGTGCACACAATCCTGCATGACGACCTGAAAATGCGAAAAGTGTCATCCAGGTGGGTGCCACGAATGCTTACAGACGACCACATGGCTGCCCGTGTGGCATGTTGCCAAGCAATGTTGACGCGCAACGACAGCATGAATGGGACTTCCTTTTCGTCGGTTGTGACAATGGATGAGACGTGGATGCCATTTTTCAATCCAGAAACAAAGCGCCAGTCAGCTCAATGGAAGCACACAGATTCACCGCCACCAAAAAGATTTCGGGTAACAGCCAGTGCTGAAAAAATGATGGTGTCCATGTTCTGGGACAGCGAGGGCGTAATCCTTATCCATTGCGTTCCAAAGGGCACTACGGTAACAGGTGCATCCTACGAAAATGTTTTGAAGAACAAATTCCTTCCTGCACTGCAACAAAAACGTCCGGGAAGGGCTGCGCGTGTGCTGTTTCACCAAGACAACGCACCCGCACATCGAGCTAACGTTACGCACCAGTTTCTTCGTGATAACAACTTTGAAGTGATTCCTCATGCTCCCTACTCACCTGACCTGGCTGCTAGTGACTTTTGGCTTTTTCCAACAATGAAAGACACTCTCCGTGGCCGCACATTCACCAGCCGTGCTGCTATTGCCTCAGCGATTTTCCAGTGGTCAAAACAGACTCCTGAAGAAGCCTTCGCCGCTGCCATGGAATCATGGCGTCAGCGTTGTGAAAAATGTGTACGTCTGCAGGGCGATTACGTCGAGAAGTAACGCCAGTTTCGTCGGTTTCGGGTGAGTAGTTGATTAGAAAAAAATCGGAGGCCTTAGAACTTGAATGCACCTCGTACATTCAACCATCGATCAGTACAAGCCTTAAACAATAGAATATCGCCTTTTGGTATGTTTTGTGATCTCTCCAAGGCCTTGGATTGTGTAGATCATAATACTCTCTTAGAAGAACTCAGGTTTATGGAATTGATGGCTTTACTCACAGCTGGTTTGAATCATACATCACAAACAGAATGCAAAAGTTTGTGCTGTATTATTCAGACAATGTCGGAAATATAGAAAATTTTAGTGACTGGGGTAAAATCACAAAGGAAGCACCACAAGCTTCAATTTTGGGTATATATGTGAATGGCCTTCCACTTAACATGCAGCAAACAAATTTGGATACTTTTTGTAGACGATATCAGTATTATAATAAATCCCATTAGAGGGAAAGTAACAGAAGAATTGTTAAATGATATTTTCCATAGGATTATTATAGGGTTCTCTGAAAGAGACTCTCCCTTTTCCCTTTGAGATAAAGAAACACAAAACGTTCGGTTCTGTGCAGCAAATGTAGTCATACCAACAACTGAGGTAGCACATGAGCCGGGGTCAGTAAGTAGGGCAGAATGCTCCAAATTTTTTGGTGGTCGTATAGATGAAAACTTGAACTTGAAGGAGCACGTTGTATTGTATTGAACTGGGGACTTATAAACGACCAAGAGGCTTCGTCCCCGCCGTAGCCCTCAGTGGTTCAAAGCCACACAACAGGCTACAGCAGTCCACTCACCCCACCCCACCCCACCGCGGCCCCATTGTGCGGTTCGGCCCCCCTGTGGAACCCCCCCCCCCCCCCTCCCCCTCCGAGAACGTTTCACACCAGACAAGTGTAGCCTCAGATCGTGGTAGAGCAATCATGGTGTACGCGTACGTGGAGACAGTGTTTACGCAGCAACCGCCGACATGGTGTAACTGAGGCAGAAGAAAAGGGAACCAGCCCGCATTCGCCTAGGCAGATGGAAAACCGTCTTAAAAACCATCCGCAGACTGGCCGGCATACCGGACCTCGACATAATCCGCCGGGCGGATTTGTATCGGGGACCGGCACGCCTTCCCGCTCGAAAAGCAGTGCGTTAAACCGCACGGCTACCCGGGCGGGCAAGGAGCATATTACTGAGGTTGTCGAATAGTTAAGTTCAGTTACTTTTGCTCTTCGTATAATAGCTAGTCTTGGAAACAAACGTATCGACCTCCTGATATATTTCGCATATTTCCACTCAGCAATGTCGTACGGAATAATTTCGTGGGGTAACTTATGACTTTTTTTTAAAAAAGAGAGGGAAAATATTGATGGCACAAAAGCGAGCAGTAAGAATATGTGGTGTTCACCCACGAGTGTCATGTATGTACCTCATCAAGGAGCTGGGCATTGTAATTGCGCTACCACAATATATATTTTCACCATAAATGGCTCTGAGCACTATGGGACTCAACTGCTGTGGTCATAAGTCCCCTAGAACTTAGAACTACTTAAACCTAACTAACCTAAGGACAGCACACAACACCCAGCCATCACGAGGTAGAGAAAATCCCTGACCCCGCCGGGAATCGAACCCGGGAACCCGGGCGTGGGAAGCGAGAACGCTACCGCACGACCACGAGATGCGGGCTTCACCATAAATAAGTTATCACAATTTGAGAAGAGCACTGACGTACAAGCCTACAACACTCTTTGTTAAAGCTGTCACTGACTCAGAGAGGAGTTCAGGATGCTGTAAAAAAGATTTTTTGATCATTTCAAAATGGTCCAAATGGCTCTGAGCACAATGGGACTTAACATCTGAGGTCAACAGTCCCCTAGCACTTAGAACTACTTAAACCTAACTAACGTAAGAACATCACACACATCCATGCCCGAGGCAGGATTCGAACCTGCGACCGTAGCTGTCGCGCGGTTCCAGACTGAAGCGCCTAGAACCGCTCGGCCACACCGGCCGGCGTTTTGATCATTTCACCAGTAACATAAAATGTCTGACAGATAGCGGAGCAAGTTTTAAATCCAATTTAAAACCATTCTCCTGGACAACTCCTTCTATTCCATTGACGTATTTCTACTTAAACACTGATAGCTAGCAAAAAAAGAAATTAAAAATTTGGTTTTAAGTGTAGTTGCGTGAGTAGGAATAAAATGTGTTCATCAATGTTAACACTGATCGTGTACACACATCTTGTAAACTGACTCGTTCCACATCATTTCGATAAAAGAATCGTTCAACTGATCCGTGGAGCATGCAACTAACTAACTCACTAACTCCAGCGAAAACGTATCCCAGTACAAAATTTAACTACATTGTATGTCTTACAAAAACGGCCGTTTTTACACTCCTGGAAATTGAAATAAGAACACCGTGAATTCATTGTCCCAGGAAGGGGAAACTTTATTGACACATTCCTGGGGTCAGATACATCACATGATCACACTGACAGAACCACAGGCACATAGACACAGGCAACAGAGCATGCACAATGTCGGCACTAGCACAGTGTATATCCACCTTTCGCAGCAATGCAGGCTGCTATTCTCCCATGGAGACGATCGTAGAGATGCTGGATGTAGTCCTGTGGAACGGCTTGCCATGCCATTTCCACCTGGCGCCTCAGTTGGACCAGCGTTCGTGCTGGACGTGCAGACCGCGTGAGACGACGCTTCATCCAGTCCCAAACATGCTCAATGGGGGACAGATCCGGAGATCTTGCTGGCCAGGGTAGTTGACTTACACCTTCTAGAGCACGTTGGGTGGCACGGGATACATGCGGACGTGCATTGTCCTGTTGGAACAGCAAGTTCCCTTGCCGGTCTAGGAATGGTAGAACGAAGGGTTCGATGACGGTTTGGATGTACCGTGCACTATTCAGTGTCCCCTCGACGATCACCAGTGGTGTACGGCCAGTGTAGGAGATCGCTCCCCTCACCATGATGCCGGGTGTTGGCCCTGTGTACCTCGGTCGTATGCAGTCCTGATTGTGGCGCTCACCTGCACGGCGCCAAACACGCATACGACCATCATTGGCACCAAGGCAGAAGCGACTCTCATCGCTGAAGACGACACGTCTCCATTCGTCCCTCCATTCACGCCTGTCGCGACACCACTGGAGGCGGGCTGCACGATGTTGGGGCGTGAGCAGAAGACGGCCTAACGGTGTGCGGGGCCGTAGCCCAGCTTCATGGAGACGGTTGCGAATGGTCCTCGCCGATACCCCAGGAGCAACAGTGTCCCTAACTTGCTGGGAAGTGGCGGTGCGGTCCCCTACGGCACTGCGTAGGATCCTACGGTCTTGGCGTGCATCCGTGCGTCGCTGCGGTCCGGTCCCAGGTCGACGGGCACGTGCACTTTCCGCCGACCACTGGCGACAACATCGATGTACTGTGGAGACCTCACGCTCCACGTGTTGAGCAATTCGGCGGTACGTCCACCCGGCCTCCCGCATGCCCACTATACGCCCTCGCTCAAAGTCCGTCAACTGCACATACGGTTCACGTCCACGCTGTCGCGGCATGCAACCAGTGTTAAAGACTGCGATGGAGCTCCGTATGCCACGGCAAACTGGCTGACACTGACGGCGGCGGTGCACAAATGCTGCGCAGCTAGCGCCATTCGACGGCCAACACCGCGGTTCCTGGTGTGTCCGCGGTGCCGTGCGTGTGATCATTGCTTGTACAGCCCTCTCGCAGTGTCCGTAGCAAGTATGGTGGGTCTGGCACACCGGTGTCAATGTGTTCTTTTTTCCATTTCCAGGAGTGTATTTTTTCTGTATCACTTGTTGTTTGCGCGTAACGAGCGAGAGAATATGAAAACCGCGCGCATGGATTTTGAAGGCCAGCTGTAACATTACTGGTTGCATGAAACGATGTCAGTAGGGACAGCTAAATCACCCTGTACATACTATGTTCCTCCTCCCTCTTCTGGAGTACGTCTGCGCGGTGCGTCATACACTGGCATCGATTTGCACTGGGATTTTGGTATATGTATTGCATGCCAACAGTAGGAAACACCACGAAGGAAACGATCTACTAGCTCATAACCAGTATGGATGCAGAAGACATCGTTGTTGTGAAATACAAATGGCTCTTTATCCACACGAAGTAGTGAGTGCTATCGATTGGGGATTCCAACTTGACTTTTTCATATATCTAGATTTCTGAAATTGTTAACTGTTACACACAAATAAACTTTTTTACATCACATTTGTTGCTGTTTGCTGTTTTCGCGTTCTGATCGTCATTTTGTATATTTGTGGCTAAACAGTTCATACTGAATATTTTTTCCGACCGATGTGGCACAGTGGAGTCTCATTCTGAAGGCCAAGTGGTTCCTTCCGAAAAGTAACGTCCGATTCCGACCCCAGTTCTTACTGAAGACGACCTATTGCTCTAATGGCCTCCGTCATTTTAAGCATTCGTTATTTGCTGTTTTGTTCCACAGAGCTGTTGCTGTGTTGCTTACGGGAGTTCATACGACCTTACATTTGAAGTAACCTGAAACACTATCCACATCTGCATCGATATGCCGCAAGCCACCTTTGGGCAAATGCCGGATGGCACTTAATCGTCACATCCCCTTTGCTGTACCGTTCACGAATAGTACATGTGTACGAAAATATCAATCGGTCCCCGTCCTTAGTAGTACAAAAATAACGAACCAGTTACTTTTGTGTCTGCGAATTTTTCTTAATGAATATAAAATAATTTTGAAAGGAAAACGAAGAGTACCTACTGACACGTCATGTATGAGATTACATTTTCGTCTGCTGAATAAAATAATTTTGGGTGCTGCTAGACAGCGTCATTATAAAACACAAAAGCAACTAAATTTTCGGCGTTTCAACTGACTTGCTGTGGTTATCTTCAGACTCGAAACGTCGGCAGTTTAGTTACTTTTGTGTTTCATAACGACGCGGGCTACTACCCAAAATGACACTAGACGTGGAAGGCTACCAATTTGTATACATTTTCCTGGTTTGTATAACTCTTTCTCTAGTACACCGTTGCAAAAACTGACGTATCATGCAACCAGCATTTCGTTTATCGCACGTTTGCTTCTGCAAGACATCTGTTACGTGGGCTTCTGACTTTTTTCTTGCGGCTTATTACAGAAAGTTCGGTACAGAAATAGTTTTCTCATTTACCAATTTCCCAAAATCAGTTTACATCGCTCTTTGTCGATATTGGAATAAGTCTGAAAAATTTAACCTTCTCAGATAAACTAGGGGCATCTCATATGGTGTGTTAGTGAATACAGCCGGCCGTTGTGGCCGAGCGGTTCTAGGCGCTTCAGTCTGGAACCGCGCGACAGCTACGGTCGCAGGTTCGAATCCTGCCTCAGGTATGGATGTGTGTGATGTCCTTAGGTTAGTTAGGTTTAAGTAGTTCTAAGTTCTAGGGGACTGATGACCTCAGATAGTAGACCCATAGTGCTCAGAGCACTACATTACTCTTTTTTCTGAAATTTGAAACACCATTGTTACTATTTCTTTCGAACTGTAGCCGTATTATGTTCTATGCGGACAGTAGTGTATACATTTATCTCCTTCTATAAATTTAAAAGCATGCCTGTCGTAGCCATTGAGACAGTAACTCACAAGAACGGTGCCATTCGTATCTGACAACACAGTTTGTGAAAACTGCAAAGTTTCTGCACAGCTCGGGTATAGGTTAGGCTGAAAACCCCAAAATAACGGTCAGGGTGACTTCGTAGGATGACGACAACGGTTTATCAAATAGCGCCAGCTAAATATCGTCGTGTGCAGACAAATCATCGAACTGATGCCTTCCTCAACATAGATTTGAAAATGATTTGACGCGTGGCTTTCGTTGATATTTATGTAACTTGATTACTCACGCATGCATGCAGACGTTGGTTGCTTTTAATTTTCTTTCGAGTTGCTGCAGCTCTGGTCCAGCTTTCGTAGGTACCGTGTTTCACGAACAGCTGGTCACACGTAGGCGTCCGAACGACTCGCGGCCGGCGCGTCCTAGTTCAGCCGTAGTCCGCTAGGTGTCTCCGCAGTCCGCGTAGCGCGAGGCGGCCGTTCCAGCTGGCAGGCGCGCTTGTGCGCTGCTCCCGTCCTCGCCGAACGTCATTTCTATTCCGTCTCGCTGCCGGCGCCAGACATCTGCCTTCCTCCACCGTTTGCTTTGACGTGGTCCGGAATCGGCGGGCTGGTGCTTTGTTTACACACGGAGACCAAAATTAACTCCAGATACTGGCGCTGCGATCCAGCGACTGCCGTGCTCTCGTTTCTCAAGGACAGCACGTCGGTCATTAGAAATATCGTCACAGCTGATTCCTGGGCAACATCTGCGGTATCAAAATGTGCAGAGTGTATCGTAATTAAGAGACAAAACGGACGCGGACGAAAATAAACGATAACAGAAGCGAGAGATAATTGGAATTGTGTTGATACCAGACGCCGCTAGCTCCAGATGACGCATTATCCTAGTTACCACAAATGTATTTTAAATGTAAACTTTTCGATTAAGTCTCCATCTAATTGGGCTCAAAGCCTACAGGGTGGTTATAATTAAAATTTCGCCACTTGAGCCAGTGTAGACGGAAGACTGTTTATCGTATGGGTATCCAACTGTACAAGAATGGGGCACAGACTGTGCGCTGCAGGATTTGCTTTGTTAGAAGTGTTTAGTGTCATGAGTTTTCGTTGGGTACCGGTACTGGTACGGAGATTTGGGTTGACTCAAGCATCATTGTGTATTACAGTTGCAGACACTCAACAAGAGTCTGGACGAGGTGAGCAGAGTTTCACTCGTAAAGCTGTTTTATCAAGACAACAGAAAAAATGCTGCTACTCTTAGCGAGTATCGACGCATTAAAGCGACACGGAGAGGTCCTCTTCACGCACCGGAACTGAAGAACATGGTTCGGAAGTTCGAATTAACTGTTGATTTGGGAATCGCTCCTGGGAGAGGCCGACGGCCAGTTGCGCCACAAACTGTTGAAGTTACTGTTTCCATGACTGAGAATACCGGATGCAATGTGCGATCTTCACGCAGTGCATAAGCTGTGTCACGACAGCTGAAAGTTCCATGGTCCGGGCAGCAGTAGAGCGATCTCTAGTGTGGTCCCAGACTGTCGTGGACGCAAGTGGTCGTCACATTGTGCAACGTTTGTAACCTGGAACATAAACAAATATTAATCCCTCATGTGGAAATTAAAATGTGTTTTTTTTTTCAATGGTTTATTCGTTATTTCTCTTCCACCTGTCCTTACAAATGTTTCTACAAAGTTTCATTGTCCCACGATCAATCGTGTTTCATTCGGGGTCTTCTCGAGCAGTGAAATCTAAATTACACGGTCCAGCCACATTAATGTGACCACCTGTGACAAGTCAGACCAATCGTCTTTTGCAGCACGGACGTGCAGGAAGAGTCTCCGCGAGGTTGTGGAAGTTACCAACAGGGGTGTGAAGCTATTGCGAATCCAGTGCCGCGGTCAGCTGCGCTAGGTTTCTCAGTTGTGAATCCATGGCGCGAACAGCCCGATCGAAGCGGCCCCACACATTCTCCAATGGGTTTAAATCCTGGAAGTCTGGTGGCCAGGGCAATACGGTAAACTCATCGTGGTGCTCTGCTAACCACGCACAGACTCTATGCGCTGTGTGACGTGCTGCATTGCCCTGCTGGTAGCAGCCATCATGCCGAGGAAGAACAAACTGCACGTAGGGGTGGACATGATCCTCAAGGATAGACCCATGATCCTATCAATCCACTATGCTTCTCAGAATGACGAGATCTGCCAAGGAACGCCACGGAAACATTCCTCAGACCGTAACGCTCCCCCCTCCGGCCTGGACGGTTACTGTAGGGTGTTTTCTTTCAGACGATTGACGCTGTACATGTCAAGGCGATCTGTCCGGAGGAGCATAAATCGTGATTCATCTGAAAAGGCCACACGTACCCACTCCGCGGACGCCCGGTTGCGGTATTGGCGTGAAAATTCCAGCGTTCGTCGTCGGTGAACAGCAGTCAGTGTGAATGGCACGAAACAGGCGCCTGCTGCGAGGCCTGTATGCAGCAACGTTCGCTGAACGGTCGTTGAGGAGACACTGCTGGCAGCTCCTTGGTTCATCTGGGCGGTCAGTTGCTCGGCAGTTGCACGTCTGTTCGCCCGTACACCTCTCTGCAGCCGTCATTCACCCCTGTTATCTATGGCCCGTGGTGCACCACAGTTGCCGGCCGGGGTGGCCTGCGGTTCTAGGCGCTACAGTCTGGAACCACGTGACCGCTTCGGTCGCAGGTTCGAATCCTGCCTCGGGCATGGATCTGTATGATGTCCTTAGGTTAGTTAGGTTTAAGTAGTTCTAAGTTCTAGGGGACTGATGACCTTAGAAGTTGAGTCCCATAGTGCTCAGAGCCATTTGAACCATTTTTTTGCACCACAGTTGCCTCGGCGATGGTTTTGGATAGCGTTAGCGTGCCACGCGCGGTATGCTTCAGTCACGGCGGCACGTGAACTGTCTACAGACTTCTCCGTTTCAGAAGTGCCTCCGAAGCCAATGATCATGCCCATTTGGACGTCAGATGAATCGATCCGTTGCGACATTACGACACCAAGTGCACTGTTTTCTACGTTCCCCCTCCCCGACACCCTTTATACGCTATATAGCCTCCGCTGCTAGCGCTGCCACCTGCCATCTGTGAGTGGTTATTCAACGCTGACGTCGAACCTAGGCAGTGATCACATTCATATGAGTGGGCCGTATATAACCACTCTGTACAAGACTGCTTTAGGACTTTACCTTTTACGAATACAATTTGCTGAACACACGCACCTGGTAAAGTAGTTGTTCCACGTATCGTTCTCGCATTTGGATATCTTACCTCACTCGTCTCTGCAGTGAGTTAGGAATTGCTTCAAACGTGTTCGGATTATATCGTACATCTTGCAAATACTCTACAGTTCGCTCATCTAGTTTTTCGAACGTATCAGTTGAACTTTTGTACACAAACTTTTTTAAATGACCCCACGCAGAAAACTCCGGAGGATAGAGGTCAGGTGATCGTGGGCGCCGAGGTAGAGACTGTTCGATCTGTCCATCTTCGAATATTTTGGATGTCGTACATCAGCAGCAAAATAAAAGTTTACGTTTTAAATACATTTTAACTAACGTATCAGTGTTTGCCATTGACTACAATATAATAGCGTGCCTTTTGCCTCATTGGGAACGGTGGCAGTTGCTTCAGGTACCCCTTCGCAAAAGGAAAAAAAGGAAAAGTAGGGTTGTAAGCCACATCCACGATGTCGTCATAGCACAAGCTCATTTACAGTACTTGCCGCCCTTCCCGAATGCGAATTCAGTAGCTCCACCGTTGCGCGACCCTGATCGGCCACTGTATCTAGGGGTATAAAATGGAACCAACACGTAAGGATGATAGTGGTGAAGGCCAATCGGCGCCTTCGCTTTATTGGGGAATTTACAGTACTGGCCACTAAAATTGCTACACCACGAAGATAACATGCTACAGACGCACAATTTAACCGACAGGAAGAAGATGCTGTGATATGCAAATGATTAGCTTTTCAGAGCATTCACACAAGGGTGGCGCCGGTGGCGACACATACAACGAGCTGACATGAGGATAGTTTACAACCGATTTCTCATACACAAACAGCAGTTGATCGGCGTTGCCTGGTGAAACGTTTTTGTGATGCCTCGTGTAAGGAGGAGAAACGCGTATCATCACGTTTCCGACTTTGATGAAGGTCGGATTGTAGCCTATCGAGATTGCGGATATATCGTATCGCAACATTGCTGCTCGCGTTGGTCGAGATCCAATGACTGTTAGCAGAATATGGAATCGGTCGGTTCAGGAGGGTAATACGGAATGCCGTGCTGGAAGTCAGCGAAGAACCTGGGTGCACGAATGGCAAAACGTCATTTTTTCGGATGAATCCAGGTTCTGTTTACAGCATCATGATGGTCGCATCCGTGTCTGGCGACATCACGGTGAACGCACATTGGAAGCGTGTATTCGTCATCGCCATAATGGCGTATCACCTGGCGTGATGGTATGGGGTGCCATTGGTCACACGTCTCGGTCACCTCTTGTTCGCAGTGACGGCACTTTGAACAGTGGACGTTACATTTAAGATGTGTTACGACCCGTGGCTCTACCCTTCATTCGATCCCTGCGAAACCCTACATTTCAGCAGGACAATGCACGACCGTGTTGAAGCTGCATGGGCAGCTTTACCTGTACACTCCATCCAAGCTCTGTTTGACTCAATGCCCAGGCGTATCAAGGCCGTTATTACTGTTCTGGGTACTGATTTCTCAGGATCTATGCATCCAAACTGCGTGAAAATGTAATCATATGTCAGTTCTAGTATAATATCTTTGTCCAATGAATACCCGTTTATCATCTGCATTTCTTCTTGGGGTAGCAATTTTATTGGCCAGTAGTGTAAGAAAGTGCGGGTCATTTGTAAAGTAGGCTACGTATAGAACACTACTACAACCCATTCTTGAGTACTGATCTAGTGTTCGGGACCCCAACCAGGTCTGATTAAAGAAAGACATCGAAGAAATTCTGAGGCGGGCTGTTAGATTTGTTACCGGTAGATTTGAGCGTTCGGCGAGTGTTACAGAGATGCTTTGTAAACTCGAATGGGAATCCTTTGAGGGAAAGCGACGTTCTTTCCGCGGACAACTATGGACAACGTTTAGAGAACCGGTATCTGAAACTGACTGCGGATGCTACTGCCAATGTACATTCCGCGTAAGGGCTCGTACGGAAGTATAGAGACATTTCTTTCTCTCTTGCCCTGTTTGCGAGTGGAACAGGGAAGGAAATGGCTAGTTGTGGTACCGAGTACCCTCCGCCAGCCACCGTTCGGCGGCTTGCGGAGTGTGTATGTAGATGTAGACGTAGATGTACTTCCCGACGTCTGTTTTTAAGACTCAAGTGCCACAGAGTTAACTCTCCCAATGAAGAAATCAGCTACAGCCCCTGTCTTATCAGAGTGGATTTTCGGGTCGAAACAGGTGTATCCTCATCTTTCAGCACGCACTTCTCTAAACTTTAAATGGCAAGAGATGAAGTCTTTTTTAAAAATTTATTTTTACCATCCGCCGATTTGCACTTTGATGCATAAAATCATTACCAGAGCTTCAGTCTAGGACTAACGACACTTCACTGTGATCACAACCTGATGGGGAGCCGTTTCTTATGATGTGCTGATTTATTGTTTATACCACAAAAATGTAGCTTCTTCCTCAGGTTCGCTCTTATACACAGCAAAAGTACAGTTTCTTACGCAGTATCCAAGGAAATTGATCCAGAAATTCACATCCCATCGCGCTAACGTCGGAAAGAAGTACCCTCAGTAATGAGACGAATTCTGGGGATGGAGCTCAGCTTCAAAATATCCCCTCACGTTTAACAATAAGTATTATTCTTAAGACAGTAGTCTGATTTTTCCTTTAACTTACCATCCATTCCTGTTTCTTTTTGCCAAGAAAAGCCATTACAGTCAGTACAAACGATCCACCGCTTGCTTTGGGTCATGCTTGAAACGTCATAGTATCGAAGCTAGGTTTCATCTCCTGGTATTAGCGCAGTGCGAGGTGCTAATTTCTATTTGAGCATTTCCGTGCAGCATAAGCAGGAATACAATTGTTTTTACCTTTAACGTGCCATGTGGCCTTCCAGAAAGTTTCCAAGTGCGCACTAAATAGGCACACGCAAGGATTCCTGTGTCTGCAACAACACTTACCAGTCTTCTGATGTAGGTGGTATAACAGAAAGTTCAACGTCTATGAACTTAAAATGCCCCTGCGGAACTGAACTATCTGCGTATGCTCGAATAATGTGATCTCCTCTGAGTCATAGGAACATCAATGATATTCATACCTAATCGATTACCGAGTGAGGTGGCGCAGTGGTTAGACTCGCATTCGGGAGGACGACGGTTCAGTCCCGCGTCCGGCCATCCTAATTTAGGTTTTCCGTGATTTCCCTAAATCACTCCAGGCAAATGCCGGGATGGTTCCTCTGAAAGGGCAAGGCCGACTTCCTTCCCCATCCTTCCCTAATCCGATGAGACCGATGACCACGCTGTCTGGTCTCCTTCCCCAAAACAACCAACCAACCAACCTAATCCATTAAATTTCGGGCCTGCAGCCGCGCAAATAAAATTTCCTCCACTGATATTTCGGCCGCGTATCGTCCGACCATCCTCAGAGTGAGTCACAAGACTGACGACAAGATGCCAAGCGCGGCCTTATATGCTCCACCGCGGCGATACTGCGCACGCGGGTCACGGATGCTGGTCGACGGCAGAGAAATACCTTTACACATGCGCCGCCTGTGGCGAAGGCGTACAGACATTCGATTCGCTTATCGATGTATGATCGGTGGCGGTGACACCATGACGATTTCTCTGCAGTTTAATTACTCCAAGAGCCGGATTCCATGCCTTGTCCAAATTAAAACCGTTATCTCTATTTATTAAAGTATTAGCTAATCTAATCTCTATAGCTTCCTTAAAGACAGATTCCCAAAAAGAAGAGGTGAATGTTAAAATCTTCACATCAATGTAATTCATGGAATGCCCTGTATCAATACAATGTTCGGCCACAGCTGACTTGTCTGGCTGTAATAAGCGTGTGTATCTTCGATGCTCCACACACCTCTCATGAACGATGCGTGTTGTTTGACCTATGTACGACTTCTCACAATTTTCGCAAGGGATCTGATACACACCCGCTTTAAGAAGCTGTAAATCGACCTTCACAGAGCCGAGTAAAGCTGCAATCTTCGTGGGTAGCCGGAAGATAACCTTAACCCAGTGTTTCTCAAGAATACGGCCTATCTTCGAGGAAAGAGCTCCCACATAGGGCAAAAACGCACTAGATCTGAAGGCATTACTATCTTCTTCCCCATCACATACCTGCATTTTAGGTTTTGCATCGAATGCTCTACGAATTTGTTACGGAGAAAATCCATTCGATTTAAAAATGCTCTTATGTGAGCTCTTCTTGCAAATTGTCTTTATCAGATATACAGTGCGCCCGACGCACTATGGTCTTAAGAACAACTATGGTCTGTGAATGGTGATGGCAGCTACTGGCATAAAGATATAGATTTGTGTGTGTTGGTTTCCGATATACGGCATGTCCTAATGTGCGATCACATTTACGGCGAACGACAACGTATTCAAACATATCTGCTGATTGATAACAGCTTTTCATATTACATTAAACTATGCCTTTAAACTGACACACTCGGAAATGATGGCATAACACCAAGAGTTCAGGTGTCAGATGCCAATACAATTGTTTCATATCCCTGTAATGGACAAAATCTGATTGCAATGATTTCAAGTTGTCTGCCTCACTCACTTAATATGGATGACATGACCATAATAGGGATTAGACCCTAAACGTGGAAGCTGACACTGATTCAACACAATACATGGAAATCGGAGAGGCGTGTCGTAAGAACTTCCGAGAAAATAACTGCCTTGTTTTCTGAATCTTAACAAAAGTTCGTGGCCTTTTGCAAGAAAACTGAAAATTTTATGGAACTATTTTAGCCTTACGGGACTCGAATAACGCATGCTGCTGCGTCCGTAGATACACAGGAACATATAAGAATCGTATAAAAAAACAGCAGACGTCATAATTAGTTCCTTCGCTCTGCGAATCGGTATTCAGACTTTACTACTGCAATAGCAGATAATTCAATAATTGAAAAAACATGAACTCTCAATAACCTTGCAGCAATTCCCATTTCTATTAGATATTGTATAACACTGATCTTGTCTGCGTTCGTGCTTACTTGTAGTATGCGAAAGAGATTCATTCTTCGCTACTTACGTAGATATCCTGTTGCACAAGTTTCTTCGTCAAAAGTTCATAGAAATAGCTTTTAATTTAATTTTTCTTGGTGATACATAACATGCGATCCTGAAAGTGTTTGTACACAGAACTCCTGTATTAGTTTTAAGACAGTGTGTTCCACCTTAATTTTTACTAATTGTTCCCGTGCACCTTCCCTCTTCGCCTCACTGCTTCACCTATTACGTGCAAGTAGCTGACCAGGACTCTGTATATTTCTGCATTTCACAAGACAGGAATGCATTAGAGTGTACGTATGTCACCCTCAAATCATTTAAAGAAAATATTTCTCTCTGAAACTACGACAGCTGCTCAGTTACAACGGAAACACACTCTCATAATAGAAATGGTGTCTGCTAGACTAATTTATGCTCAAACTTTGACGTTCGCCCTTTCATTGTTTGACCAAACAACTGTTTCCATGGTGTTCTGAATCGTAGTTTGTTATCCGATATAATATCGAATAAACAATACGCTAATGAGCCTCGAGTCTTCTCTTTGATCAGGCGTTGTGCCGTATTTACTTTATTTAATTATATTCAGAAGCTGTGTTTCCTTGTGATCGTGATTATACAACACGAGCATGAAGGTTGTTCACCTTTTAATGGCACTAATGAACAGTACTAATTGCATTGCTTATTAGATTCTGCACAGGAAGATCAACCGTCATTTGCAGCTAGTAGCAGCGGTAATTTCGAAACCTCCGCCGAAGTGCGAGGGAACAGCTATTGCTATGTCACTTTGAGTGACATCAGTTATTTGCTTACTGAAGTAAGAACAAGTTAAAAAATAATACTACGGATTCTTAACTTAAGACAAATTTGAAAGTCAGCATCTTTTGACAGATGTTGCTTAAACGAATACAGCAAACAGCCACTTTTTTCTGAATTGTTATTCATACCAATGCGTGTTTCGGGATTTCTCCATTTTAAATTGGCGTAATCCACATTTCAATCAGCACATCGTTAAAAATTTCGACAGTGTTTTGGATGCTGCACCTGCTCAGTACAAAATAACAAAGTCCGTAAATATTACACTTCGTGAGTTGTTTACAATAGTAAAATGGATAAAATTATGTTTTCGACAGTTATTATGCTGATACATATTTGGATATTTTATGCCGGCGTGAGCTATTGAGATTGCCTAACGTTTTTCTGCAGCGTCATTGTCAGTGGATAACGCGCTACGTACAGTGGCTGTTAATTTCTATTTACGGACTGTTTCACCGCTTAAGAATGGAGAATATATTGGCTCGTAGGAGCAAAAAAAATCACATTATGTTTTGGAAAACGACATTCTGTGGACATACGAGGGCGTCCTGAAATGTAATGCCTCCGAATTAATGCCTCCGAATTATTTATGTGAAAAATGTTTGAGCTTTTTACATAAAACAAACATTATTATCATTCTACATTTATTCTTCATGTCTACATGTTTATTTCTCATCATAGTAACCCTGGTGATGAACACCTTTCTCTCAACGAGCTACCTGTTTGTTGAATGTTTGACAGTGTTGACGGAGCCATAACATCACCTCTGCATACACCGTTTCATCACTGTCAAAGTGAAGTCCTCGAAAGCGTCCTTTAAGTTTTGGAAACAGATGAAAATTGGTTGGGGCCAAATCGGGACCGTGTGGAGGACTATCGGTAACAGGGAACCCAAGGCGTCGGACTGTTGCAGATGTCGCAGCGCTCGTGTGTGGTCTGGCATTGTCGTGCTGAAGGAGAGGCTGCTCCATGTCTGAACGAACTTTTAGAATTCGAAAACTGATAACAGCACGCTGTTTCTCAGGCATCGAGCTAGTTACGTTACTCAGCATCATGTTACTCGCTACAGTTTGGAGCCTTCTAGCGGCAGAGAGGTGCAAATATGTAAACATGAAGAATAAAGATGTAGATTGTTAATAACGCTTGTTTTATTTTAAAATCTTTAAGAGTTTTCACATAAATTCGTACCCATTTCTTTTCAACACGCCCTCGTATTAATTTACTTGCGTCGGAAATAACATTCAAATAATTACTTTATACCTGTACATTGAAGACAAGTAGACACATATTATGTGGGAGAAAGGAATACAAAAGTTTATAGGAAAATTAAGGGTGTATTTTAATAGCAAAAGAATAACTTTCTTTGTTAGGAAATTTATAAGCCTGCCGCTGTGGCCGAGCGGTTCTCGGCGCTGCAGTCCGGAACCACGCGGCTGCTACGGTCGCAGGTTCGCATCCTGCCTCGGGCATGGATGTGTATGATGTCCTTAGGTTAGTTAAGTTTAGGTAGTTCTAAGTCTAGGGGACTGATGACCTCAGATGTTAAGTCCCATAGTGCTTAAAGCTGTTTGAACCATTTTTTGAAATTTATATTTTACTAACTAACTGCTTGTCTTATTCGTAGGCCACTGCCAGATAACAGCTGACTGCCACCAAAGAATAAAAGGGAAAGGTTCAGAGACATATTCATGAGCCAAAGTATTATGACCACATGATTAATAGTGTGTTGCTCCTTCTTTGGAACGCAATAAAGCAGCGATTCTTTGTGCATTCGTTAAGTCCTTGGTGGGTTTCTGTAGGTATGTGGCACCACGTATCTGACACGGGTCAAGCTCCCCGATGTGTTCCATCTAGTACAGATTAGGCGAATGTCGTGGCCAAGACCTCAACGTGAGTTCACTGTTAGGCTCCTGTTGCACGATTATGGTCTTGTAACACAAATAGTTATACTGCTGAAGATACGACCGCCGTGGAGTAGGAGATCGAGCAGGAAGGGATACAGCTAGTCCGCAAAAATGTACTCATTTTCCACAGCTGTCGTGCTACTCTCGAATGTTACCACAGGTTTCATAGAAACGCCCTGAATTTCCACCCTAGCATAATACTGCCCCACGGCCCTGCAACAGTGGTGCTACGCATGTTTCGAGCAGCTGTTCCCCGGATGACGACCAGTGAATTGGTGCAAAGAGAAACGTGAATTATCCTACGACACGTTTCCATTGACCACACTGCAATCGTAACTGACGATGACGTAGTGTTATCATGGGAACGCTTACAGGTCGTCTGCAGCGAAGTCCCGTGTTCACCGATGTGCTCCGGAACACTTGTGCCTGTACTCTGTCGTCACAACTGCCACAGATAGCTATCCATACTGCTTTACACAACTGTCAAGCCTCCGACCTCCACGCGTGTGGTGACGCGTGGACGTCCAACAACCTGTCGCCACTCGTGGTTTCATCATCCTTCAGCCACTTTTACCACTTTTCATACACGCTCCCGACAATGGCCGAGCACCTTCAACGCTTCCGCGGTGCACGTCCCCAGGCTCTGGGCCACGGCAATCTGCCATTTCTGAAGGTCGATTATGTCAGTGGATTTCCCCACTTGCGGCCCATATCGCTAGAATGATTATCCACTCGTTTCTACTCTGCTTATACAGGGCGAAAAGTATTTAAACCGACAAACTCTGGGAAGTTGTGGGGGACATCAAAACAAATATTTTTCCCTAGTGTCACCTTTTCCTATGAGGAGTATTTAAACCAGTAGAGGAAACTTTCTCTGGCGGCAAATTAATTAAACCAACAAACACTTTTCCATGTTTTTATGACCAAGAGACAACACATTAACACAATCCAATTTCAATTACAGCAGGTTTTCAAAAATGTCGCCATTGACACGTACACAAAGGTTACACCGTCGGATCATGTTCTGTCTGACACAGGCAAAAACCCCAGGAGTATTCTGAATTGTTCCTGCTGCTGCTACTATCCGGGCAACCAGATCCTCTTCTGATGCAAGAGGAGTTGCGTAAACAAGGTTGCGCATCTCTCCCCACACAAAGTTCAGAGGGGACATATCTGGGGATCGAGCAGGCCATGGTACAGGACCACATCTGCCAATCCACGTTTCTGGGAACCGTCGGTCCAGGAATCGATGCACACGACGGCTGAAATGTGCCGGCGCCCCGACATGTTGCAACCACATGCGTTGTCTTGTAGGGAGCGGGACGTGTTCCAGAAATTCTGGTAATGCTCTGGCGAGAAAATTGTAATAGTGCCTGCCATTTACTGGCCTAGGTAGCAGATACGGCCCAATTAAACAGTCCCCAACAACACCGACCCACAGATTAACGAAGAACCGCACTTGATGAGCGCTAGTAACTGTGGCATGTTGGTTATCCTCACTCCGAACATGCAAATTGTGCATGTTGAAGACTCCATCACGGCCGAACGTTGCCTCATCGGTAAAAAGGATGGAAATGTAGGATGCAGGTACCACCGCGAAAACTGTGCTTTGGGTGGATAATCAACTGGTTCCAGGTTGTGGACACGCTGTAAGTGAAATGGAAGTAACAATTGCTCTCGAACGACTGTTCTTACATTCGTCTAATTCGTCCTCATATTACGTGCAATTACACGAGTGCTGATTGAAGGATCCCGCTCCACATGCTGCAAGACAGCTTCCTCAAATTGCAGCGTTCTTACCGTGCGACGGCGTCCCTGTCCAGGCAATCTGCTAAATGACCCGGTCTCAAGCAGACGTTGGTACACAGCAGCAAAGGTCGTATGATGCGGGATACGGCGATTACGATATTGATGTTGATAAACCGGCTGTGCAGCTCGTCCGTTGTGGTGCGCTACGTAGTACGCACCAACCATATGAATGTACTCACTCCAGGGGTATCGCCCCATTAGCAAACAGAGACAATGCACTGCTACACTGGTGGACAGCAGTTGCCTACAACTGAAGAGCGTAATACGCCCTCTAACAACTGAAGATCGTAATACGGCCTCTAATAACTGAAGAGCGTAATACGAACTCCACCGGTTTAAATAATCCTCATAGGAAAAAATGACATTAGGGAAAAAAATTTGTTTTGATGTCCCCTACAACCTCCCAGAGTTTGTCGGTTTAAATACTTTTCACCCTCTATACTTCCCTTACCGCGTCACTTACCTGAAACACCACGAAGTGGCTTTCAGACTCGTGATGAACAGTGTCCGTAATGTCTTGGTTCATCAGTGTGTCATACACTCTCCCTCGCATTAATGTGACCAACCAGTCAGAGGCCTGAATAATCACCTTTTGTGCTCGCACAGCTGCGAGACGTGCAGGAAGAGAGTCAGTGATGATCTGGAAGGTACCGACTGGATACGGAACCATGCCGACTCCAGGTTTCCATGGCGCAAATAGTCCGATCGAGGTGGTCCCGCGGAGTCTCGATTGGATTTAAATCCGAGGGGTTTGGTGCCCAGGGGAGCACGGTAAACTCATTCTTGAACCACGCACGTACACTGCGAGCTGTGCAGCAGGTTGCATTGTCCTGCTAGTCGTTGCCATCGGGTAGAGGAAAGCCGAACAACACACAGGAGTGGACATGGTCCCCGAGGATATATGCACACCTGCGTTGTTCCTTTGTGCCTTCCAGAATGACGTGATCAACCTGGGAATGCCAACGCTCCGGCCTGGACCCTTACGACGATTGTTGTAGGGGTGTACACGACAGAGGCCATCTGAAAAGACCACCTGTCGCTATTCAGTAGACGTCAAGTTGCGGTACTAGCATGCAAATTCAGCCTTCGGCGCCAATGAACAGGAGTTATCATGGGTGCATGAACCAGGAGCCTGCTCCGGAAGCCCTTACGTAGCAACGTTCGCTGAACAGTCGTTAATGTGACACAGTTCGTAGCCCCGGTTCATCTTCGCCATTAGTTGCGCAGCAGTTGCACGACAATTCGCCTGTACACATCTCCGCAGCCGTCGTTCATCCCTGTCATTTATGGCCCGTGGTGCACCACAGTTTCCTCGGCTCCGGTTTTTGATGGCGCTATTTTTCCTTGCACGGTATACTTTAACCACAGTGGTACGCGAAAAGTTTACAAATGCTTCCACTCTGGGTGCGAAAGCCAATGGTCATGCATGACCTTTTGGATAAATCGCACTATTCCCGCATTACAACGGCTGCACTGTTATCCACGGCCCACCGACACACTTTACATACCTTTTACTGCTAGTGCTGCCACCTGGTGTTTCTGTGTGCGTCTTGCACGTTGACGTTGTCGTCTCAGGCCCACCCGTCTAATATAGGCTGCCTAGGCAGCTGTTTTCTCGGGTGGCTAGACAACAATTGAGGAAAATCTTATTAATTGATTGTATTACAATAAGTTAAAATGACAATACTAAACTTAGCGGATTTACAATGAGGTGCAAATAATCAATGTCCTTCGATATATGCAATTTCCATGCAAGCAAATAATACTTTTCACAAGTCACGGCTCGTCTTCTAGTGCGGCTGTGACTAGCGTTTATGCTCTCTTCGTATAGAGGCCGCTCCTGTCGTGGTGCGGTACTATGGCTGGCATCGCCTCACAGCCTTCTCTGCTGTTACGTTCCAGACCGAGGTGCCGGCGCTTGATGTTACGCCGGAACAGACGTCAACAAAGGCGGTAGTCCCATTCATAAAAAATGGCTCAAATGGCTCTAAGCACTACGGGAATTAACATCTGAGGTCATCAGTCCCTTAGACTTAGAACTACTTAAAGCTAACTTATCTAAGGACACAACACACATCCATGCCCGAGGCAGGATTCGAACCTGCGACCGTAGCAGCCGCGTGGTTGCGGACTGAAGCGCCTAGCACCGCTCGACCGCAGCGACCGGCTCCCGTTAATACGACTGGACCGTAGTAAGATAAAACTTACTACTTTATCGCGTTTTGTGAAGTGCACAATTCTACAGTTACGAATTTTTGTTTGAAGGTTATATGTTGAGAATGTATGTGTAGATAATGATGATGAACAATGAAGAGAATGAACAACTTATTCCTCTTAAGAATGGGATAGATGGAACCACCGAACTTAATAGCTCCATCGGTCTGACGAACCACCTTTAGCATTGCGACATGAGATCGAAGTTTCCATGAATGGGTTGTGATTGATGGATTTCGTTGTCACTACGTCATGCTGGCACAGACTGTGTCCATGTCTTCTCTGGTGGTGCCAGTATTTTCGCAGGAACGTAAACAATTCAGCGCGTTTCTCTTTGCCTTGTCAGCGTAACGATAACGTACATCGGTCGATTACAAGCCCTCTATGAGCTATAAATAGTAACCAAAACAACAGCTTCGACAGTCAGTTTTTGCTGACGAAGACGTTGGTTGATTTCGTCATGAACTTGAAATTTTATCGAGGTTTCACGCGACAATCAGTGTCACATGACTTCTGTCAAGGAAATGCCGCAGAGATGTTTGAGATGTGCCCCAGGTCACTGGCGCACAGTGTAGTGATCAATAGTTACGTGACCACCGGCTGTCTTGCGGTAGAGAGCCACTGCATCCGCCCGCATTGGCTCTTCGGCCTTTTTGTGCAAGGTTGTTTTCCGCTTAGGGGGCAGGTTTCAGTTCAGCGAACAAGCTGAACGCCGAGTCTTTTTCAGACGCTGTGTCTCAGCCGCGGTTAGCTGAAGCGAGCGAGCAGGACATTTAGAGATAAGAGGGCGACTCTTGCAGTGAGCTTTCGACGGCTCCGGTCGCTGGGCATTGTACTCTAGTCAGCAGAAACTGAGTGAACTGCTCAGGAAAGTTTCGATAGAACAGCTCGAGGACAGTTACTGCGAAATAGACGGGTTACAAAACTGCAAGTGAAACTTGGCAGCGAGAGCTGAATTGCATCGGTAATTGTAGCTAATTCTGGTTTCTGAAACTGCATTGTTTAAATCGTTGCCAATGTATAAGCCATTACAGACAAAACATCTTCTGGTTGCTCTCTAAAAGAAATCATTATTGAAAGGGGGA
This sequence comes from Schistocerca piceifrons, assembly GCF_021461385.2. Classification (NCBI taxonomy): domain Eukaryota; kingdom Metazoa; phylum Arthropoda; class Insecta; order Orthoptera; family Acrididae; genus Schistocerca; species Schistocerca piceifrons. Next base: position 550,185,587 of record NC_060140.1, read on the forward strand.
TCAATTAATGGTACCAGTAATACCCTCTGTCACACACCGTTAGGTGGCTTGCGGAGTATGATGTAGCTGGAATATCATTCCTCATCTTGTGACATATGATGATTTACGAATTTAAAACAAACATTAGACATAGCTATTAACGCTGAATCCTGATAATGGCTCCATAATTAAAGCGCTTAAACGAACATAAACTTTGTAAGAGTACTGTTTGGACGGAAGGTTTATTTTATAACTAATCCTTATTAATTTATGTAAGAGTACTGTCTGGACGGAAGGTTTATTTTATAACCAATGCTTATTAATTTATTGCTAATAGTACACCTACATTTACATTCCACAAAAGAGGGGATGTTTGTGGGAGGAAATAATATGTTGTCCGACTCTTCTTGGAACTCTTGAAGCATCAGCTCGTGTTGGATGGGCATTCCCGCAACAATCTCGCAACTACTAAACAAATCTGTGATAAATCACACTTCTCTTCTTTGGATCTTCTCTATTTCATTAATTTTCCTTGGCAACTGTCTGACAAGCAATACTCAAAATCGAACGAGTGACTATTTTGTAAGCTAATTCGTTCGTGCGTCAGTCAAGTTTCTTTGCGAGTCCTCTAATGAATCTACTTCTAACATCTGTTTTTCCTACTACTTATTTTACCCTGGGCTGATGTTCTTACATATTTTACAGTTGTTACAGTTTCCAGTAATTCATTGGCAATAGTATAATCGCTCAGTAATGATTCATTCCACATATTTAGCCGGCCGAAGTGGCCGAGCGGTTCTAGGCGCTTCAGTCTGGAACCGCGCGACCACTACGGTCGCAGGTTCGAATCCTGCCTCGGGCATGGATGTTTGTTATGTCCTTAGGTTAGTTAGGTTTAAGTAGTACTGAGTTCTAGGGTACTGATGACCTCAGGTGTTAAGTCCCATAGTGCTCAAAACCATTTGAATCACATATTTATGCATGCACCAAGCGTATACACTGCAGATCTTCCTGCATTTCGCTACAGATTTTTGGAGAAGTAACTTTTCTAAACACAACGTCTACATTCGTGAACGGCCCCTCTCGTAGAGCTGAAGAGAACTTGAGCCAGAGACCGAATCACATTTGGTTCACTAAACGACAGTCCAGAACTGTTCCCAACGCCATCCGGAAACGAAGGAAAACGGTATCAACCTTCGTGTCAGAATTTACGGGTTTGTTGATCTCATGTATGAACAGAGCGTGCTAAATTTCACAACACACAAATTTGCGAAAGCCACGTTGAGTGCATTAGAGAAGATTTTCGTTCTACAAAAATTCCGTGACACGCGAGGGTACAAAATGTTCCACAGTTATTCTTTGACAGTAATTTGTTATAGTGTTTCACCGAAGTTCTTATTGGAAAAGACTCACTGGTAGGGGAAAGAGCACTCCTGTAGAGAAGTTACTGGGGTCGCTGCGGGCAATCGAAGATATCACTTAACGGGGTTTGCGGTTTATCTTTCGATATCGATGCACGGGAATATTGAACGTTTTCCGTCGTATACAAATAACGTACGGTGACTGCCTGGTCGCACCTTCTTATTTGTGAGTAGACTAACGTGGTTCATTATTGATTAAGCGACATCTGCATCCATACCTGCAAACCGCTGTGAAGTGCATGGCAGAGGGTACTTCCGACTGTAGCATACATTAGTATTTATTCCTGTTCCATTCACTTGAGCGCCGGCCGGAGTGGCCGCGCGGTTAAAGGCGCTTCAGTCTGGAACCGCATGACCGCTACATTCGCAGGTGCGAATCCTGCCTCGGGCATGGATGTGTGTGATGTCCTTAGGTTAGTTAGGTTTAAGTAGTTCTAAGTTCTAGGGGACTTATGACCACAGCAGTTGAGTCCCATAGTGCTCAGAGCCATTTGAACCATTTGAACCATTCACTTGAGCATCGAGCGGGGTGGCACAGTGGACTCGCATTCGGGAGGACGACGGTTCAAACCCGCGTCCGGCCACCCTGATTTAGGTTTTCCGTGATTTCCCTAAATCGCTTTGGGCAAATGCCAGGTTTGTTCCTTTGAAAGGACGCGGCCGATTTTCTACCCTAACCCGATCTTTTGCTCCGTCTCTAATGACCTAGTCGTCGACGGGACGTTAAACACTCCTCTCCGTCCTTCTCCCCCTCCACTCACTTGATCGCAAGTATCTTCCTCTCGGGATTGCTGTTACGATCGTTACTAAATCCCCGGATCTTAATTTGCAGAATGCGCTGAAAAGCTGCACTTTCCTCTCTACTCTTGGCTGTACAACCACGCCATTTCTTGTGCTATCCGTGACATATAGGGTAAAAATTAATTACTGCGAATGCTCGAGATGAACAAAACAACATACCTTTTGCACTGTACCGAACACACAAAGACAGAATAAACGCTGAAATTTTTATCAGGTTTAAGTGACCTCACAGGCCACCGAGTTCATCGCACCGCAATGTATCTTTGACCTACGTTGTCTGGTCACAGACGAGGACACCAGGGCTGCTCGCTCCCGCTTTTCCTGCACAACCCGTTGAAGTTACGCCACGCGTGAAACAGACGGATAAACAAAAATATAATTAAAAGAAAACAAACACACGAGACTCGGGCAGCGTGATGTAACCTGAAGCGAATTACAGACACGCGCCGGCCGGCGGTTTTGCGTCCATTTCTATGCGCATTCCAGCCGGGTTTATTCTTGCTACTTGAATATGCAGGGTGTTCCGAGACTATTCGTGCAAATTAATACAGGAGTAAGAGAACACAAAAAGAAATATATTTCGATAAAGAAGAAACGGTACCTAAAGTCAAACTGTAGTGTTAGGGAACATTTCGTTAATGGTGTCACTTAAGCTGTTGCGTTGGTGTTGCTTTTTGGGGAAATGTACAGACATACAAAACTTACAAAACTGCTCCGTGCACGGATGGTTGGGTCTGATGTCAGCATGAAAGCACACCGATTCGGCCGCAGTCATTACTGCCTAGTGACAAAAATAGTGAACCTGGAGTGGTTTCTTATGCTGAAATGACTGACATGGATTTGGTATACGGGTCTCTGAATGGAAATGGACGAGCTGCAGCGAGAGAGTGTCGACAGCGCTTTCCCAAGAGATGGGTTTCACAATATAGTACCAAACATTCGGACGTATGCTTCGCCTTCTACGTGAAACAGGCACTACCTGTGCAAATGTGCATGATACAGATCCGGAACCGAATAGTGCGATCTCCCGAAATGGAAGACGAGATTCTGCGACGTGTTCAAGACTATCTACAAGTGTCGACGTATAGCACACATCCGTGACGTCAGACAACCATGTGTAGAATGTGCTACATGAGCAACACTTTCATCCTCTCCATCTTCAGCGCGTGGCAGCATTAGCACCTGAAGATTTTCCTCAACGCGTGCTGCTCTGCACCCTTTATTTCCAGCCGAGGTCCTGCATACCGACGAGACTGTGCTCACTCGTGAAAGCTGTTTCAGTATCCACAATGCGCATGTTTGGGCACATCTGAATCCTCGAGGTACTCGACCTCGAGCTCACCATCAGCGATTCCGTGTTAAAATGTGTGGGCTGGCATTCACGATGATGTGTTGATTATACACTATGTGATCAAAAGTCGGGCTGAAAATGACTTACAAGTTCGTGGCGACCTCTGTCAGTAATGCTGGAATTCAATATGGTGTTGGTCTACGCTTAGTCTTGATGACAGCTTCCACTGTCGCAGGCATACGTTCAACCAGGTGCTGGAAGGTTTCTTGGGGAATGGCAACCCATTATTCACGGAGTGATGCACTAAGGAGAGGTGTCGATGCCGATCGGTGAGGCCTGGCAGGAAGTCGGCATCCCAGAGGTGTTCTATAGGATTCAGGTCAGGACTCTGTGCAGGCCAGTCCATTACAGGAATGTTATTGTCGTGTAACCACTCAGCCACAGGCCGTGCATTATGAACAGGTGCTCGATTGTGCTGAAAGATGCAATCGCCATTCCTGAATTGCTCTTCAACAGTGGGAAACAAGAAGGTGCTTATAACATCAATGTAGGCGTGTGCTGTGATAGTGCCACGCAAAACAACAAGCGGTGCAAGCCTCATCCATGAAAACCACGACCACACCATAACACCACAGCCTCCGAATTTTACTGTTGGCACTGCACACGCTGGCAGATAACGTTCACCGGGCATTCGCCATACCCACACCCTGCCATCGGATCGCCACGTTGTGTTCCGAGATTCGTCACTCCACACAACGTTTTTCCACTGTTCAGTCGTCTAATGTTTACGCTCCTTACACCAAGCGAGGCGTCGTTGGCATTTACCGGCGTGATGTGTAGCTTATTTGCAGCCGCTCGACCATGAAATCCAAGTTTTCTCACCTCCCGCCTAACTGTCGTAGTACTTGCAGTGGATCCTGATGTAGTTTGGAATTCCTGTGTGATGGTCTGGATAGATGTCTACCTTTTACATATTACGACCCTCTTCAACCGCCGGCGGTCTCTGTCAGTCAACAGACGTGGTCGGCCTGTACGCTTTTGTGCTGTACGCGTCCCTTCACGTTTCCACTTCTTTTGCACATCGGAAACAGTGGACAAAGGGATGTTTAGGATTGTGGAAACCTCGCGCACGGACACATGAAACAAGTCACGACCAGTCACCTGACCACGTTCGAAGGCCGTGAGTTCCGCGAACCGCCCCATTCTGCTCTCTCACGATGTCTAATGACTACGGAGGTCGCCGACATGGAATACCTGGCAGTAGGTGGCAGCACAATGCACCAAATATGAAAAACATATATTTTTGGGGCTGACCGGATACTATCGATTACATAGTGTACATTCTTACATCCCTCTTCAAGAGACGGAGATATCGCATCTTCACGGAAAATGTGGTGCCAGAACTGCTGGAAGATGTACCTCTGAGTCTTAAATGATGTACTTCTACCACAATGGGCGCCAGTCGATTTCAACCCTGCTGTGAGGACTCACCTGAGAGCCACCTTCGGAATCGGTGGATCGGCCGGGGTTGCCTCGTGGCATCGCCACCAACGGTACGTGACCTCGTGTGTTTCGATTTCTTCCTCTGGAGGCATATGAAGTATCTGGTGTATGAAACATTTGTGGAAACAGAAGAAGACCTTGTCGCTAGGATTTCCGTCGCTGAGTACCATTGAACGGACACGACAATCAATGGTCTGACGATATACTACGTGCATGCAGGCCAATGGTCGCGCATTCGAGCCGTTCCTGCGAATGTCGCTGCTGTAATTAGCATGCTAAACTACTATCTTTGCAGATCGTCGCTAGCTTCATAAATTGCTGTCAGTGACAGTATTTATCGTAACTCAATATATTTGTTCCGATGTTCTGTTCCTCCTGTATTAAGTGAATCGATAGTTTCAGAACACCCAATAGACCGTGAAACGCAATTCAGGTTAGGTGTTCGCACTTTTAGATAACTATATGATGGGCCAGAAGAGATCATTTACTATTGGGAGCCGCAAATTTATGGTTCATCTACTCATTGGTCGGAGGCTGTAGTCGAGACTAAGTTGGCCTCTGACAGCTGAAGTACGCTGGGCGTGGCAGCGTCGCGAGCTGCCTCAACCAGTCACGTAACGCGCGTCTGTAGACGTCTCTATGACAACACCTCAGTGTTGCCGGAGCTTTCTAGAAGGTATTTGTTTTGCGCTTCTCAGCTGAAAGCTGGCAATAGTGCTGTCAGCTGTGAGATTAGCTTCTTGTGCCTTCTCGACTGTAGTAAACATTAATGAAGAAAGGCTTTTATTTGATTACTGAAAAAAAGACCTACTTTTTAACTACAACGTTTCGTTTCACAACAAAAATGTGACATTACTTTTGTGATATGCTTCTACGAGTGTTCGTTTTAGATGCGAGCGATTTGGAATCTGTTAACTATTGAACAAGGTTCTCTCATGTTCACTTGAACGTTTATGTTAATTAGATTTGGATAGAATGACATTATGTGTTAAGTGCAGACACGGGTCTAGGAATTCGGTGGGGGAGGGGGTCAAAGTCTCTTGCTTTTGCTTTCCCTCCCTCTACCTCCCCCAGATATAATTTCCTGCCACTTCCACGTTTAATGTCACACAATTACATCATATCATTAACACACACACACCCACCCACCCACACGCACATATATATATATATATATATATATATATATATATATATATATATATATATATATATATATATATAACTTCCTTGCATTAGTGATTAGTGAATCGCTTGAATGCAACATACAAGAATAACAATCTACACGATATAAAATCGAAATCTGCAGTCACCATTATAATACAGGGTGTTTCAAAAAGAATATAGGTATACAGTTGCTAGATGCAGCACGTGTATGTAAAGGAAAGAGTCCTAGCCGCTCTCGTGTTCCTGAAGAAAATATTGCACGAATTCAAACTGCTTTCCAACGTAGTCAGGTAAAAAGACACAGTGTTCGAATTTGGGGCCTACAGAACCCACATGCAGCCGTTGAACATGTAAGAGATTCGCCCAAAGTCAATATGTTTTGTGCGATATCCCGATCATCTGTTTACGGCCCATTCTTCTTTGATGGAAACACGGTTAACGGTCAGCAGTAGCTCGCTATGTTACAAAACTGGTTGTTTCCGAGGCTGCACGAAGACAACTTCATTTTTCAACAAGACGGGGCACCCTCTCACTGGAGTCGCCAAGTCCCTGAATATCTGAATACCGAACCGTTGGTCGTCAAGGAGCTGGCGATTTAGTAGGTCTCAGCTGGGCTCCACGGTCACCGGATTTGACACCCTCTGATTTTTTCCTGTGAGGTTTCGTTAAAGACAACGTTCATGTACCGCCACTCCCACAGAACCTGGAAGAGTTGAAGAACCGGATCCATACTGCCATAACATCATTGACGAGGAATTTGAATACCGACGTGATATTGTTCCTGTAGTTGATGGAGGACATATTGAACATCTGTAATCTGAACTTGAGAGGTTCGTAAATATGTGTGTTAAGTTTCATATTCGTATGTCTTAAAGTTAGTAAATATATGCATTCGAAATACGCATATTCTTTTTGAAACGCCATGTATTTCACTCATTGTTAGTGCAAACACATGTATGAAGAATATGGCTATGTAAGAAGGGGAATTCTGTTTGATTCCGCCGTCACCGGTCAGTGTATCTGCTACATATTATTCTTACTAAAGGGTGTTTCCCCTTCTGCCTTGCCTAACTCAACATCCTATGGTCTGCTGGTTCTACCTAACCGTGCCCCATTCATTGTTACAACAACAGAACGGCACGCGACGTCACCGTCAGATGGCGGTGTGTTCAGACGAGATGCAAAGTCAACACGATTTCATTTCGCTTAGCCCATTACTGAACGGCGAAAGTGAGGTTATGAGAAACTGTCTGTGATACAAAATGTCAAAGTATATAGTATCGGAATGATAATGGCGACATCAAACTTCATAAAGAATGTTCATCATCAGTTTTGTATCGTAAATTGTTGAGAAATGAAATGTTTTCAAAACATGAAACGGTATGTAGAAGTGAATGCATAGAGTCTGCTTGCCTTATCCATTACGTTGGTTTCGTTTTCCTGCGCAACAAATAGCATCGTAAGCAACTGTACTTTTCATCGCCAATAGAGCTGAATTTTTCAGAGGTTATTTCATGAAAATTGCTTTATAAATTTATATTCTTATGTTTGTGTACACAGTGTAGACTTGCAGATGTAGGTATTGAGTTATTGTAAAAACCTAAATCAGTTTTCGCTTCCAGATATCTGACCTCAATATAAAAAATCCAAGTTGTCATCGAACATCTGCAAATAATAAAATGAAGACTAAAAAGACGCAAAAGCTCGAATTCCATTAACAGCGATAACACTGTCCCCCCACAAAGTGAACGGGAAAGCCCCCCACCCAACCCACCCCACCCCACCCCACCCCCCTCCCCTCCCCTCCCCACCCCACCCCCCTCCCCTCACCACCCTACCCCACCCCCCCTCGACCACCCCACCCCACCCCCCTCCCCTCCCCTCACCACCCCACCCCACACCCCCTCCCTTCCCCTCACCACCCCACCCCCCCTCCCCTCCCCTCCCCTCACCTCACCACCCCACCCCACCCCTCACCACCCCACCCCCCCTTATTTTTTGCTGTTGATAGCTGTCAAATAAAAACCTTAAATTTGTAATAACAAATCGAAATTTCACGCCGTTATCCTGTAAGTTGGTGAGCGTGCTACAAACAGCGTGCAGAATGGCCTGTAGATGCGGACGCACACATACCGTCGCAGTATCAGTATAAAGATGGCCGCCCCACTTGCGACTTGCACCAGGGAAGAACAGCGTTCTGTTATTTGGTTTTTGCGTAGTGAAGGTGTGAAACCTATTGACATTAATCGACGAATGAAGGTTCAGTACGGTGATGCATGTTTGTCACAACAGCAAGTCTACAAATGGAGTAGGAAGTTCGCAAATGGTGTGACTTCAGTGGAAGATGCTCCTCGTCCAGGTCAGGCACAACGCGTTGTGACTCCACAGAACATTTCAGCAGTTGAAGCCATAGTGAAGGAAAACCGCCGAGTGACACTGAATGATATTGCAGCATGTTTACAGACTAGTCATGGGTCAGCACACCATATTGTGCGTGATGTGCTCCAGTTTCATAAAGTGTCTGCAGATTGGGTGCCACGGCAGCTGACTCCTGAAATGAGAGAACGACGTGTTGATGTTTGTGAAGAACTTCTTCGGCGCTTTGAACGAGAAGATGATGGCTTCCTTGCAAGAATCAATCGTTACTGGGGACGAAACTTGGGTTCACTACCACCAACCGGAAACGAAGAGAGCGAGCAAGGAATGGCGCCATTCCTCATCACCAAAACCAAACAAGTTTCGAACTGAACCATTAGCAGGGACGGTTATGCTAACTCTCTTTTGGGGCGAAAAAGGCGTCATTTTGAAGCATTACATGCCTAGAGGGACCACTGTCACCAGTGAATCATACACAGATCTCCTAAAAAATCATCTGCGGCCTGCAATCAAATCAAGCGACGTGGATTGCTGTCAGAAAGTGTCCTTTTGAAACATAACAATGCAAGGCGCCACACTGTCTGTACAACAGTTGCAACAATCACAGACCTGCATTTTAAGTGTCTTCCTCATCCACCATACTCACCAGACCTTGCCCCAAGTGATTTCCGTATGTTTGGGCCACTGAAAGACGCAATAGGAGGAAAGAAGTTCCGTTCTGATGAAGAGGTACGCAACGCGGTGCATGAGTGGTTGCGCGGACTACCAAAAGAATTTTTTTCTATAGGGATTTATGCACTTTGTAAGTGCTGGAGAACTTGCATTGAGTGTGGGGGAGATTATGTTGAAAAGTGATACAGCTTTGTACCACTTCTGCACAATAAATAATATTTAAAAAAATATTTAAGGTTTTCATTTGACTCAGCATCGTATAAGACGAAATAGAGAGAATTATGATTATCCATCTAAGCATCTTAGTGAGAAATCAGTAGTCGTTTTCTGAAAGAACGTGTTGTAATGTTGAAACTGTAACGCAGCACCTCCAAATTGTCTGTTCAGCTATAAGCAGAAAATTGTCGAGTATATCCGGACTGTCTTCGACGTTCATGGTTCTCTTCATTAAAACTTCTCTCCCTAATTTCATACAACTCGCATTCACGTAAGTAACGACCACGTAATTTTCCCCATGTCTGTACACATCCTTCAGATTGTCACTTGGTTCTCTTCCCGTTTTGTAGAGCCATCAGTAATGTACATTAAGCTTATGTGCTCCATAGATTCCGTGGGCTAGCTGCGTTGTGTAATCCCAAGTATAAATAGATTTTGTGTAGGTGGTGCCATATAGCTCGCAAATGTTTAAAAATAGCTGTATTTTAGAAAACTGTCAAGAGCTGCTGATAAGATAATTATTTTACTCCAGATTTCGATCTTTGGATCATCGTCACCCTAATAATGTTACCACGTAGATTATTGTAAATAATTTTATGATACTTGAGGATGATTAAAAATGGATGGAATAAATAAATAATTATTTTATCAGCAACTCTTGGCACTTTTATGAAATATCACGGTTTTTCGATTTTAAATACTTCTTCACGAGTGGTGACTTTACTGCTGTCAGTTAAACGAGCCAGTTTAAAATTTTTTATCTTGATTCCTATCGGAGCTTCCCAGTAACCTCATTATTTGTTCAAGGCTAAACAAACGTCTGTTTTGCTTAACGTAGCTAGTACATATTCCTTTTGTTTGGGCACAGCCTTAATGTCACTCTAATGTATTTAAATTGTGTTCCCTTTCCGAAGAGGTAGAGCATGGAAGTGGTGTTTGCCCAGTCATTCAGCTAGTTTATTTCAATTATTATCGCGTTAGGCCAATAGAGCGGGATTCCTGCGTCGTTATTCAATTCTGTACATAACGTGAGGCACAGAGTAGCTGCAGTAACGAGGAATCGACCTACCTCTGGTTCCGCAGCACGAAGTAACCAGCGCTTTTTTACGCAGATTATAAACTTACAGGTGAGATTTCTCTTTAATGATTGTCAACCGCGACCCCATTTGACTTCTCCGCTCTTATCATATTATGGGGGAAGGGTTGAGTGCTGAGGGGTGGTCCGGGCCGCTGCGTTATTCATTGTTCTTTACAAACATCATTCTTATAGTCTCGGATTGTGTAAGCAGCCCAGCTCTCACTCCGGTTTATAGCTTGTGTATTTTGCTCTCTCGCTCGATTTAAAGAAAAAAAAGCATACGAGTCGTGCCAAGATGATCACGAAAAGACTGCAGCTCCTTTGAAAGATCTCATTATCGCCAGTCGACAGCAAATATCCTCTCCTTTACGAGCGTGTCGACGAATCTGGCAGAATTCCACATCCTGCTACCATTTTCTCTGCTTCGCTGGCTGCTACAGAGTTTACAAAGCGATGGACGTCTGATGTTAGCACGGCTGTAAACGTCCGTTCCGTACATCCCGCGATAACTGACGTTCTTCTGTCGTTTCGAAATCCAAATCGAACCGCCGATCGGTTTGCTTAATCGTTGCAGCTGCGCAAATGCACACCGAAGACATTTAACAATATGTTTCGTCAAACGTGATTAACTGCGATATTTCATGCCATTTTACTGTATCTGCTGATGTTGCTTTTCACATATCATTAGTCATTGCCGGCCGGAGTGGCCATGCGGTTCTGGGCGCTACAGTCTGGAACCGCGTGAGCGCTACGGTCGCGGGTTCGAATCCTGCCTGGAGCATGGATGTGTGTGATGTCCTAGTTAGGTTTAAGTAGTTCTAAGTTCTAGGGGACTGATGACCTCAGAAGTTACGTCCCATAGTGCTCCGAGCCATTTTGAACCTCCCTAGAGTAACGAGAACAACATAGCCTGTCACGTCACTGAAATTGCGCAGATTCTTGTTAATAGATTGCGATTATATAATAAAATGAACGGGAAATTCACCTGCGCTTACGGCTTTTTAATGTGAGAGAATAGCGTTAACATAAAAATGTTTTCAGGAACTGACATCTGTACTAATTACAATTACATGTTATGCGTCATCACTCGAAGTGTACGACTTTCTAAGGACTCTAATACCAATAATTCTATCTGTATTCTATTCCTCCAAAGAAATATGGACAATGACTTCGACAATAGAGTTCTGTACGATGACACAGATTCACACGGCTTCACTCAACGTTATCTTTAACAGTTTCTGTGGCGTTCTGGGCACTTCAGTCTTAAAGTGGCTTATCAATAAGTTTAGCATGAAACTGTCGGAGGTCAGTTGACAGGGTCATACTGGCCAATTTCGTTACCTAAATGGCTAAGAATAGAGGGTATGGAGCGTTCGTGAACCACACTCTGCTGCGGTACAAATGTTGCAAGTTAAATGGCGCGGCAACTGGAAACGTACTCCAGAATTAAAGTGCCTAGGACGGTTAGATTCTTGCGGGTAAAACTCGAAATTGCACACAGACGTAGATGATAGAGATCGGGAAGTCCAGATGCACCGTAAGATTCGGCAAGCTGCAAGAACATCTGGGGAGGAAAGATATTTTACAATGTTGAGAACGTTCACACAGCGGTTCTGGAATGCTCCGTGACCGAGGGTCACATAGCTATCGTCGAGGAAATGAATTATTGGTGGAATGTTTCGACCTTGTTCACGCAGACTTGGTGGCTATGTTGAAGGACTGTGTCATCCAACTGTATCACTTTGTAGTGTAGTGCAGCATTCGATAAAAGTTAATTGGCTTGCCACAATAATGTGTAACTTACTTTTTGAAGTCCCCTCGTATATTTAAAACTGAAAATCAGACAATTATCGAGGAATTTAACTAGATAAACACACTCATCGAAATACATTACTATTCACAGATGATAATGTAATAATAAAATAAAGTGAAGACAGCCTCCAGTTGGCAGCACATCGGTCAAACCAAAGATGTACGAAATACAATCAAACACTTCCATTACATAAGACTAAAGTTGTGGCCTCTCATGGTAAATGCTCAGGACAGACGAAAATGGTAAATAAAAACAAATTAATGGAACAGGTGTCCCATTTTAAATACTTAGGCTCGACAGGAGATGCTATTTTGATAATGATATACGAGATGTGACTTAAAGTAAAGGGACTATTGCTGTAAAACATTTTATTTTTAAGATATACGCGTGGTCACCCTTTACATACTCCCCTCTTCTATCCCTACAACGCTCCATGCGAATTTTCCATTGATGGAAACAATGCTGGATGTCTTCGTGCGTGAGCTCCTTGATGACACGTGGCATTTTTGCTTTCACTGCTTCAACGGACAAAAATCTGGTTCCGTCTAAAGAAGATCTGACCGTGGGGAACAGATAAAAGTTACATGGTGCTCGGTCAGCCGAATAAGGTGGGTGGTCCAACAATGGGACGCTGTTCTGCGCCACTAACCTCTTTAATTGTAGAGCCGTTGCGTTATCTTGATTCAAAACCCATGACATGTTCACCCTCAATTCGGGTCGCTTTCATCTCATTTGCTCACGGAGTTGAGCAAAAACTTCAAGGCAGTGATTTCGATTAATAATCCAGTGAAGATACAAAATTCCGTGAGTATCGAGAAAACAATCATCCCTTTGATCTTGATTTGTTCATTCGAGCTTTCTTCGCTCTTGGTGAAGCTGGGCCATTAAGTGGATGGCATGGTGCTTAGTTTCTGGATCGGAAGTGAAAAACCAAGATTCGTCAAATGTTATCACTCTTTCAAAAAAAATTGGGATCATTTGCTATGGTATTCAAAGTGTGTATGTGCTTTTTTCTTTTCTTTCCTTTTAAAAAAAGGAAGAATACACCGTCATTTAATTGTATATTGCTTTATTTTTCTTCTGTAGAATCTAAATTTGAGCTTTTACGCCATAAGAACAATGTTATTAGACCTGTAACCCGTCATATCCGGTAAAGTCAGCCTGCTTTGGGCTGACTTTACCTGTTAGGACATGTTAATGGTCTAAGAGCAATGTACTCGATAATGGCGTAAAAGCCGAAATCTAGATTGTACAGAAGAAAAATACTGTAATATACAGTCAAATGCTGGTGTATTCTTTCAAAATATATTGTGTGGGTGTCGCTCGGCACCATTGAAACGTTTTTCGTGCTTGAAGTGTTAGTTAAAACATTTTCACGAGCTTATTTTGTTGGATTGTGAGAATTTTCGACACCAGCTTGGCACGCACTTTCTCATGTTAAATTGCTTATTGTCTTACGCATTCCTTGTCAATTCCTACAGATTCTGCAATCGATCGAATCCTCAACGGACGTTCAGGTAACCTACATTTTGAATAGTTTCATCTGTTTATGTTCAAGGGCGTCCTGGGTGTGAGTTACTTTCAACTTTTTCACGGCCATATTGGAAACGCTTGAACCTGTCAAAAAGTTAGGTTTCAGTAGCAGTTTTTCCAAGTTTCATGTGCAAGTTCACGACAAATCGTTGCTGTATTATTATTACATATATCATTTCTCCGAATAAACCAAATACAGCACTACACATACGGAGATCACGATCACACTGTTTCATCTACAGATACTAGGCATTCCGCATTCGACTGACAAAGCTTCACCTCAGTCTAACATACACTTTTGCAATACTCAGTGGTGTGACAGTTGTTCCCGTTTGAGAGCTGGAACGACACTAGTGCTCCAAGCCGTGGAAAGCAATGACATTTTTCGTAAGGATGATGTGTGTTTTATTTATTTTTCCATGTAATTAATAAAATAATTGAAATATTTTTCGTTTCATGCATTTCTAAAGGAGCAACTGGCATAAATAGTCGTGAAATAAATGTAAAAACAACCGAATTTCACTGATTCAGTGACATAAGCTACAAATTACACACGAGAAATACTTTCGAGTACGTGCGTAATTGCAGCTTATTCCGCTGACAGCAGTAGAATATAAAAACATATTTCATGCATGAGACGCAGATATTTCCGTTGTTGTTTGTTCTTATTGTGATGGGCACTTTCGTTGACTCATGAAAAGTGTTTTATGAAGTCTAATGATTCGTCCTTTTTTCATTTCCGAGTTTCTGATAAACGAATGTTTTTGTAAATGTAATTACTTATGGTTCAAAAGCGAATATCTTTAAGATCTTGCCGGTTGTGGCACAGATGTATCAACAACTGTGGAATTGGTTTCTTCCCTGTTGTGAAAAAGTTTTATTGCTTTTTGACGTTTTATAATGACGTCGATGCGGTTTTCCCTTCAGCTGCAGGTGTGGTGGCGTATTTGTTGCGTCAAATAATGTGGGCATTACATTTCATTCATTGATTTGGCTGGATGTGTAGCGAACAAAACTTCTGGTGTTAACTGGCAGTCTTTTATTATTAAAAGAAAACGACACTCTTCAGTAAGTGTCCGTGCGTCACAAGAGAATTGTAAATAAACTGCCCTGTAATCTACGGTTTCACACCTCCCAGTCTCCTTAGGAAACCAAAGAATAGTAAATTTGGTGTCATTTTTTAGTTATTGTCGATTTTTGTGGCACTAAATACGCTCCCTATTGTAAAAACTATGTTACAAATGAGCATAAACGATAGTATTCACACTCGTCCGATATCGTAGGCTGAGTGTCGCTTACTGGCCGCTTGGTGTGCTGCTGTCGAAGTGGTGACAAAAACCGGACATACTTTAGCGACTGTTGTGTTTGACTCTGGCTTCACGCTTCACAGCGACTGGTCGTTTATCTTTGGCGCATGCGTATTTACTCTGTGACAATATCAGTCCCGTTGTTTTTTATAGCCACACCTCGTAGATGAAAAGATGCACAAATTTCAAGCGATATGTGCAACAGTAAACAGACCCATTAACTACAGAACATGAAAAGACACTTATTCAGGAAGAATTGGGCAAATAAAAAGCAATATGACACCAAAATAAAAGCAGCAGAGAAGAGATTCTTGGGGAGATTAAACGGCTGTAAAAGACGAGATTTAATGAAGATGTTCGAAATGAGCTGAATGTGCGTGGGGCGCTCAATAAGTAACGCATCACATTTTTTGCTGAAAGCAGGTTGGTTTTATTCAGGGTTCCAATACACCGTTTTATTCCCCACTCTTTTCGCTGTAAAACCCTATTTTTTAATATAATCTCCGTTCATTGTGACGGCCTTACGTCACCCTACTGACGCGGCCTGTATGCCCGCATGGTACCACACTAATGGTCGACGTCTGATCCAACGTCTTGCTGCATCAATAACCTTCCCATAATCCAAGAACTGCTTTCTGCAGAGTGCTTCCTTCACTGGGCCAAACAGATTGAAACCGGGAGCTGCGAGATCCGGGCTGCAGTCTGGGTGAGGAACAACAGCCCAGTGAAGTTTTGAGTACCTCTCGGGTGCACAGACTTGTGTGAGGCCTTGCGTTCTCACGGAGAAGCTCGTTTGCATTTTTGTGGCGACGAACACATTGCAGGAGTCACGTATAGGGGCAGCCGGCCGGCACACGGGAGATCTGACAGGTTTGCGCGACCTTTTAGCTGTGTGGCAGACGTCTCCTCTAACGACTCGCTGCCAGGTCTCGGTAGCGTAGACGTTCCACAAGCGCCTACGAATATATGCGATGCTCTGGTTTTCCGCCAAAAGAATCTCAGTGACAGCTCTCTGCCTGGAACGCACCTCCGTTGCAGACACCATTTTGAAGGTTGAATATAGCCCCGCCGTCTATTGGAACTTCATGAAACTGCAGGGGCTGAACCGGGAATATTCCACGATGTCCTACAACAAAATCCGCGTTTTTACAACCAAAATTAGCTCAGAAAAAGAAAATGCGCTACATTACTTATTGGAATACCCTCTTGCTTGTAATTAATGGGGAAATAACAATTTCAAAGAGAAATGGAAACTACGTGTGAATAGAATAAAAAGCCAAAGATTACCGATGAGAATCATGAATTACAACTGAAAGAAACAGCACGTAGGTCGACCAAGGAAACGAGGGACATAAACTTGGTGTAAACAGTGAGAACTACTCTTCGCTGTTGATCCGTTTCCTGCAAGTACTAGACTGTTCGCTGGTGATACACGTGCTGGGACGCAGGCGAACGTGAGAGCGGTTGAGGCAGCATGGCTGTGAACGGTTGTCGATGTAGGAGGACGGCGGCGGAGGCCGCGCGGGTTATAAATACGGCTCAAGGGCCGCAGAAGATAGGAGCAGCAGCAGCGGCAGCAGCAGAGGCGGCAGTAGGCAGCGCGCCGCCCGCCCGTGCTCACGTCGCCATGGCTGTCGCCGAGCCCCAGGGGCTCTTCCT
The DNA here is from genome assembly GCF_021461385.2 of Schistocerca piceifrons. Lineage (NCBI taxonomy): Eukaryota > Metazoa > Arthropoda > Insecta > Orthoptera > Acrididae > Schistocerca > Schistocerca piceifrons. Next base: position 550,202,403 of record NC_060140.1, read on the forward strand.
CAAGTTCTACGTGGCGGTGAGTCGCCGCATTGTGTGCTCTGCTGTGTAGCCCCTCCCACACTAGACCAGTCGGCAGCGAGCTGCCTGCGCGCCAGAGAATCACCGCTGCGGAGTGGTGCCGGTTGATCCTCTGACGCAGGTGGTCAGTCCACGCTTCTGCGATATCCTATTGTCCTCTTACGCTGAGGTGACAAAAATCACGGGATACCTCTAAATGTCGTGTCGGACCTGCTCTTGCCAGCAACTCGACGTGGCATGGATTCAACAAGTCGTTGGAAATCCCATACAGAAATAATCAACCATGCTCTGTAGCCGTCCATTGTTGTGAAAGTGTCCCCGGTGTAAGATTTTACGCACGAACTGACATCTCAACCATGTCCCATAAATATGCGTGAGATTCATGTCGCGACATTTAGGTAGCCGAATCATTCGTTCGAATTGTCCAGGACGTTCTTCAAGCGAATCGCTATCAGGTGACATGGCGTTTTGTCATCCATAAAAGTTATCTCGTTGTCTGGGAACACGCATTCCGTGAATGGCTGTAAATGGTCTCAGAGTAGCCGAACATAACCATTTCTAGTCACTTATCAATGTAAACACAACCCACACTATTATGGAGCCACCACCAGCTTGCACAGTGCCTTGATAACAACTTGGTTCCATGGCCATGGGGTCTGCGCCACAGTCGAACCCTGCTGTCAGCTCTTACAGACAGAAGACGGGTCTCATCTGAACAGGTCATGGTATTCCTGTCGTCTGTGGTCCAACCGATATGGTCACGAGCCTAGGCGATGCCGTGCTCATAGCAAAGGCACTCGCGTTGGTAGTCTGTTGTCATAGTCCATTAACGCCGAATTTCGCCGCACTGTCCTAACAGTTACTTTCTTCGTAGGTCCCACATTGGTTTCTGCGGTTATTTCGCACGGTGTTGCTTGTCTGTTAGCACTGACAACCCTACCAAAATGCCACTGCTCTCGGTCGTTAAGTGAAGGCCGTCGGACACTGCCATGTCCGTGGTGAGAGGTAATGCCTGAAATCTGGTATTCTCGGCACACTCTTGATACTGTGCTTTTCAGAGTTCTGAATTCCCTAACGATTTCCGAAATGGAATGTCCCATGTGTGTAGCTCCAACTGCCATTCCACGTTGGAAGTCTGTTAATTAGCCATAGTCACGACGGAAACCTTTTCGTATGAATCATCTGAGCACAAATGACAGATCTGCAATGCACTGCCCTTTTATACCTTGTGTACGCGATTCTACCACCATCTGTATACGTGCATACCACTGTCCCATGACTTTTCTCAATTCACTGTGTGTTCACACTTTATGACTGTTTTTTATTTGTCCCCACACGGAAGCTGGTGTTTGTAGGAACGTCTGTACTCGTGCCACCTCCTCCACCTGTGGCTGGGACGAACAACGTGATCCATTAGTACTGGGACACGGCAATTTCGAAGAGGGCTGTATTTTGTCCGGCAGCGGTTTCCTAAGCAGGAAGACTTCCAAACAATATAAATATTTTTCGTAGGACAACATATTACTTTTTAGCTCAGCATTTAAAAGTGCATCACATTCGGTGGAACGCGTTAACGCATTTCGTCAGAAAAAAAATCCACTGTCTGAATTAGTGAAGCATAAGGCAGCAGTGGCGTTGCGACTGAAGAAGGTAGGCCAGTGCTTATCGCCTCGTTGATGATGTGGTCTATGCGGTACTGCTATTAGAAATACAGGGTGAGTCAGGAGGAAAGGTACCTGCTTTGAGGGGTGACTCTGAATAAATAAGTCATATGAACATAATGATGTACTGTTCTCAACTGTTTCCGAGGAAAGTAATGAAAGCAGTGGGAAACATAATGAATGCAGGTGATAGTAAACGAAACATTGCGATGTAATGACTTGTGTTTAATGGTGCACATTTCTCCACAGAAAATGTTGAAGTCCACCGTCAACTGCAATGCATTTTGCAGTTCTTGTAGACAGCCGCTGTGTTGCTGACCTGAGCTCATTCGGGAAGGCAAGCCGGTCCCGGATTGAAACCTCCTTTACTTGACCATATGCTTGTAAAATACGAGCGCCAAGTTCCTCTTTTATGTCCACTCTACGCTTGTAGTGCGCTCTTTAGCCAACCCCACAAACAGTAATCTAATGAAGTCAGAAGGCGTGACCTTGGTGGCCAAGAAATGACTCCACCGACTCTCCGCTAATCAGTGAGCAAGTGAAACGCGCATCGAATTAAGCAAAGACATTACTGCGTATCCTAAAGTCGCATTGGTTGTATTCGCATGTGAGTGCTGGTGAAGGACACGCGACTAACACCTGTGATTTTCAAACAGCTGTAAGTCGGATACGGATAAGAAAACGGGATATCTTCATTTGAAGTTTTTGTTCAGAATCAGCAATACTACCACTCCTCAAACTCAAAGCATGTACACTTCCTCCTGACTCATCCTGCATAGAGTTACAATAGAAGAACACGGATCGAATCACAGAGACATTGAATGTTATATCTTGCGCTGCAGGAAGCTGTCAACTAATTTCACTGAGGCCGAAATAACAAAAAAGAAGCGTCCGTTGTAATTTAGGTCACTGAATATGGTTCTCACTTTCCGCTGCGCAAATTCTCTACGTTCTTTAATATCACCTAATAACGTCGTTTTTATTGTTGAGATCTGTTATCGCATCGACATTTTCAACAGCAATGTTGTGTGTATCTAGTCTAATGTAGCAGTAAGCCTGAACGTACGTTTCGTTTAAGAATGTAGGGTACTTGCCCAGAGGGATAATACGCTATAATCTCAATTCTATGAGTAATTTTTGTTTATTTTGATATTTTGTAATCTTGCATATGAGAAAAACGCCATCGTAGCAATTTTGTAATTGTGTTTGCATTGCGCGGTCGCTAAGGCAAGACGAGCGTTTTTATAAAATTCACTATTTCTCATCTGAGTTACGTTTGTCTTTCCCTGAGTTCCTGTTGAGCTATCAGTTGCGTTGCTGTGTGCTACGGAGCGCCTGCTTTACACATCAGCGTGTAAACCGAAGCAGTTGACGGAAAACGGGCTGCGTGCCAGCAGACGGTACACATCCGGCAGATACGACATGACATTCCGTACACCCTGCAAGCTGCTGGGCTTGCACGGAACGCTACTGCGGGTAGGTTATTGGCACCAGGGAAAAGATTATAATGCCGCTATACTCTCGAAAAACAAGCTGTTTATGGTGGGAAGGAAGACTTACTGTAAAAGAAGAAAACGTCGTGTACAGAGGATATAAGGAAAGATTGAAGCTCTGCATTTTACCAGCGATGCACAAAACTTCTCACATTTTTCTCCAGTACAGGACCTGTGCTGACACTAACCCAAGAACGTAAACGTCATTTACACTTTACGTGGTGTGCAAAAATCAATTTTTTATACTTTTACAGGAGGTAATATTGGTCAAACATGAAAAAAATAAACATATGTTCAGAAACAGAAGCTTGTTGCAATATGAGTTATTCCCTTCTGTAATATCTAAGTGTCCGGTGGCATTATAGGAGGTATTCCATACGGTTACTCAAAGAATTACGAAGTTGTTTGGACACCGTGGCTGTATTAAGTCACATAAGTCAGATGGGATGCTCCTGTAACTTTGTTGGTGGGCTTGGTATGCACAAATGAGTTTGTCTCCATAATACCAGGAGTGCAGAAGGTTAAGACAAGGTGAAGGGCAAAGTCATGCTACTGGAATTCCTCTGTCGATCTAGACATCACTAAACGTTTGAATTAATTACTGTCGTGCGAGGTGTAGGAAACAGAATACTACCTCATTACGTACAAACCACATCCACTGTCTTGCTAAGAGGCTGATGTTCTCAAGTGGGCCCCTGTTATTTTTCGTGCATAAAAATTATTGATAAACAACACCTGTCAAAGTATCTGGAAAAGTGTACTGCCTTGTAAATGTGCTATCCATACACTGGCACTAAACCGAACCTCATGTCTTGCTTCAATGATTACCTTGCTTCAATGATTACTCGATGTTTTTATCTATCTACATGTTGTTATAGTGGTAGGTGCAATAGAAGAATATCCTAAGTAACTGAGAACTGAACATTATCGACGCGAGTACCATACTACTTATCTGAAATGTACATATTGAAACACATAAAAAAACACATATTCGTCTTGACGGCGCGTTATCATCTTGTGTGCGGCTGCATTCACTCGTCCGAACTCTTGAGAAACTCAGCTGAATAGCTGCGAACAGATAGCGGATAATGGGCAAGGACACTACAAATGTAGTGTGCGACACGTGGGAATTGGGCCTGGGCAGTAGGCGTGCTCGGATGGAGGCGGTTAAGACACCGTTTATGAGAAGCGGAGCGTCTGGGTTCGAGACCCGGTGCGGCTCAAATTTTCACCTGTCCCCGTTGAATTTTATGCAATGCCAATGCGCAGCTGAGATATGTAAATTTCTATTTAATTCTAATCTGAAATGGTATTTCTTTCTGGAAATATATTTACAGGACTTTTTTCTAGTTGTTATCAGCACTAATCTCTTGTAAAAATATGGGGCACTTTTTTCTAAAAAATACTTGACATAGAGTACTCGAGAGACTAACCTTATCAGAAAACTTGATCTTTTTTGAGAACATGCAGTACGTTGTTGATGCAAATTACGAAGCATTGTTATTTAGTGACTCTCTTTACTCCAATACGGTTTCTATGTAATCATTTGTACGACTGAGACACTGAGAAAACAAACACCCAGACCGCGCGGAGTAGCGTAGAGTTTAAGGCGTCATGCACGGAATGCGCAGCCCCTCCTGCCCGAGGTTCGAGTCCTCCCTCGGGCATGGGCGTGTGTGTGTTGTCCATAGCGTAGGTTAGTTTAAGTTAGGATAAGTAGTGTGTAGGCTTAGGAACCGATGACCTCAGCAGTTTTGGTCCCATAAAACCTTACCACAAATTTCCAAATTTCCTACAACATATGTAAGTCACCCTAGATTATTCACTGTTCTCGCGCTCTCTTCGCGCAAACTATTAGTCCTAGAGAAAAAAAGAATGGGAACTTTTCTGTAGAAAATTTATTGTAGTTCAATTTTATAGTGCACAATGTTTTCACTGAAGGGTGCGGATTCAAGTTATTCAAAAAACTGCAGAAGTAATGTTAAATGTATTGTATCTCGGAAACCATTGGGATTAGGGCTTAAGTCCATAAGAAGTTTTTTTTTCGTTACCTCTAATACTATTACCCATGGAAGCATGTACCTCCTACCTCACCATGTATTTTCACATTCAGAGGAGAAAGTTGGTGACTGAAACGTCATGAAAAGATATCACCGCAACGAAAAACGCCTTTGTTTTGTTGACTCCCAACCAGAAACAATTATCATATCCGTGACACTTTCTCCTCTGTTTCGCGATAATAATACAAAACGAGCTGCGCTTCTTTGGACTGTCTCGATAACCTCCGCCAATCCTATATGGTAAGGATCCCTTACTACACTGCAACACTCTAGTAGAGGACGAAGGAGCGTAGTGTAGGCAGTCTCTTTAGTTGTGTATTCTAAATGTGCTGCCCATAAAATGCAGTCTTTGGTTTGCCTTCCCCACAAAATTATATGTGTGATCGATACAAATTAAGCTGTTCGTAATTGTAATTCCTAGGTATTGACTGTAGTTGGACAAATTTGTGTGATTTATCGAGCAATCGAAATTTAAAGAATTTCTTTTCGTACTCGTGTGGATGATCTGAAACTTTTCCTTATTCAGAGACAATTATTGCTTTTCAGACCATAGAGTTATCGTGTCGAAGTCATTTCTGCAATTGGTTTTGATGTTCATGGAAAATGACGGCATCAACCCAAAACCATGCAAGTGGGCTGCTCAGATTGTCACCTAAATCGCTTGTATAGATTAGGCACTTCCTTGGGGAACGACAGATATCACTTCTGTGTCACTCGATGATTTTCCGTCATTTACTACGCTCCGTGACCTTTCTGACAGCATATAACGGATTCAGTCGCACAACCGAGCCGATACTCAATTGGCACGCAATTCGATTACAAATTGGCGCGAACATCTTAATTAGTTTGGGAGCTACAACACGTTGAAGTTGTAGCGTACCTTTTGAGACACTCTGTACTTTAATTTCTTTTTTCCAAACGTCCTGTGTGACTCCGTTATCAACTGCCGTCTCGTATACTGCGACTCCTTGGAGCGGCGGTCGCGGATGACAACCGACGAGGGAGGAAGCGCCGCACGGGCGTATAGAGGGCGGGGTGCCGGCGCGGCGGTCCCCTGGCGTGACCCGCGCGCCCGGAATGCGGCCGCACACTGACCTTCGCAAGCGCTATTTCTGCGGCCTCCTCACCTGGCAGCAGCCGGCCGCAGCTGACTCACCCGCTGCTTGCCCACCGTCACTCTGCCCAGTCTTCGTTTCTCTCCGTTCCTCCGTAAAACTGAAAATAAAAGAGAATATCAACGGTGTAGGAAACGGTAGATCGCTTCTTACCGTAAAGACGACTCGTTACGTCGCTGACAGGCACACTTAGACACACAAAGGTTTCGGCCACAGCCTTCCTCAGAAAAAGAGAAACACCTACCACTCATACACACAAGCGAGCACACTTCTCGCACACATGGCCGCCAACTCTGGCAGCTCCTCGTATGAAACTTCGTGGCAGATTTAAAATGTGTGCCGGATCGAGACTCGAGCTCGTAACCTTTGCCTTTCGCGGGCAAGTCGTCTACCGACTGAGCTAAACAGGCACGGCTCATGATCCGTCCTCACAGCTGCAATTCTGCCAGTACCTCGTCTTCTACCTCACAAGCTTCACACAAGCTCTCCCATGGAAACATCCCCCAGGCTGTGGCTAAGCCATGTCTCCGCAGTATCCTTTCTTCCAGGAGTGCTGGTTCTGCAAGGTTCCCAGGAGAGCTTCTGTGAAGTTTGCAGGGTAGGAGACGAGATACGAGTACTGTCATAATTGGACCTGTGAAGACAGGTTATGAGTCGTACTTGGGAAGCTCAGTCGGTAGGGCACTTGCCTGCGAAAGACAAACGTCCCGAGTTCGAGTCTCGGACCTGCCAGGAAGTTTCAGTACTAGCAGAATTGTTTACACGAAGGGAGAATTTGTGCTGATAGTTTGCTAGTTCCTTGGGTGTACTTGATGTAAGTGTCTGAGACCGTTGCGAGAGCAGATTCCGAAACCGTTTACATACAGCGAGATTGAAATGTCTGTCAGATCACTGTCCGCGAGATTTTTCTGTCGTAGTTCTGTGCGTGAATGAACAGGCTGCGATGGCAGAGCGTCAGGCTTTTGCTGCACTTTTATCACATTTAGTGGCAAAGAAAATACTTAAACGACCATCTTTGTGTGGGATAAGAAAGCGGATTTTGTACGGGATGATTTCGGAGCGCATAAGAATCTCATTGTTGAGCTTGTGATGGAAAATCCGCAATATCGAAATTTTACGAGAATGATAGCGATGGAGATGGCCGAAACGCTCTTTATACACTCCTGGAAATTGAAATAAGAACACCGTGAATTCATTGTCCCAGGAAGGGGAAACTTTATTGACACATTCCTGGGGTCAGATACATCACATGATCACACTGACAGACCCACAGGCACATAGACACAGGCAACAGAGCATGCACAATGTCGGCACTAGTACAGTGTATATCCACCTTTCGCAGCAATGCAGGCTGCTATTCTCCCATGGAGACGATCGTAGAGATGCTGGATGTAGTCCTGTGGAACGGCTTGCCATGCCATTTCCACCTGGCGCCTCAGTTGGACCAGCGTTCGTGCTGGACGTGCAGACCGCGTGAGACGACGCTTCATCCAGTCCCAAACATGCTCAATGGGGGACAGATCCGGAGATCTTGCTGGCCAGGGTAGTTGACTTACACCTTCTAGAGCACGTTGGGTGGCACGGGATACATGCGGACGTGCATTGTCCTGTTGGAACAGCAAGTTCCCTTTCCGGTCTAGGAATGGTAGAACGATGGGTTCGATGACGGTTTGGATGTACCGTGCACTATTCAGTGTCCCCTCGACGATCACCAGTGGTGTACGGCCAGTGTAGGAGATCCCTCCCCACACCATGATGCCGGGTGTTGGCCCTGTGTGCCTCGGTCGCATGCAGTCCTGATTGTGGCGCTCACCTGCACGGCGCCAAACACGCATACGACCATCATTGGCACCAAGGCAGAAGCGACTCTCATCGCTGAAGACGACACGTCTCCATTCGTCCCTCCATTCACGCCTGTCGCGACACCACTGGAGGCGGGCTGCACGATGTTGGGGCGTGAGCGGAAGACGGCCTAACGGTGTGCGGGACCGTAGCCCAGCTTCATGGAGACGGTTGCGAATGGTCCTCGCCGATACCCCAGGAGCAACAGTGTCCCTAATTTGCTGGGAAGTGGCGGTGCGGTCCCCTACGGCACTGCGTAGGATCCTACGGTCTTGGCGTGCATCCGTGCGTCGCTGCGGTCCGGTCCCAGGTCGACGGGCACGTGCACCTTCCGCCGACCACTGGCGACAACATCGATGTACTGTGGAGACCTCACGCCCCACGTGTTGAGCAATTCGGCGGTACGTCCACCCGGCCTCCCGCATGCCCACTATACGCCCTCGCTCAAAGTCCGTCAACTGCACATACGGTTCACGTCCACGCTGTCGCGGCATGCTACCAGTGTTAAAGACTGCGATGGAGCTCCGTATGCCACGGCAAACTGGCTGACACTGACGGCGGCGGTGCACAAATGCTGCGCAGCTAGCGCCATTCGACGGCCAACACCGCGGTTCCTGGTGTGTCCGCTGTGCCGTGCGTGTGATCATTGCTTGTACAGCCCTCTCGCAGTGTCCGGAGCAAGTATGGTGGGTCTGACACACCGGTGTCAATGTGTTCTTTTTTCCATTTCCAGGAGTGTAATTGGACCCAAAATTACCAATCTAGATACCACTATCCGTAAACCCATTAGTGTTAAAGACAGACTTCTTGAAACCCTAATATTTCTAGCATCAGCTATTATCTTTAATATGTGGTAAAGTAACGATTATGATGAAATAACATCGTCAACTTTTGTAGTCCTGTCGCGTCCTCAGTTGCGTGTAATACAGGATGGTGATAATTTTTACTTTTAGACCGGCTAATTACAACTGAATGAAACAAAATGTTCGTGCCATACGCGTTTCGCCTTTATTCTGTGTCGGGCATCTTCAGTGACAGGTTCCTTGGATGTTGTTCTACATGTTGTGTTTTCGTTCCATTTTTGATACTGTTCTTCCTCTTACGATTGTCACATGAAAACACACAACATATAGAACAACCACGAAACCTGCCACTGAAGATGCATTGCAAACAATAAAGGCGAAACGCTTACGGCACGAAAATCGTGGTTCAATCAATTGTAATTACACAGCCAAAAAGTAAAATTTATGAACACACCGTAAAACGATCAAACAGAATTACAATTTCTTCCTGATACCTATAGAAGTTCAAAAGGCAAATACGGATGATACATGTATTTGAACGTTTTTATTTGGGTTGACTTATGGAACCATTCGTAAGTTCCTCAACGTCTGGTCTTTAACACCTAACAAACTGATATAATCAATAAATACCATGTCATATAAATTTACGAAGACAGCTGAGTTACTTGAAGTTAAATGGCAATTTTCCGAGTTTAAATACTATTACTTTCAAACATTACTTCACTTCTTTTTTGTATTAATTAATCTACGTTATAAAACAACTTTGCCTGATTCGTTGAATTGCGGATATTCTGTTAAATTGCAGCCAACAAACTTTGCTTCTTATCCCAGTGCCTGTAGTTCAGTAACCGTACATTTCATAACGCTGGCCTTTCCTAGTACAAACTAATTAAGTTCAAATGGTTCAAATGGCTCTGAGCACTATGGGACTTAACATCTTAGGTCATCAGTCCCCTAGAACTTAGAACTACTTAAACCTAACTAACCTAAGGACATCACACACATCCATCCCCGAAGCAGGATTCGAACCTGCGACCGTAGCGGTCGCGCGGTTCCAGACTGCAGCGCTTAGAACCGTTCGACAAACTAATTAAGTACGCAACGCTGTCCTGTGTCCACTTCCCGGCAGCTTTTTTCGTTATTTTTTCGCCGACACGTCGCTGACATTCGCTCGCAGTGCGTATCCATTGCGACAGTAGTTTCTAATGTCCCGGTAGTGCCGGTGCACTTTATAAAGCAGGTCGTTGCTGTGTTGATGTGACGCAGTGGCTAGTGCAATAGTCTTTCATTTGTATTTTCATATTACCGTGGGATAGAGTCTCTTCATTGACAGTTTTTATTTTAGTCTCTTAATTCTATATATTATGTCTACGATGTTTTTATATATTGTTGGCTTCGTAGCACTGTTTAAGTCTACAACTTTTGAAATAGGGTGACTGCTCGTGAACTTCGTTTAGTAGATAAAAAGGCCGATTTCGACACTCAGAAACACGTCACGGCCACATATTATGGCTCAAAACACGCAGTTTCGTGGATACTTTTATTTGATGTGTCAACGACTATGGCAAAATATAGTACCAAAGTGTGGTAGTGTACAAACTGTGAAATGCGACATAGCTCTAGGACGCAATACGGCCGCTCAGCGCTGTCCGAGTAGTTTCAGCTCTCCCTAAAATGCCGGTGTAGTTTTTCTTTGAGAGCTACGGCGAACAGCTCTCGAGAAATAGAGGTTGCCGTCTATACGAGAGGTCTAAATTCACAGCGCGCCGCGGCTACCTGTTATCTCGCACCAATCTCTGACAGCTGACTCTCTGCAGGAAGAGTGGGCGTTATTGCCTTAACATAAAATTGATGACATCGTTCACAGATCGTCCCTTCGTTTTCAAGCTAGTATTGGTGCCAGAGGTGGCCACACCCCATACTATGCACGTTAACAGTTGTCAAAATGTGTGTGCAAATTCGTTAAGTTGGAAAAAACAAAGAACATTTTTGTTTACCGTTATGCATGTTGCATTTGATTACGTTCTGTATTCTTTACATTTTTTCTACTTTTCTATCGCCTTTTTATACTGTTTTGTGGCAAAATAAACGCAACCTTACAAAATTTCTGTTTGTTGCTTCAATTTTGGACACCAATGTATTTTGTCAAGTATGGGAGGGGAACAGGCTGTGCCCTTTCCAAGGAACCATCCTGGCATTTTCTCGGAGTGATTTGTGAAAATCAGAACTTAAATCAGGATGGCCGCAGGCCGATTTGAACCGTTGTCCTCCTGAATGCGAATCCAGTGTGCTAACAACTGTCCGTGGATGTGTTGGTACCGTTCTTGCTGTTCGTCGTCTTGACCAATCCTGAACTGGTACTATTGTACCGTCTGAGACGTATAAACAGCATGAACTCTTACCAATTGTGGCTGACTCTACAATGGATCGGTACTCGCTTTTACCTAGAGAATGAAAACAAAAAGTCACCGAGCGACCTAACACAGTGGTGAAACATTGGACTTGCGTTCGCAAGGGCGATGGTTCAAATTAGCGTCCAGCTATACAGATTTAGGTTTCCCGTGATTTAGCTAAATAGTTTAAGGTGATTGCCGAGATGATTCCTTTAAAAGGGTACAGTTGATTTCCATCCTCGTACTTCCCCTATATGAGTTTGACTGTGTCTTCAGTTACGGGTGACGGGACGTTAAACCCGAATCTTAGTTCTTTCCTTCTTCCCAATTTGTGCCCTTCAGCCAGCACAACATAACATTGCATACGAGTCGCTACACACATGCTTTTTTGAATTAGAAGAGCTGTTGTGTTAGAGCACGAGTGGATAACCTGCGATTGATTTCAGGCCGGCCTGCGGAAATAATCTCTGTGGGAGACAGAGAGAGAGAGAGAGAGAGAGAGAGAGAGAGAGAGAGAGAGAGAGAGACGGTCGTATTCTAATAAGTCCAGGACAAATTTTTTGTTATTTCCACCGGCGCTTGGCTCGCCTCGGGTTTGTAGCTCACGTCAGAGACCAGTGAAAGTTTTGCACACACTGCGCATGTGCAATGCCATTTCCCGTTCTGAATTTTAATAACACCCGAATGACCTGCCCGTGGCAAAAAATGGCGAATAACTCCTAACTACTTGTCGACTGGGATTGCCTATCTCGTTGCCACATTTTATTTTTCTATTCTTTCTCGTATTGATAAAAGTAAATGATTCTTGTCCGCTGTGGACGTATTAGAACACTGCAGCTGTTGATTGAAGGTAATTTTATAGACGTCTATTTTTCCATGATGACATTTCAAGATGTCTGGCATTCCATTTTCAGATATTTATATTTATTTACGTCTCGTGAATGTTGTTTCTTTACTAGCGGCATTACAGAATTTTGCAATGGGAAGTTTCTAATAATCTAGAGTAAAACGTCATAGGAAAAGAAACAATGTTCACAACGCGTAAGTAAATGTAAACATCTGAAGACGAGACGAACATAAAATGGATGTTGTTGTGATCTTCAGTCCAGAGACTGGTTTGATGCAGCTCTCCATGCTATTCTATCCTGTGCAAGCTTCATCTCCCAGTACCTACTGCAACCTACATCCTTCTAAATCTGTTTAGTGTATTCATCTCTTGGTCTCCCTCTACGATTTTTACCCTACACGCTGCCCTACAATACTAAATTGGTGATCCCTTGATGCCTCAGAATATGCCCTACCAACCGATCCCTTCTTCTAGTCAAGTTGTGCCACAAATTTCTCTTTTCTCCAGTACTATTCAGTACCTCCTCATTATGTGATCTACCCGTCTAATCTTCAGCATTCTTCTGTAGCACCACATTTCAAAAGCTTCTATTCTCTTCTTGTCTAAACTATTTATCGTCCACGTTACACTTCCATACATGGCTACACTCCATACAAATACTTTCAGAAACGACTTCCTGACACTTAAACCTACACTCGATGTTAACAAATTTCTCTTCTTCAGAAACGCTTTCCTTGCCATTGCCAGTCTACATTTTATATCCTCTCTACTTCGACCATCATCAGTTATTTTGTTCCCCAAATAGCAAAACTCATTTACTACTTTAAGTGTCTCATTTCCTAATCTAATTCCCGCAGCATCACCCGATTTAATTCGACAACATTCCATTATCCTCGCTTTGCTTTGTCTCAAAAACGCGTGTTTTGGGACATAATTTGTTGGCGTGGAATGTAGGGAAAGGGGTACTCCCATAAACATTCGAGTCACGAACGCTTTACGAACTTCCAGCATGCTAGAATAGCTGTGGATCAACAACTTCTGTTAATCAGTACAACGAAAAACCAGTCCATAGTTGCAAAAACCATGTCAAACACGTTTTGCATTTTCCGAAATACCATTTTTGATTACGTTACGATGATTTGTTAAAAAGTCCCGGCCGGGAGCTAGTCATCGAGTGAATAAAAAAGTGAAATTCGCAAATTTGGACTGTTTGTTCTTTGCACTGACGAAAACTTTAGTTTTCGCGTTATGCATTAGGAGCACTGCTGTCGCTTTACATGGCGAGGCGGCCCGCGAGCTTAAGTGAGTATGTGAATCAGGCCGGCTGGCCACCAAAGGTTGCCAAGCCTGTCTCAGAGAACACCCCGCTGCCATCACGGCGGAAGGGACATTTCGGTGTGTAATGTCAGTTGGACATGTTGTGCAACCTTGTGCAAAACGTTGGTGTAGGATGAAAGACGCATGATATAAGCGCATCTGGTTGCACTGGCACTGGCCTTTCTAGGTTTACCGTAGTTACACTGAATCACTTCAGGGTTGTTCCTATGAGATGAACAAGACCCATTTCCTTCCACATATCTTCCAATCCAAATTTATACTCCGTCTTTAGTTTCATCGTCGTCGTTGGCGGTACCTGAACCTATGCCGGCCGCTGTGGCCGAGCGATTCTAGGCGCTTCAGTCCGGAAACGGGGTTCCGGTACGGTCGCACGTTCGAATCCTGCCTCGGGCGTGGATGTGTGTGATGTCCTTAGGTTAGTTAGGTAGAAGTAGTTCTAAGTCTAGGGGACTGATGACCTAAGCAGTTAAGTCCCATAGCGCTCAGAGCCATCTGAACCATTTTGAACCTGAAACCATAAAGTGAAACCAGTGTATGTTTGATGCATGATGCTCCACAGCTTGCATAAACTGTATAAAAGTCTACTGACACACCTAAGCTGCATTACCGATTACCTTTTATTGATCAAAGCGATAGTAAGGGGTTGGAACACTCCTGTCTTTCTACCGAGCGTGCAGCTGTTCTGTTCCTTGCATAATCGGCTTTTCGCGGGTAGTCTGTGAGTTGGCGAAGCCAATAAATGTGAAAATAAGAAACCTTATTGTGGTGACCGACTTCATCTGTAGCTTAGCCTGAGGTCTAGTTTACGGTGGAAGGAGACAGTTTGGATGTGAGTTCGTAAAGCCAAAGAAGAGGAAAACAAAAACCTACCTGAAGTGCCGTGGGATCCTCAGAAATCTCTACACATTCCATCTCTGCACAAGTGTTCCTTCGCCCAACTGTTACAAAATCGGAAGCAGGCATTTCACATGTTCAGTGGTACATGAATAACTTCAGTCCCACCGTACTGGCCTGTTCTCTCGAAAACGCTGCATCCTATTTTTCGCGGCAAAATGCGTTTAAGGAAAATCACTAAAGGTGAACTGCTGGTGAATTTTCCATTACGTAGAAGTTGATGAAAAAATAGGCAAAATGAAATCCGCTTCCGAATTTCAGATAGTAACGGGGTTTAAGTAATGTTGGATAAAGCTTTGGAAACTAAACATTTTTGTCTAAGTAGGAGTGTTTATGTTTCGAATATGTGTCACATTTGTAAGCGCCAGTGTTTTTCTCGTAGGAGTTCTATATGATAGTAAAAGCTCACAAAAATTGATAAAGCTGACATTCGTATGTCAATGATTTACAAATTCAAACTTAGATAGCCGATACTGGCTGGTTAATTAAGTACTGTATAATCATTGATGTTGCTTACGTTGTACCATCAATATATCTTGTAAACAATGATGTTTTCTTTTCCGTTGGGTAATGAAAGGTTGTATAAAATATACATATCATACGAAGTTTGACAGTAATAAGAGCAAAACTACGTGAATGAGAGTTCAAATGGCTCCGAGCACTATGGGACTTAACATCGGAGGTCATCAGTCCCCTAGAACTTAGAACTACTTAAACCCAACTAACCTAAGAATATCACACACACCCATGCCCGAGTCAGGATTCGAACCTACGACCGTAGCAGTCGCGCGGTTACGGACTGAAGCGCCTAGAACCTCTCGGCCAACGCGGCCGGCGTGACTGAGGGCGATGACTAGAAACAAATAAGGCTCTCGTCCAGCACCACGTCCACGAAAATTACACTCAGAGTCACCGTGAAATTCTGGCGGTGTATGGACCAAAAATGCGACATCGCGTCCAGCGGTAGTGAAGGTGGGCCAACTGTTCGACAAATACTGCTCAGACGTGGCTGACGCTGATCGGCAAGTACAGATCTTGCATCCTGCCATATCCATCTTTTCGGCGAGCTGAAAAAACTACCGCTGGAACATGATTTTCCAACGTTGAGGACGTTCACACAGCGTTCGCAAATGCCTCTGTGAACAAGGAGACGATTTCTATCGTCGAGGATCTGAACGATAGGTAATACGTTCCGGCCGCTGTTTACAAACACTTGGTGATTATGTTGCAAAATAGTGTCAAGTACCTGTATCACTTTAAAGTGCAGTCCAGTATTCAATAAGTGTTACTTGGTGTGCCATAATAAATTGCAACATACTTTTTCAAGTCCCCTCATACATTTTAAAATCCCACCGCACAGTTTTCGTTGACAAAATGAAAATATAATAAATTAACAGGAAAGAAGTAAGGCTGCTTCTATTTAAAACCCCGTCGTAGATATGGTGATGTAACGTTGCTGTTAAGCTCACTACAGTATCGGGAAATGAGTACTGTGAATGGCCTATTGCGATAGGGAACAGGGTGGAGGGAAAATATGGCTCTACATTCATATAGAGAATTATTATTATTATAATCATGTTTGGTGACAGCAACCTCTCAAAATAAAAAATCAAACGAAGGTAATATGTTCTAAAACACGTACGACAGCATATTGCTGAATGGAACTCGTGCTTAAGCTTACGTTCTTGAGCATTTTGATTTATTTTGTAAAATAAATTAGAACATGAGCGAAGCTACGCACAACAGTTTTGAGGTCAGGCACACATACACGTACCACTGTAGCGTATTTTCACTCTAACAGAAATGCACTTACGTAACAAATTTCCACGGCTAACACAGTCCAAGAGCCAGCCTGCTAAATTGGTCTCTGCCCGCAAGCAGTTGGAAATGTTTGAGCACACTGCAGCCTCACTCACATTGTCACGTCGGTTGCTGCTCATAGATGAGTCCCGTGTACGGGACGGCCAGGTAACCTGAGTGGCTGATGCAGCTGTTGGCACAGCTGTTTGCTGCCAGAGGCAGGCTCGCGATTCTCTTGTTTTGTTCACTCAAGGCCGAGGCGAGTGTGCATAGCATCTACAGACTGAAGAGCTATATGTTGGAATTCACTCGGCTTCTTGCTCTAGCATAGGAATCAATCTTCAATCGCAAGTTGTTGATTTCTTTTTACAGCTAGTTCAGTGTCATTTGCCTTAAGTGTTCTATAGGTGAAACGTTGTTCTCTGTTTTACAATATGTTACATACAAGGTGATTCAGCTGCCCCTTCCGATGTCGTTTTATGCAACCCGCAATGTTATAGCTGGCCTTCAGAAACCACGAGCGAAGTTTTCAAATTCTCTTGATCGCTACGCCCAGCCTATTAGACCTACGGAAAAAGTAAGCAAGGCTCTTTTGTAGGAAATTCAATGTAGTTTAATTTTCGTACTGGGATACGCTTTCGCTAGAGGCCGTAGTTTTCGAGTTATTCTAGAAAAACGTACAAAAGTGACTTTTAATGGACGCCTGCTCCCACAATCATACCCCACCGGTCAGGATTTCTAGTATGTTGATCATGGCACTCCCTCATACCAGGGTACAAAAATTTATGACTGCACGAATTATTTCCCACATTGGACGTTTTCTGATCTTCATTAACTGGCCTTATTACGCCATCGGCATAGTCGTGCATCTACAAATTGTAAAACTGACGTTTGTGTAAATTTTATGTAACAATTTTGTGAATTTTAGCAGTATAAAATATAGACGTACATCGTTGTATTCGTCAGGCCTTCTGAGTACGAAACTACTGTGCGTGTAAGGGTTAAGTCAGGATTGAATTGACAACATAATTAGTTTTAGCATAACGTTTACAAATATCGTTTTTCTTCCATTACCCGCACTGGCATGTGTAAATTAATAACGTTAACAAAGTAGACGACAATGTTACTCGCCGCGTAGTAGCCCAGTTAATAGCCCGTCTTCGTTAACACTTTTTTATGCGTTGGTACATGATGGATTATCTTAAGTTGGAAGACAGCATTCCTTTTAGTACAGCCAGGCACCACAGATTGTACACTATAAATTATTCGTTGCACTCTCTTGCTATATAACAGTGAACAGAACTTCATTTATAAAAAGTCAAGAACTTTAGCAACATCCATGCCATTCGTAATGAGGTGTGTACGCAGTGACTAAGTGAGAAATTTCTATATTTTGTTGCAATACCATTTCGATAACGACAACTCCGTAGACCAGAGTCCACAAGTCAAATCACCCATAGCTGCGGCAGTCTGGCGGTGTTATACGGTGTAAACAACCTCCAAGTGGGCCAACGGAAAGGCACGTGGCTTTTTGCTACAAGCAGCGTGGGTGAAAGTTTGGCTGCGCCCGTGCACAGCTGCCGTGCTAAGGAGCAAGGGCGACCGGCAGCCATTCGCTCGTTCCGTTCCAGCAGACCACGGCGGCTTAATTTGCTGTGCGGACAGAGCAACCAGCGGGCAACAGGTGTGCTAGAACTCCTCACTCGTTTGCTGCGGACTGATTCGCTCGTCTACATAGCTTCAAATACTCTACTTGTGTAACGGACGTGATGGAAATTGTTACCGTTTTATTGCATCCTCATCGGCTGGCATTGGTAGCGTGAAGCGATTGACTGTTGAAATATATTAAGCGTTATTCAAAGAGTAACTCTGTGACCTTAGTATATACGTTTCTCTGTTGCCACGGCATTGTCCATTCTAACGTAATATCAACAATAAGACTAGTATGGATGTATGTACCTGATTAGTTATCCATTATCGGGCGAAATGTTGCATTGGCTCAAGTACTGGACTCCCGCCGTCTGGATGAGCAGGTTCCAAATCTCCTAGCAGCACCCACAGTTTGGCCTTCCTGCATTCGCCGGAACGGTTCTGCCCCATCGAAGAGATGCTAAACTCTAGCCCTAAATTTTTACGCATTCCCGGTTCACGAGCACCAACTGGATCCTTCTGCTACGACGCACGTATGGTTCTTGAGATTCTATTACGTAAACATGGTTTTTATGGTCTATGACGGAAGGTAAACACTGTTGTGGGAAACAAAGATTTGACTACAGCAAGCAGGTTCAAACACATATAGGTTGCAGATGCTACGCAGAGACATAGGGGCTTGCACGCTTGGAGAGCTGCATCAAACCAGGCTTCGGAACTGAAGACCACAACAACAACAACAACAACAACAACAACAACAACAACAATGTCTTCCACACTCTGCGTCCGACATTTGCGATATGGAGATGCGCGTTATTGTGAAGCAGCAGCACACTTGTCCATTCCAAAATGGCCGATTTCGACAGACATGGTGCCCCATACGCATTCTTCATTCTCAGACGGATGTCTACCGGTGTTTGTGTTTGTCCTTTGGCATACAAGAAAAGAATAACAGCACGTTGGTCCTGTTTGAGCGCATTTGGTAATAACGTCGTCATTGTTCACGTATCTGTCTTTCTCACATACGCGTCGGAAAGACGCGAACGCCACGTTAATCGCTTACCTATCCTCGCTAACGGAGGACATTTTGAACATTTCCTGTAACAAAGTGTTTGAAGTCACGCTGGTAGGTTCTGTTGCTGTGTGTTTCCATTCCATGATT
Organism: Schistocerca piceifrons; assembly: GCF_021461385.2. Lineage (NCBI taxonomy): Eukaryota > Metazoa > Arthropoda > Insecta > Orthoptera > Acrididae > Schistocerca > Schistocerca piceifrons. The sequence continues at coordinate 550,221,479 of NC_060140.1, forward strand.
AATGTGATTTGAAGAGAAGTAATAAAATGAGCTCTAACATGTCCACATAACATATTTTCTTTCTTTGTGTGTGAGGAATGTTTCCTGAAAGTTTGGCCGTACCTTTTTGTAACACCCTGTACACCTGCATCGTAGTCGCACGCACTACGTTGCGTACACGCTGCAGTAACGCCCACAAACGGAAACTTATTGATCGCCCCTTATGATATTGACGATTTCCTGTAATAATTTTGATTACTCACGCTGCCCTGAGAGAATGAGATTTTCGAACGGTCTGACACACTCCAGTGTAGTGAAGCGATTCACGCGTTGCTGAGCAATGTATTAAAGTGAATGTAGGCTAAGACCGTCAGATGTTTTGGCAAGGCTCAACAGACATCCGATTTAGTGCGTTACATAACGGAAAGGAGAACGTGTTACCTTACAGCCCGAGAACATTGTAAGAGAAGCAAACATTCGTAGTTCCGTACCAGCATGCACTGCAGCATCCAGCATCCTCGCAGATACGATGCTGTATTAGGTCATGAAGCAAATGGCGTGATTTTCTCGGCCAACAGGCGCAATATCCTCATGAGAAAGTACTGAAAATTAAATTGTGAAGTACGTGATCAGTTTTCAGACTTAACGTTCGTGTTTCTGATTAGAGAATGTGGAATTTCCAAGGTAAAAATGGTGTGGTTACTTTCATATTAACAGGAGAGGCTGAGGCTTGGGTACGAACAGTACCTTTAACTGCAGGATATATGTTCTATATGTGCTCTTTTTTGTTTCTCGTTTTCTATTTCTTTCTCTCTTCCCCTTTTATATTCCCAAAAGTTTCTTTTCACATTGCATTGACGGGATGAGATTGTTGGTAACTATCAAAGAGGCGTAAGAGAAAGATAAAGACATATTTTTACCGTTATCAGTGAATCGTCTTTGTCTGCTCCTGAAAACTGCACGCATAACTACATTTAACTATCTACAATTCAACATAAGGTAATTTGCCTCACGTCGGCGTTGCTATGTATTTTTATTTCCAAAGGAAATCAAAAAGTTATCAGTTTATATGTGCCATTTCGTACTACTACAAGCAGTGAGAAATATTTGAAGTTGCACGGACAGAATGAATTCCCATCCGCTTTCGTTACGTGAGTTGCGTTTCGCTTAAACAGCACAGTTTGCAACGCGTGTTCCTAGTAATGCAGCCCCATACAATCAGTGAAGAATGAGACACAGAGGCGATGCAGAAGAAACATCTTGTTGTTTGAATCAGAGGCTTTCACGTGTCACTAAGAGTCGTTATTAACGCGAACGTTCATTGTACACATGCTCTCGCTCTTCCATTTTGGTGACAAATGCGTGCAATGTACTGGTGACACAGTGACTGCTAACGTAGAACGCTGTGTAACAACCATACGCTTGTTAGCATTTTAAACTTTCTAGGTGTGGTTCTTTTGTAGAGTTGCTTTTATGTACGGTTCAGCCTCGTTTTGTTTAACGTATTCTGTAAAAGTAGTGGACTAACAAGGAGACGTTAAGAACTTCGCCTCACCAATCTGGTTCATATTGACAGCGTTCGTAGGGCACGACTAAGACTGCAACATGTGTAAATAGGAAGACGCAAATTTCAACTGTTTTTGAGAAAATTAAGCTTGAAAATTATAGGCGTGCTAATGATGTACGTTTTTTAGCGCCGCTACTGTTCACGAGGTCCGCAGCTGAGTGAGTGAGCACGTAGTCTCATATGCGCTAGGTCTCTGGATCGAATCTCCTTCCCGTTCACGCAATGATACTTTTTTCCTAATCTTTAACATGAAAAAAGGAGAAAATGTTTTCTTTTCGGCGGCCGGTGTGGTTCAAATGGTTCAAATGTCTCTAAGCACTATGGGACTTAACACCTGAGGTCATCAGTCCCCTACACTTAGAACTTCTTAAACCTAACTAACCTAAGGACATGACACACATCCATGCCCGAGGCAGGATTCGAACCTGCGACCGTAGCAGCAGCGCGGTTCCGTACTGAAGCGCCTAGAACCTCTCGGCCACAGGAGCCGGCATGGGTTCAGGTACCGCCAACGACGACGATGAAGTCACTAGAGACGGAGTATAAATTTGGATTGGAAGATACGTGGAAGGAAATGGGCCGCGGTGGACGAGCGGTTCTCGGCGCTGCAGCCCGGAACAGCGCTGCTGCTACGGTCGCAGGCTCGAATCCTGACTCGGGCATGGATGTGTGTCATGACCTTAGGTTAGTTAGGTTTAAGTAGTTCTAAGTTCTAGGAGACTGATGACCTCAGGTGTTAAGTCCCGTAGTGCTCAGAGCCATTTGAACCATTTTTGTTTTCTTTTCCTTAAGGAGATAAGAACTATGCACGAGAACTTTCAATCAAATCGGCGCAGTCATTTTATTTACTTTATTGTATCTACAATTGTTACAACTATAATGTAAAACCTATGCAGCATTGCCCGAATCAGGATCATACTGATCGTAGAAACATGTAAAATAATAATTGTCGCGACATACAACAGATGTAAGGAACGCCGAATTTTTACATGACCATAGTTGTTTTTTTTCAATCTGTCTAGTGCCAAACAAGCTTAGTTTACATTCATAAACGGTTCTCGGTCGTCCGACAAATTCGCGGCGTACCACGCATATCGAAGCGTGGCATCAAATATTGGTGCAGATAACTAACAAAAAAAGTGGTACCGGCAGCGAGATTCGATCGAGAGATCTCGCACTTATGAAGCTAAGCACCTACTAGTTCGTCTGCGAACTCGCTGCATATTAGTGACCGTATACGAGTAAAGTATAACAGTTGAGAGTTGCGCCTTCCTGTTTACAGAAGTTGGAGTCCTAATCGTACTCTGCACACTTCGTCAATACGAATCAAATCGATGATGGGAAGTTCGAAACGCCGTCTTGTAAGCACGACAGACCGAAAAGTACTAACAGGAAGAGGTCCCCTGCGGTAGGATTGACTTCCTGAAACCATTCAGGCTATACGGTGACATAGGTTAAGGTTGCAGTTATAACACCCTGCAGCCATTCACCCTGGTGGGCCCGTGATAGCGAGTAATCGACGAAAAAAAGTATCGAAATGCAGCATGTTGCTCTATAGCTTTAGAGAATAAGTGTTATGTAGGCTGGTTGTGTAATATAATAGTTACAGTTCAGGCCTCACATGCAAGTGTTTGCGGGTTCGAATGTCACTAAGTGCTTTGTATATTTTTATTTTTAAATCGTTATCGAAATTAGTTTAATCATTAATTTTATTTGTTTTTTGTTTTAAATGTATCTATTTCTATGTCGCATCATTTTGATCACCATAGTAAATTTTTTAATTGCTATAATTTCTTCGCCCTACAATTCTTTTTCCTCGGATCCTTGGTGCATGTGATTATAAATATTTCCCTGTTTAAACTAATTTAATTTCGTCCATTTCATCATCCCATATTTTCGTCCATGCATTGTATTCACTGTTTCTATACCTCATTTTGCCAGAATATCGGTTTACTTATAATTTCTCTTTTTCTTTAACATCATCTGTGTTAAAGAAAAAGAGATATTATAAGTAAACCTATACTTATAATTTCTCTTTTTCTTTAACATCATCTGTGTGTGGTTCATGGTGTGGGTTCCTGTTGTCATGTCCTAGTTCATGAACCACGGGCAACGTATGAGTGGCCAAGTAAGTGGTCCCGACAGTCGGGATACCAGTTACTTTGGAATAAGGCTGGGCATCTCTGACATATTCTGAGTCGTGGTCACCTTTGTGCTCATACGGCAAAGACTACCAAATCCACCGGTTAGTCCCTCAACCGTTACGGGTAAAACTCAATGGGACTCGGGGCAAGTAAGGCTAGCAACCTGCTCCCCTGGTACTTTAAATATGATGCTGGCAACAATCAGAGCAAAATGCCTCTGACCATTGGAGGTGACGGAGTCCCACCTCTAACTGACAAACCAGGGACTCCTAAGATACGACTTGGCAAACAAATGGTAATGAGATGGGGAGCTATTAATATCAATGGGGGCTACTCTGGGAAGAAGGTAGAGCTGGCAGAGGCTGTAAGTAAGATGGGGCTGGACGTTTTAGCTGTTAGTGACATTCGGGTAAGGGGTGAGAAAGAAGAGGAAGTGGGAGAATACAAGGTCTACCTGTCAGGAGTCAAAGCAGGAATAGCACAATGGGGTGTAGGGCTTTACATCAGGAAAGAAATGGAACCCAGCGTAGTTGCAATAAGGTATGTAAACGAACGACTGATGTGGATAGATTTGACAGTGTCTAGCAAGAAAATTAGGATTGTGTCAGTATATTCGCATTGTGAAGGGACAGATCAAGATAAGATGGATAGTTTTTAAGATGTACTCAGTGATGTAGTTGTTAGAGTAAAGGACAAGGACAGTGTTCTGCTCATGGGTGATTTTAATGCCAGGATTGGAAATCGAACAGAAGGGTATGAAAAGGTTATGGGTAAATTTGGAGAGGATATGGAGGCCAACAGGAACGGGAAACAACTCTTGGATTTCTGTGCCAGTATGGGCTTAGTAATCACAAACTCCTTTTTCAAACATAAGAACATTCACCGGTATACTTGGGAAGGCAGGGGAACCAGATCTGTCATTGACTATATAATAACAGATCAGGAATTCAGGAAGGCTGTGAGGGACACGCGTGTATTCAGGGGATTCTTTGATGACACTGATCATTATTTAATCTGCAGTGAAATTAGCATTGTGAGGCCGAAAGTGCAGGAGGTCACGTCCGTATGTAGGAGGATAAGAGTGGAGAAACTTCAGGGTAAGGAAATCAGGCACAAATACATAACAGTGATCTCAGAAAGGTACCAGTTAGTTGAATGTAGTCAATTACAGTCACTGGAAAAGGAATGGACAAGGTACAGGGACACAGTACTAGAAGTGGCTAAAGAATGTCTTGGAACAGTAGTGTGTAAAAGTAAGAGGAAGCAAACAGCCTGGTGGAATGACACAGTCAAGGCAGCCTGTAAAAGGAAAAAGAAGGCGTATCAAAAATGGCTACATACTAGAACTCAGGTAGACAGAGAAAGTTATGTTGAAGAAAGAAACAAAGCCAAACAGATAATTGCAGCATCCAAGAAGAAATCGTGGGAAGACTTTGGAAACAGGTTGGAGACTTTGGGTCAAGCTGCTGGAAAACCATTCTGGAGGGTAATTAGCAGTCTTTGAAAGGGAGGTAAGAAGGAAATGACAAGTATTTTGGACAGGTCAGGAAAACTGCTGGAGAATCCTGTGGATTCCTTGGGCAGATGGAGGGAATATTTTGAAGAGTTGCTCAATGTAGGTGAAAATACGATCAGTAATGTTTCAGATTTCGATGTACAATGGGATAGGATGATGATGGAAATAGGATCACATTTGAGGAAGTGGAGAAAATGGTCAATAGATTGCAGTGCAATAAAGCAGCTGGAGTGGATGAAATTAAGTCGGAACACATCAAATACAGTGGAATTTCAGGTCTTAAATGGCAGGATAATTGAAATGGCCTGGGAGTCGGCACAGGTTCCATCAGACTGGACAAAAGCAGTAATCACACCAATCTTTAAACATGGAAACAGAAAAGATTGTAACAACTGCAGAGGTATCTCTTTAATCAGCGTTGTGGGTAAAATCTTCTCAGGTATTGTTGAAAGGAAAGTGCGAGTATCAGTTGAGGACCAATTGGAAGAAAATCAGTGTGGGTTTAGGCCTCTTAGAGGTTGTCAGGACCAGATCTTTAGCTTACGGCAAATAATGGAGAAGCGTTATGAGTGGAACAGGGAATTTTATCTATCCTTTATAGATCTAGAAAAGGCATATGACCGGTTTCCTAGGAGGAAGTTATTGTCTGTTCTAGGAGATTATGGAATAGGAGGCAAACTTTTGCAAGCAATCAAAGGTCTTTACATGGATAGTCAGGCAGCAGAGTTGACGGTAAATTGAGTTCATGGTTTAGAGTAGTTTCAGGGGTGAGACAAGGCTGCAACCTGTCTCCACTGTTGTTCATATTATTTATGGATCATATGTTGAAAACAATAGACTGGCTGGGTGAGATTAAGATATGTGAACACAAAATAAGCAGTCTTGCATATGCGGATGACTTAGTTGTGATGGCAGATTCGATTGAAAGTTTGCAAAGTAATATTTTAGAGCTAGATCAGAAATGTAAGGACTATGGTATGAAGATTAGCATCTCCAAAACGAAAGTAATGTCAGTTGGAAAGAGATATAAACGGATTGAGTGCCAAATAGGAGGAACAAAGTTAGAACAGGTGGACAGTTTCAAGTACTTAGGATGCATATTCTCACAGGATGGCAACATAGTGAAAGAACTGGAAGCGAGGTGTAGCAAAGCTAATGCAGTGAGTGCTCATCTACGATCTACTCTCTTCTGCAAGAAGGAAATCAGTACCAAGACTATGTTATCTGTGCACCGTTCAATCTTTCGACCAACTTTGTTGTATGGGAGCGAAAGCTGGGTGGATTCAGGTTACCTTATCAACAAGGTTGAGGTTACGGATATGAAAGTAGCTAGGATGATTGCAGGTACTAGTAGATGGGAACAATGGCAGGAGGGTGTCCACAATGAGGAAATCAAAGAAAAACTGGGAATGAACTCAATAGATGTAGCAGTCAGGACGAACAGGCTTAGATGGTGCGGTCGTGTTACACGCATGGGAGAAGCAAGGTTACCCAAGAGACTCATGGGTTCGGCAGTAGAGGGTAGGAGGAGTCGGGGCAGACCAAGGAGAAGGTACCTGGATTCGGTTAAGAATGATTTTGAAGTAATAGGCTTAACATCAGAAGAGGCACCAATGTTAGCACTGAATAGGGGATCATGGAGGAATTTTATAAGGGGGACTATGCTCCAGACTGAACGCTGAAAGGCATAATCAGTCTTAAATGATGATGATGATCATCATCATCATCTGTGTTATTTTGTCCACAGAGCAGGAAGAAGTTTTGTTTCAAGTGTTTGTTTGACGATTACCATCCAAGAAAATTAGCATCTTGAACTGAAAATTACATTTTTGACAGCATTGCACGGTCAGTATAATTCGATTATTTCGCCTTTTGTTTTTAACCGATTGAGTGGCATTTTGTAATGTATAAATATTATGATAGGTAAATAAAATTAGTTAAATTCACATGGACAAAGATTCCAACTGGAAAAAGAATGATGCGAAAAAAATTAGAACCATTTGAAAGGACAATATGGTAATTAAAATGATGTGACAAAGGAATAGAAAAAAAGATCATTTTAACCAATCAACTGAATAAATGATGATTAATTTCGATAAAGATCTAAAAATATAGTATTTCAAGTCAGTTAACCATGACGCTGCGCAATCCGTTTCTATACATTTTCCTCTTTTAAAGCTACAAGAATTACGTGGAATTCCGTTTCTTTTTTTTTCCGTCGATTACCCGCAAACGAGGACCCACCAGGGTGAAAAACTGCACGATGTGATGCCTGCGACCTTGACCTACAATACTGTATTGATGGTTTGAAAACAGTGGATCCCACCGCTTGGAACCTCCGTTGTAAGTGTGGCTGCTGTAGAGCTTGGAAGGGGACGCGTCGCATAGGTTGCCTGGCGGGCTGGAGAAGACGGAGCCACGCCGCGCTGACAGGTGACCTTGCTCTGCGCCAGGACACTACGGACGCCCGAGATCCGCCTAGCGAACCGGTTCACTGCCGAATATCCCGCAGCTTTGCACGGTGCGATCTGATGTGAGCCACGCTTGATATTTTTCAGCAGTTTGCGCCGTAAACGCTACGTGTAAATACATACATGGTAAAGTATTCCGCAGTTACATAAAGCGAAGGGCAGAGGTAGAGACTTTTATATGAACATAATTTTTCTTTTATCGGTAAATGATGGCATTGTTGGACTAGCAAGCGCAGGAAAAACTATGCGTCAAGTTAGTCTCTCAGCATGGATAGTCTGTACCTGGCACAGATGCGTATGAATATGGAATATGCCCTGTGATTCGCAGCTGAATGAGAACATAAGCTGTTCCTCGTGTCTAAGTGTAGCTCTCTTTGCGCTAATATGTACGCGTAAAATAAGTTTCAGTTACGGCAGTACTTTTACTTAATTTGTTGAGGCACTTTAATTAACATAAACTACTCTCTATAAATCCAGTGGAAATGATGTGGTAGTTTATTTTTCTCGAAGACAGGAAAAAATCCAGAGCGTGAGTTTCTTTGGAATAGTGGTGCGGGTCTCAAGCGCTAACAGTAGCTGTCGGCAGAAGGTTATCCGTCACTGGTGTCGCGGGCCAAAACAGTTTTGTTGCTGACATCCACACAAGGTAATGCACACCAGCTCAGCTGCATTATTGTGTTAATTAAATGATAGAACATTGCGCTGTGTGCTCATCCTGTGGATTTCCCGTGATAGCTGACGTTACGGCATTCCTTTAGTGCCGTTTTTATCGCGTAAATAGTCGCTCTTTACGTGACTGATATATACTTCATGCGTGAAGATATGCTGGTACAAGGTACTTGAGAAGGAGCGATACACGATTTAAATTATTTGTGAATAAGAAGTTGACACAGTAGTCGCAACTGAGATGGTTGTTGCTTCGAAAGGTTTCCAACTCCAATTAAACTGCAAGTGGCCTCGAATTTTGTCAGTATTTTCTCCACATGTAACCGTGCGTTACGATATTTGGTCTGATTATGTTCTCCACGAGGTATCCACCCAGAAAGATGCGACGTGCCACAGTAAGTCAGTCAATGGTGTCGTGGGTTCTAATCCGATCTCTGAAAGTTCGCACCTATACCGACGCGCAAATTAACTGAATCGGATTACGCATCTGCAGCCATGCCTCGTTAAGGATTAATTGAACTTCTGATAACTAAAACTTTAAGTGGCGGAATCAGGAGCGCGCGGAGATACTACGCTAATGATTGTATCATTCGTTGTAATTCTGTTCGACGATAATTTTGGTTAATTAATTACAAAACAGCATGACTTGTACGAAATGGTGGCATGGAATTTTCATGAAACAGCATAGTGCTCACGAAACAACTTGGTGCTTATGGAGCAACATGGTGCTAGCCTCACTTGCAACGATATTTTCTTGTAGAAGATTGGAAGAACGAAGGAAGTGAGAACGTAACGCCTCGTCGTCCCCCGTGTCATTAGCAACGGGACACTGCCTGAATAATACAAGGATGAGGGGATATTTCCGCCGTAGCATCTTTAAAGGCGCCATTGAAGAATTCACCAGAAAGTATGGATCACTTAGAACCTCTCATTACGCAAGTAGTTAATAGTCTGGTTCGGTCAGCTTCAGGCCCCTAACCTACCGACGGCCAACTGAACTAATCTGAAAAAATTAACGTGTTCGCTATATAGAATTTTTAAGCTACGTCATACTCCCCATACCAAATTACAAACCGAGTGAGATGGCTTAATGATTAAGATGAGGGACGCATTCGCCAAGATTAGAACTTAGATCCCCGTCGCCTGACCACGCTAGTTTGTTTCGCCCCAACTACGTGAGACGTAACGTGCTTAAACAAAATCACGCCCAGTATGTGCCTCCACTTCCTCGTCTAATAGGAGACTGTGATCTGTTTTATTATTACTTCTGTTTTGAGGTATACGGAATGTAGCACATAAAGCTAGCACCCCTCTTATTTCCTAACGGTTCGAGATATCGAAACGATGTTTTCGGCGAATCGTAATAGGCAGAGGTGCACGTAGTTTTGTTAACACTCTTGTACCGACCGAACTGCAACCATTGACTTGAGTAATGTGTTTCGCATTTACGCAGCTTTCAGCAGAAATGTGAATGGAAACCCTGAAGAGATATGTGTACTTAAGAAAGTATTTTTAATAAAACGATATAATACAGTTAACGGCATTCTAAAGCTTGTTAAAACTCGAGTTCAGTGTCATAACTCTCGCAAATTTCGCATCGGAATTTCCACACAAGTATCCGAGTAATGCGGGTAAGGTGAAAGGCAAGACGTTCGTAATCGGCTGCAGTACAAACACCGCCAATTCGGGCTCTCATGTCGAGCTGCGTCGTTACATGCAGCAAGAAGGGGGCCAATGCTGCTAAGATAAAACGTATTTCCTCTCGACCCGACTTACGTGTTAGCTACGATTGTTGTAGATGGAACTACATGCTAACTTCTAGCGTATCATAAACGGCATCTGAAAACTGTTTCAAATGAGAGTGCATACTTATATTTAAGTGAAGAGCTTTTGTGGAAACAATAAAACACTCGAAAGGCTTGATACAGTGAAGGAGCCCGGCACGAGAGCTCCAGAGAGCGGTGTTTACGCTGCCTTGTCTTTCAATTTGAGCACACTTCTCGGATATTTTTGCGAGAAGTTGCGACGCCAACATCCACAAGCGTTATATCACTGTACCCGTGTTCTGAAGATCTTTCGAATGCCGTTACCAAATGTATATATTTCTATACAGTTCCGCTAAAAAAATATCATTGCTTCTTTATCTCGTTTGATACAAGAGTTAAATAGGTTACATATGCAACAGATTTACGTGTCCCTTTGAGTACCTTCACGTGCCGAAAATCTCTTTTCGATACCCTGAAGAGTTCGCGAAACAAAATGGGATGCAAGTTTTAGAAGATCCTCCGAATAGAGGGCGTTCCAGGAGGAATGATCAGTATTCAGGGGTCGAGCAGGAACGATCATTCGAAGCGAAAATGTCTATTAAACACGGGTTCTAAAATGCACGCCTTAAGATCTGTGAGCACTTCTTCAGAAGGAGAGATGTGTTCCACAGTAGCGAAGATGAGCAAGTGCTCACAGGTCTTGATGTACGCATTTTAGAGCCTATGTTTAATAGATTCTTTTGCTTCTGATGGTCGTTCTTATCGTATCTCCGAATATGAACCATTCTTTCTGGGACACCCTGTATATTCAGGATACTTTGAGCAGTGAACAGGAAATTTGATAGTGTGTGATTGAAGCATGCGATCTATTTAATTTTTTTGTATTCAAGTTTGTCTCGATCTCATTTTGTGGATTTATACCAATCCGCTTTGAGTCTAATGAGTCATTATCAGAATCAGTTTCTTTCCACGATAGAAACACGTCAGGTCTCCATTTGGCGCTCATCCGGGTCACTTAAAATCAACTAGTGTGCCTGCAAACGCATCGTACTTTAAAAATAAAAAGGAAGCACTAGATGACGACTTGACGTGATACTTTCGTAACAAGATACTAGTTCCGATGGTGACTCGTTAGAGTTGAAACCGATTAATTGACATAAATCCATCAAACGAGATGTGGCATTAGCGAACATAAGTGTTTATGAGCAAAGAGTGCGGCACGTAGTGCAGCGTTTGGTGTTTGGGTTCCGCAGACTGTGAGCACGGTGCCGCGCGCGCGCCCCCTGTCGGCGCCCCGCAGCCGCAGCATGGACCGAGCCGTCGAGATGGCGGCGCTCAGCCAGCCGGTACCGCCGCGACACCGCCGGCCCTCGGACGAGCTGCTGCCCGACACCAAGAAGGACGCAGCCGCCAGCGGCGGCGGCTCCGGCAAGCGCTGGTCCCTGGGCGGCCTCTTTCGCCGCCGCCGCAAGAAGTCGGACGCCCCGGACACGCCCCCCGACACCAGCTCCGACGACGAGGACGCGCGCGGCGGCTTCCTTTCGCGTCGGCGCTCTCGCCGCGACTCCAAGCACGGCTCCACGAAGAAAAAGCTCGTCGGCACGTTCGACCACGTCGTCGTCAACCCTCTGGCGAGGCCGCCGCACCCGCCTCAGGCGCAGCCGCAGTCGCAGCAGCAGCACAGACAGGACCAGCGGCAGCAGGACGAGCAGCACGAGCGCGAAAACGAGCGAGAGCCGCAGCAGCAAGTGCCGGCCGTGTCTCCTACGCTGACGCCGCAAGACGTTAACGGCAACGCGTCCCCACGTCTCGGCGACTCCCTGTCGTCGCGGTCCTCGAGCAAAGACTGGCAGCCGCCACAGCAGCAGCAAACGCAGCAGCACCGCAGGCAGGAGTCTAGTGGGTCGGGCTCCGTGGAAGGAGGCGGCGGCGGAGGAGGAGGTGGAGGTGGAGGCGGTGGAGGAGGACCAGGAGGAGGAGGAGGAACGACGACTACCACGCGCCGCGGCCGGCGCGACCTAGTGAAAGCGCGGGTGGAGGCGAGCAGACTTCGCGCGTCCGCTGCCGACTCCAGCTCGGACGAGGCCGGCCCGGAGCTGCAGCAGCAGCGGCCGCCGCGCTCCAGTGACGACAGCCTGTCCCTGAGCAAGCGGTCGCGCAGCGCGCGCACCGAGCGCTACATCCGCCGGCTGGAGGCGGGCCGCTGGCAGCAGCACCAGCTGGAGTCGCCGGCCGTTTCTGCGACGCCCAGCCCCGCGCACAGCCCGTTGGTGCGACCTAAGCTGCTCAAACCCGTCACGCCGCCCGCCGACGCGGCGACCTTCCCGCCGAGTGGCGCACTGTCCGGCGGTGGCATCAAGGCGTCGCTGCTGCTCCCGCCGGGACGCGGCCCGGTCGGCGGTTCGGCTAGGGTGCTGCGCGGACCTTCGCCCGTCCGCACGTCTGCGGAGTCGTTGCTGCTCGCCCAGCACCACTCCGCAGCCGGCGGCACCTCCAGGCCGGCGTGGCACCACGCCGTGCAGACCGGCAGTCACGACAACATCTACGGCCGCGCCGCCGCCTACCACCAGCAGCCGCAGCAGCGCAGCCAGTCCTTCGACAGCAACATCCACCGCGCGACGGCACCGTCGCACGGTCACCAGTTGACTACGCAGCTGAGCGCGCCGACTACTGTGACGGGTGCCGACGACGTTATGGTCGTTCAGTTTCCCATCGCGAGACCTACCGGACTGTTACCCGCGCGCTCCAGTTCCGTCGGCAACCATCACCACCACCCCGGACACCATCACCAGCAGCAGCACCAACACCAGCACGCCGGACAGTCGTCTGCTTTCCCGACAGTCAAACAGGGGCCGCCACCTCCACCTCCTCGCGACCCGCAGAGGAAACTGCCGACCGGGCCGAGTGGACAGCCGGACGTGCCGCGGCCTATGTCCTATGCGTTTGAGAGTGGGACAGACTACGCGCCGCACGAGAGATTCAGACAGTACTTCCAACCGGCCCAACACGGCTCCAATTTGGAATCTTTGGGCACTGTGTGGGTGGGCGGTGGTGGCTACCAGAGAAGGTCCGGCTCTGACAACCAAATTGCAGTCTCGTATCCACCACCACAGCAGCAGAGGTTGCAGAGCTTTACTCCTACACCGACGTCGAGACCGCGGCCCAACTCTGTGACACCAGACGGCAACGGAGCTCCCGGAGTACTGAGGCCTTTGCCGTCTCCTCAGAATGTCGGCCACAGAATGGTACCTCGCACACCCACAGAACAGTGCACTGCCACCTCGAGACATGTAGCACCTCAGCAGTCTCACCAACAAGTACAGTATTTTGCCGACCAGTACCCACGGAGCCGCAGGCCTATTCACGTACAGTACAACGGCTCGAGTGGCAGTTACGAACAACCGTACCTCAGTGATTCCCAGGTTGTTACGATGCCCACCAGTAAGCAGCAGCTGCCCGAACCTCGTCGTCATCCCGCTATTGTCAATGCGACAGACTTCTGGCGCCAGAAGGAGCAAGAGGCAGCTACTGGAAGACAACGGAAACCGGCATCTGCTTCTGCAAAACCACCTTTGCAACATTCGGCTTCGTCGTCTGCTGCCAGGAGTGACCGGTCCAGGTCAAATAGCCCACATTACAAGGAGAGGACGACGCCGGACAAGTCTTTCAAGCTCAGAGTGCCAAGTGCATCGTTCCCTTCACGTAGCACGGAGTCTGTCAGTTCCCTCAGTGGCCAGTCAGATCTCGCCAGTCCTGTGCAGCCAGCCAAGATTTTCAGCAATGGTCCAGTTAAAGACAGTTTGGAAAGTCCCAACGGGACAGATGGGCATAAGAAGAAGGATACATCCCCATCAAACAACTTTCGGCCACTGTCCATGGTGCTGGAAAACAGCGAGAATCAAGACCGCAGTGGGTCGTCTCAAGGTAGAGATGCCACTGTACAGAAAAATCAGACGAAACCTAATCCTCCTGCTCCACCACAGAGACGTTTCTCGAGACAGAGTTCCACATCGAGCATTGAAGCTTCAGAATGGATGGGTCCTGAAGATGCCCAGGACACGAATTCACAGAAAAAGAGGAGATCGACCAATCTGGAGGACGCCCTTTCGGAACTGGAGGCAATCTACAACAGTCTGCGCCTGGGAGACGACGACCTGTTAGACCGCGCAGAGAGGCGTGATGCCGCTGTGGCACGTCAGCAGCAGCTGCAACGACAGCAGCGATGCCAACAGAATGGCGATGCACCCATCTCCGTGGCCACACCGTGGGGTCGTGGAGCAGAATCAGACTCCGGCTACAATTACGGCCACGACTCCGCGTACGGGGATAACGAGTTCGGTGGCGGCAGGCAGCGGCGAAGAGCACCAGGGCCCCGCAAGTCCGGTGTGCCCGACATCGTGACGGACGACATGGCGTACCGCAGGCTGAACCCCAAGGAACAGCGCAGCAGCGCCACTGCATCACCGCAAGACTTCAGCAGCTACATTCAAGCCACTCCAGCTCTGGCCGGGGTGACAGACCTCCCTCCTGCCGGCGGACGCCCAGACACGACACTGGACGACGTCGTCTTCCGCAACATCCGCCACACTAACAACACTCTGCGTGTCGTCGAACCGCAGCCACCGTTCGGCATACCGTTGGGACCCGTAACACCGGCTCCGAACAGTGACTACTTACACGCTACACCTTCCGAGACTGCTCCACTTACTGGCTATAGACCTGCTTCGAAATCCAAGAAGATACCTGATGTGGTCAAAGACGACCTCGCTTACCGAAATTTGAGGAAGGATTCGCACAAGGATGCTGCAGGGCTCCCATCGAATGATACGAAAAACGAGAAGAAAAAGCGCGCCGTTAGATCTCTCTCTGCTAACCTTATGGGGTTGGTGAACAGAGACGCACTGCTCCGCGTACCTTCGGCTCCAAACGATCGAGATTTCGAGAAGGCGCAGAGTCTCTCCGACCTATCGGACCCACTGCAGACGGCCCAAAAATCTGCCGAGGGAAGAAACCCCGCAGTGGTCGCAGGCTCTAAAATGCGGAATGCCGCTTCGCCAGTGAATAAGCAGCAGAGTGATCCCGGTAGCGACGGCAGACGGAACAGCCTCTCAGCGCAGCAGTGTGACCACCACGACCGACACCACCGCCACCACCAACGTTACAACTCCGCGAGTTGGGTGGAGCGCGCGATGCTCGACGTTAGTTCCACGGCCGCAGGTGCGAGTACCAGCACCGAGACACTGACGGACAGCCGGTTGAACCTGGAAGACGCGGCAGCGAGACGGCGCAGCTGGCAACAGCGTCTCAGGGTGTTCGTCCCTACGAGCGGCAGTGCCGAACAGTCGGCGAAACAGAGCCCGTCTCCGCAAGATATTAGTGGCGGGAGGCTCCCGTTCGGCAAGCCACCTCCGTACACGCCACCACCCCCTGCGACCGAGGGGAAACGGCACGCTGGAGCCCCAGTCGACGAGAACAACCTGGAGGATCTGCTGAGCGCACTGGCCCACGAGGCGCGGGCGACGAGTGAGAAGTTGGACCGAGAGCTGAAGCAGCTGGGCGACTCCGCAACCAACCTGAAGCTGGCGGCGCCACCGCCTCTGCAGTCGCCCAAAGCGGTGGCGAGCCTCGCCGTCAAGGAGCGACGGTCGACTCCGGCGCAGTCCGGCAGCTCGCAGAGGTCTCCCTCGGGCGGGCTCGACGATAGTGCCGGGGTCGGTTCCACTCCGGCAGACCACAGCCTGCTGCACAACATCCTATCGCGACACGAAGCCGAAGAGCATCGCGGGAGCCGAAGCGCCGAGCACGCGACGGAGACGGCGACGGTGGAGCTGCGGCTGCCGCCGGAGGAGAGCTGCGAGATCCGCAACCTGTCGTGCGACGGCAGCGTGCTCATCTCGGAGATCGTCCGGCAGGGGCGGCGGCGGCAGCGCCGGCGCAGCGGCGAGGAGGACGACAGCGACGACGACGAAGACAGCGGTCGGGACCAGCTGGTGCCGGACGTGGCGGGGGCGGGCGCCAGCGACGAGGAGGCGGACCTGGAGGTGGCGCGTGCCACGGCGGCGGCCGAGGCAGGTGAGCAGAAAGGGCTGGCGCTGCGGCGCTGGCTCCTCTGGCCGCAGGCAGCCGTCCGCGACTCCACCGAGCTGCTGGCCGCCGTGGGCGTGCTGCTCGCCGGCCTCTCCTTCCTGCTTGCCATCCTCTTCGTGTAGGGCGCGCGCGTGTGTGTATGTCTGTGTGTGTGCGCTACTGTTATCTATCTGGATCTCACCTGGCACACCAGATCGTTTGTGCAGCTCTGTTGGTACCCGAGCGTCTGTATACAATTGTTTCGGCATCTCCCGTTCTTCCGACGATTGGAGTGCAGAGCTGTCTCGTGTATGCAGATGGGTAATGCGCGGCCAGTTCAACGTGGCAGTAGGTTGTGGGCATAAATAAACAAAAAATTATACGTGGATCAAAGTAACGATGTGATCGACAGCCGAGCACAGAAGGTGGCGATCCTGTATATTTACCACGTGCAGCGTGCGCAATATGGAACCATCTCCATTCCAATTGCATTCTTCAAATCCACGTGCAGTATTCACTTAGCAGGATTGTAACACCGAGCGAGGTAACGCATTGGTTAGCACACTGGAAACACCGAACGAAGTAACGCAGTGGTTAGCACACTGGACTCGCATTCGGGAGGAAGACGGTTCAAACCCGCTTCCGGCCATCCTGACTTGGGTTTTCTGTGATCTCCCTAAATCGCTTGCAGTAGCTTCTTCTCTCATTTCCAAATAATGTACATTAAAAAAAAACAACGAGCGCAATGCACAACGCCAAACATTCGGTTACTCTCTGAGGTTGGCAGTGCAGTAAACGAGGCAGTACAACAGGCCCGACCTATGAAGGCATCTTGTGCAACCCTAGTTCGACTCCCTCATCCAATTACAGCTGCCACGTTGAAGAGTTCGCACAATACCTACTTGCACGTCAAGTCACTTGCAAATGTACGTTTTCCATTGTAATGCAAAACGAGACAGCCGGAGTTGCAACTAATATGAATGTTTACTTAGTCGGTGACGTTTCGGGTTGCGCCCATTCTCAAACCAACCAACGTTTGTCAAGTAAAATTTCCGTCCAAAACTGCATTATGTAAAGTGGGCACGTATGTGTATGATTCCAACTAATGTTCGTTAACGAACATTACCTGCGACCGTACATATATGCACGCAATTTATTTATTGCTATTTCTGACGGACGCTATACTTGCAAACATTGGTTGCTTGGAAAATGGGCGCAGTCCGAAACCAGTAACCGACTACATAAACATCCATTTGAGTTGCAACTCTGGCTGTTTCTTTTTGCATCACAGTCTAAAAAGTCGTTTCTATCCCACTATACCCAGCGCGCTGGAATTATGCAACGGTGTTTTTCACTTATGTTTACCGCTCCGCGAGACACTCTTTGTTCCTTAACTTCTTCCCGATGACAATGCCAGCAGGCTTGCACTGAAGTTCTAGTGCAATATGGTGCTCAAAAGTGGCGGCGTCCACGTGTGTTTAACTCCAGGTAGTAATCACTGTACCAGCCGCCTCGATCGCTGTCGCGCACTGCTTACTGCCGAAGTATTTGCTCTCAAGTAGCTTTGCTGACTACTCGACTGCGCAGTTTGTGGCATACACGAGTGCTTGTTCCCTGCCTTCAGTTCGTAGTTCCACTCTACATCACTGCTCTGAGTTTCGTTTGTTCTGCACATTCGTTCCATTACTTCTTTCAGTTACAAGACTAAACTGCTCGTATGATTTTGTCTGCGCCATAGTGTTTGCATTGTCTTCTGACAATGTCCCATCGTTGTGCGGATCTCTATCACTTTCCAGAGGGTGACGTTCCAACTGCATTCCTGCTCGCGCTTTCTGTTGACATCAGCGAGTGTTCTCATCTCGTGTGGAAATCTGACCTGTAAATGTTTTGCAGTAATTTCCTACTGGATCAGATGTTAGAGTATATGGCGTCCACATGAGGTTCATGCCATTCATAATTAGAGCTAACGATCACGACTATATCACAGGTGATGCATAAAATCAGTATTCTCTACCTTGCAACTGCGAATATTTATTGAATCTGAATCACAAGCATCTAACACTCGTATAAATAGATAATACGCTTTATTCAGTACATGTGTGGTTTCTCTGTACCAAGTATATCTACAGGACCGTTTCGCTTACGACTGCCTGAAGTAGTTTTCCTGTTTTTGAAACTGAGCTTTTCAGTTTTTCCGCGTTCTGTTCTTTTGACGGTTGAAAGAATTGGTTATTGTACAAAATATATATGTATCTGTACACACACAGCTCATTTGTTATTTCTGATGTCGAAACGATGTTCGCGTAAACTACTATCACGAAAAAGGCTCGTGTAAATCCCCCACATGTCACAGATCAGACTGAAGTACTACATTGTTTTGAATAAACAGTGACGCACGATTTGTTTGTTTCAGCCAGAGAGAAGTCAGATACAAAAATTTGAAACAGTTGTGATTTTCAAAATTTTACATTTGGTGATAGGTACTACTGCTATACCGCAATGTATCATACGAACATCTAAATATTGTAACTTAATGGCGCTTCCCACATAACTTGTTTGTTTTACTTAGAGGTAGAAACAAAACGTAATGTAACAGACACCTCAACTTAACGTGGAACCGTGCAGTCTCGCGCTCGGAGAAATAGGTGCAGTTGATGTAGAGCACAGATTTTGTGACTAAAAAGCTGCTTATTTTCATAATACATACATATTGTGGTTGCATTGCTAGTCTATTCATCCAAATTGTTTCTATTAGCGATGGTAAAGGATGGTAGCATTAAGCTCGTGCTTTGTATTTGAGCGGAATTCTTTGATTTCCGAAGCATCCCAATTATAGAGCGGCTGAAACAAGTACAAAAAAAAGAAGGTAATCGTTCTGTTTCTTATTTACGAAGAAAGCACAGTGAAACTGTCTTTCACTCGGCGTCGCCGTCCTTAATACTTCATGAGGGTGGAGGCGCAAGAAAACAAAGACAGGTAGGAAAGAGGAAAATCCAAAAAACCGAAATCAGATTGTCTAAGATTTGCGCTAGGAAAACTATTTTAATAGCCATAAGGTAAGCGAGTCTCGCAGGTGGCTTTCAGATATTAATTGCAAGTAGACATTAAAACATGGTCTTCAGTTTCAAATTTACGTGAAAACGATCTGTGTGTAATCTCATGTTTAGAGATCAATTTTTTTTACTTACATCTACTTACTACATAATATCCACTACACAATTCACAACGTGTTTCACATTTCTTCAAACCATCTGAAACAGTGTGTTACATTTGCCGATGTTTTATTTCTGAACACAGATATTTTTAAGCAATCTGCAAATATTTTAACCATCTTGCCCGATCTCTGGTGCCAATATTGCTTTTCTGTTTCTTTTCCGTGCGAAAGCTGTTGTTCGCTATACGACGTAGACAGACGTATGTTCTGTGCTTTCCAAAGTTGTGTTGTTTCACATTCTGATCGACAAAGTTCGGATAATGCTCAAGGTATTTCTGAAAGGACGCAGAACTAAATGACACTTATCTGTTTCAAGAAAACCAAAAATTGACATTAAATCATCTTGTCGTAGTCCTATCTCCTCACCAACTCTCGTAGTTCCTGGTTTTGTCGTGTTCTAAGCAAAATGCAATTATGTCCCAGTTGTGTCTTCTCTCCTTTTTAAATACTGTCCCAAAGGGGTCAGTTGCGATCTTTCTGTTTTATCAGTACGATATATTTTCCTTTCAATTATTTGTGCACTTCAGACAGAGGCAGCTGGAACAAACACGTGATTAAAACAAAACTTTATTTTCATATATTATTTTATCTCGCCGTTGATAGTCATTGTGATGGTGCTATAATTAAGACACCCTGTACATACTGCTTTTGTGCAAAAGTTCGTGAATATATTTTTAAGTGTGTGTAATGTTTCTTGCGTTGCCTCATTTACGCGTAATGATGCCTATCTTATTTAATTTGCAGTTCATGGCGAAAAGATGAAGATGGCACGAAATTCATCAGATGTATTCTTATTGTTACGCTCTTTGATTTACTTTTGAATATTGTGTTAATGTATTAATATATGTATAAAATTGTGTTAGTTTGTTACAGACATGAAGATTGACATTTAAAGTATACCTACTTGAAGACAATTTTCTTGCATTGCTTAATTGTTGCATTTCCATGTCATGTATTTTTGTAAGACAAATGGACCTACTTTACGATTTACTTTGAGTTGTTGTTAGAGATTGACACGACTTTAGCTGCACTTAATGCACTGTAAGTTTGGATGCATGGAGCATGCCTGTAAATAACAAGTTAGTTACGAGTAACACTCTAGCTATTTGATCCTTTTTGCACTAAGTTCTATTCAGTTTTTAATAAGGAGAATAAAGTTGAATTGAGCACTCATAGACATAATAGTGTTTTATTTCCTCACCTCACAACTTTAACATGTTTCTGGTGTGCTGTGATTTAGTTAGATATCTCGGAATGGGTGAAAAGAGTTTGGTGTGTTCAATGTTGCGCTTCGCACGCACCACTACAAACATGGTACTTTATTTTCCTGCAAAATTGTTCCGTAGTTTTTATAATATGTGGAAGAAATTGTACTTTAACTGCTGTAAGAAACCACGTCAAAACAACAGGTGTCTGTAGGGCTCCATGTTACTTTATTATTGGGCATAGTTGCTAACAAAATTATTTTTCTTGATGGTTAATCCATCAAAAGAAATTGAATATTTTGTTAGTGCAGAAACTGATTTAATATACATTCTTTGATAGTAAACGCTTGATATCATGTAATACGCAATAACTGTGTGTGTGTGTGTGTGTGTGTGTGTGTGTGTGTGTGTGTGTGTGTGTGTGTGTGTGTCTGTGTCTGTGTGTGTGTGTGTGTGTCTGTGCTTGGATGAGAGAGAGAGAGAAATGCTAGCTGTCCGGTGGCCGGTAGCTCATTGTTAACCATCTGGTAAGTCTCAACATTATCATATTTGTTTGTGATCAGAAAACATTATTTGCTGTGTATGCCACCTTGATATTACAGTGTACCGGTCAACCGTATTCGTTTATAATCGTGTGAGATATCCATAAAGGTAAATACAAAAGAAGATACGTCATTTCAATAAAAGTTTTGGTAATGGAATATTACATCTGGATATGAGAATATTTTAAAGGCAAATTCACGCCAGTAGGCGATTGATGTAAGTTACTTCTGTAACTTTTATTTCAAACATGTGCATCCCATACATAAATCGGACATAACTGACTAGAGATGTACGCAGACCTCAACACCGAAAATTATTTTCTCTCTTGATACATTGACTCATTTGTACGCGTGCAGTAGGTTTCTTCTACAGTCTGGTGGTAGATGTGATCCGTCGAAGTTCGATTTCTTTCCGTTCTAAGACCTGGAGGGAAATGGCAAATAGAACCACAGTTCATTGTGCTTGTCACAGACTTGTCACGTGCCTCCACCGTTGCTATCCACCCCTTCCCCCCCCCCCCTACGCCCCCCCCCCATCCCCCCACACACACATATACACAGTCACTGGCAGAATCCCCAGCAGTACCGATCGGGTCATGTGTGGAATTATTAGAGACAATGAAAGTTTGAAGTAGGCCAGGGGGCTTAGCTAAGGGGACAACTCGCGATAAGCAGGAAATTCGAGTTCGAATTAATGTCTGGGTCAAATTTTCTGTTATTAATACGTATTCATCACATTTCAGGTTAAGCATATCTGAACATTTTGCGGTGAGATCTTTTCACATCATTGTATCTTCACTGATTTAATCCCCATCGATTCATTCCTCAAATTTCAGTGCATTTATTTAATTTCATAAATTGATAACCACCCGACTTGCGCGCAGTGGCATTCAACAAAAAGTAAAAGCAACGCCGTCGCGAGAGAAGGCGGCGAGGGGCCGGCCGCCGAGTAGGCAGAAACAGGCGGCGTATCAGATCAATTAGGTATTGATCATGTCTTTGAGTTAATAACAATTCCATTCTACTTCAGTTGTTTCAAGTGCTTGTCAGCCGGCGCGTGGTGGTTATATCAACCTGTGAAATCAGGATCAAGAAGGGAAATTCAATACAGAAACCCTTTACTTACGAATAACAGACGCAGTAGTCATTCAGTTCAGAGTGCATAAATTAGACGCCAACAGGCAATACAAATGACAATTTACACTATGCTGCATTTTAAAACTTTTGGAACAATGTTTTATGACTGTAAGGTGATATTTTAAGTATTTTTCATACTGATTACAAATCTTATTTTGGCTTTTCTTTATCGCGTCAGATTTTTATACACAGCACGTCTGAGGTTTTTTCTGATATCACATTTGTTCTAACAGGTATTTTAAACTCCATTAGAAATAAATTATTTATTTTGTAACCTTGTATAGAATCACTACACATTGCATTAGAGCAGACAGTGGTACACATTCACTTAAAAATGCTAATAATTATTATAAAACATACGAATAACAATTTAATTTCCCTTCAGTGATCTCACAGCATCTAGTTCTTTCTGACACGGGGCAAAACTTCTCTTCCTGGGTTGTCTCCCTTCATCAGTGCCATCTCTCTTTAGCATATAACTAGTCAGCCATCATTTTGCATTCCACCTTCCTTGGTATCTCTTCTACGTCTTCTTAATGCCCTATTGGAACCCTTCTCCTTGTTCCTTAGTGACATCTCTAAGATTAACGGAGAGAAAATTAATATGTGAATGTGGAACATGAAGCCTCACACTCACATTACATCCTTATTTCATGAAACCCTGCAACATTGTTTTGACCATGGATTTATAATTTGGATGTCTGTTGTTGCAGAAAAAATCTACCACTACTTCGTTAAATGAAACTCAAATTCTTTTTTTCCTCTGCCTTCATTGTTCTTTTAGACAAACTATCTTTCATTAAATGTCTATCTGCGGCCTCGCAAAGAGCTCTTCTTTTAGTTTCTCATGAGATACTTTCGGTAAGTTCAGGGAACAGTCAAAATCTTTTGGAAGTGCTTTGGTAAACTGTGTCATTAATCAAAATTTGATGTGAAGAGGAGGTAATAGTATGTTGCTTGGTTGCACAATTGGATCATTTGTTATAGCCTGTGAACCGAGTGCGAGGGTTTTTCTTTCGGGCTAGTTAGTTACCTTCCAGTGGTTGTCTTTGGCTCGGATGTCCCTTTAACAAATGAAACACGACATTTTTGTGTACCTAGATTATTGTCCAAGCATCATGCCAACTACTTTCAAATCCCCATATATTGTTCAAGAATGTTTTTCTGCGTCCTCATATTTCAAAACAGCTTTGAGGTTTTCTTACGCCTTCTTGTGGTGTATTGAATGGGCTATAGGTATTGAGCGAAAAAAATTTCCATTATGTAAAGAAACACCTTATAGACTACTCTTTGGTGAGTCTATAAACAACCTCTACAAAGTTGGGCCACAAGAGGCGTTAAGTAAATTCAGTAAACCGTCAATATCACAACAGAAAGCTATATGGTTGGCCCCTTTAAATAATTTTATTAATTCCTTTTCTGTGTTGCTACGCCAAGAGAATGGTACTCCAGGTAATAGATGAAGTTTTACTTTCCATCTTGACACAAGCTATTCGGTGGCATTTTTTGTCACTTTCAAGTCACGAGTTAAATCATTTAGTTCGTTATGACTAAATAACTAGTGCAGAATCTTCTTCTGGCCTGTAATCATCGCTTTGATTTTCTGAGCTACTCTCCTGTTGCAAATCTTCAAGAATGGTAGGTGGAGTTGGATAGGGAGAGATTCACTATGCATAACTCGTTGGAAGACCAAATAAATAATAGGATATTTTAAATCCTACTTACTTTTTGCGTTACGACCTTCAACGTTAACCATAAAAAATAAATCATATACATGGTGTTGCGGCTCGCTCCAGGCCATTGGGAATTGCCGAAGGTGTTGATTTCCTCTTAGCACTTTTCGACAGTCTCAGTCCCTCCACATATGTACGGCATACCGTTTGCAGTGCCCAGCTTTTGTCTTGATCACCAGAGCAAGTGTGGCCGACATTTTTCACGAAACTATTAACTTCCTGCCTTCCGTTAGGGCTGTTCAAATACTTATGAGAACTTATTTCTGAGAAACTGAAAAGTACATTTAAGAGCACAAATATAGCGTCGCAACACTATAGCATGTCAGCAGTGAACTAACGTTTCCCGCTTAATAGCCACATGGGTGTGACAAGTTGACCAAATACTCCATTTTACTAAAATAAAATTTCTCTTACTTGCAATAAAATTTCTCTTATGGAACTTAGGTTTAAATGAAAAATGAGGCTACCTGATTTGTGAAAAAGCTGTACGCAATAGGAAGGAACCTAGTAACAGATCTGAAATCACTGCAAAAAAGTACTAAAGGAACAGGAAAAACTATGCAAACATCAAAAATCATGTTGCATAGGGTTATTGAGCTACTGCATGTGGCGAGTTAGACAGAAAATTACCATGACATGTGGTGAAGAATCAGCATTAAATAAGGAAATGAAATTACAGTTTATGATACAGTTTCGATGAATAATTCGACAAATTACTGCACACTGTGTCTTAATTTTCAAGTGAGTTAAAGTACTTATCCGAACTAGCCAACAAGGAACTGTCTTGGATAATTCTGTTAAAGTCTTGGACAAATTTGTCCCAAACGACCAGTTGTACAGAAGTTTTTCTTGGGGAGGTCCGAGAGAGAAATCTAATGATACACACGGGAAGAGGTGGCGCCGTGGTTAACACTCTGTACTTGTATTCCAAACGACGGAGTTCAGATCCCGGGATTTACGTCTTCCATGATTTCCCTCAGTCTCTTTTGCTTGCAATTTTTTTTTATTTTATTTTATTTATTTTTTTTTTTTTTTTTTATGCCACAGCCGGTTTCTTTCATATTCTTCCTCTAATCCGAGCTCGGCTTCGTTATCGACGGAGCGTTAGACCATAATTTTTCTTCTTTCCCTACACTAACTATTAGGAGATGTATAAATGAAAAGAAAAAATCAAACGTAGTAATGAAGTAGTCAAAAGCGAAAACTGAATTTACTATCAGAAGCGTAAAATTTACCACCTCGGTGTCCATACGAATCTTAGGTCACAGCGTCTTGTATCGCCTGCGGTTAGAAAGGAGTCTAGAGACAGGTTACCGAAAAACTTATTTGACGGGGCAATAGCTTTTGCTGAATATAGTAGGTGAACAGTGCTAAAATCGTTTCGTAGAGGATAATATGTCTTATAAATTCGTACAAAATTATTCATTAAGCGAAAAATAAACACTGAATGCAGAAGTATCGGCTAGTTGTTTGGTTGTAGATATAGTTTCAGCTAAAGAATTCCTGAGAAATTTCTTTATTTGGGCCGTGCGGGATTAGCCGTGCGGTTTAAGGCGCTGCAGTCATGGACTGTGCGGCTGGACCCGGCGGAGGTTCGAGTCCTCCCTCGGGCATGGGTGTCTGTGTTTTTCCTTAGGATAATTTAGGTTAAGTAGTGTGTAAGCTTAGGGACTGATGACCTTAGCAGTTAAGTCCCATAAGATTTCACACACATTTAAACATTTTTTTCTTCATTTGGTTTTGTTGAACAATATTTTGGAAGTGGTATTGGCAACTATTCGATAGTCTAGCGAAGATGTGTTCATAAATTGTGCTTAATTAGGAGCAGTGATCAACTTACTCTGCAGAAAAGCGCCCCTAAGTAAAGGGTAGTCGACTATGATATGGACATAGAAACAAGTCAACAAAGCGGACAGACGGTGTACTTTATCTGTAGATATAGGAGGAGTAAATGAGACACTTAAAGAGGTAAACAATAAATACTGATAGGCTTCCTTAGTCGTCACCTGCACGACGTGTATTCGAAATCTGGAGCTAGATCTACATGACTGCTTGGCCAATACACGTTTAGTATTCTTTCAGGCTCTTTTTCTTTGTATTACTGTGCAAGAGACAGAAGCTAAAATCATTACCTTTCTTGATTTTTCGTAACTACAGATGTCTCAGTAGAAATCTGAACGGAAGTCCAGAAAGGAAACTCAAGTAATTGAGTATCATGAAACAGTAATCGATGATAAGTAAAAACACTGCCCTACACACACAATCACGACGTCATATCGGTCTTACACTGCAGATGCACAGTAATGTCCGACTTCTCAGGGGAATGCTGTAGGGCTGCAAGCGTAGAGGAGTAATGGATAGGGGACACTGCTCCGTAGTCTGCGGCATAGGGTTTGGGTAGGACGGGAGACGTGCTCGGATAGGCGACCTCTCACGTAAAGCGGGGAATCCGGTATTCGAATTCCGTTCCGGCACAAATTTTCATCTGTTGCCGTTGTGTTATATTCCTGCCTCAGTACAACAACAGTCGGAAGTTTCTTTCGTCAATTAAAATTGTTGATACACCTTGTGACCTCGAGCCTCTAATTTTACCTACACAGTCTTTTCGCGATATATGCACTATGTGATCAGAAGTATGCGGACACCCCCCAAAACATACGTTTTTCATATTAGGTGCATTGTGCTGCCACCTACTGCCAGGTACTCCATATCACCGACCTCAGTAGGAAAAACGTTGTGTGGAGTGACGAATCACGGTACACAACATGGTGATCCGATGGCAGGCTGTAGGTATGGCGAATTCCTGGTGAACGTCAGCTGCCAGCGTGTGTAGTGTCAACAGTAAAATTCGGAGGCGGTGGTGTTATGGTGGGGTCGTGTTTTTCATGGAGGGGGCTTGCACCCCTTGTTGTTTTGCGTGGCACCATCACAGTACAGGCCTACATTGATGTTTTAAGCACCTTCTTGCTTCCCACTGTTGAAAAGTAATTTGGAGATGGCGATTGCATCTTTCAACACGATCGAGCACCTGTTCATAATGCACGGTCTGTGGCGGAGTGGTTACACGACAATGACATTCCTGTAATGGACTGGCCTGCATAGAGTCCTGACCTGAATCCTATAAAACACCTTTGGGATGTATTGCGACGCCGACTTCGTGCCAGGCCTCACCGACCGTCATCGATACCTCTTCTCACTGCAGCATTCATGAAGAATGGGCTACCATTCCCCAAGAAACCTTCCAGCAACTGATTGAACGTATGCCTGCGAGAGTGGAAGCTGTTATCAAGGCTAAGGGTGAGCCCACACCATACTGAATTCCAGCATTACCGATGGTGGGCGCCGCGATCTTGTAAGTCATTTTCAACCAGGTGTCCGGATACTATTGATTTTGGAAATTTTTGGAATTTGTGGTAAATTCCTATGGGACCAAACTGCTGAGGTCATCGGTCCTACTTAATCTAACTTAAACTAACTTACGTTAAGGACAACACACACACCCATGCCCGAGGGAGTACTCGAAGCTCCGACGGGGGAAGCCGCGCGAACCGTGGCAAGGCGCCCGAGACCGCGCGGCTACCCCACGCGGCATACTTTTGATCACATAGTGTATACACAGAAGCAAGTAACATATGGGTTGATTCTTCTTGGAACGTAAGCTCTCGAAATTTTAATAACAAACCACACCATTCTATTTTAAAGGGGATGGTCAACATCATGACGCTTCCTTCCTTTTTAGACACATCTGTGACGAAACGCGCAGTTCTTCTTCGGATCCTGTCTGTGTCATCTATCAGGTCCTGGTGAGCATCTCAGATTAACGTGCATTACTGAAGTACGGACTACCGAGGACTTTAGATCCTACTTCCTTTGTAAGAGCACTGCACTTCCTTAAGATTCTTCCAATGTAATCTCCTGGCGAAGTTCCACTAGCGTGCGTGGCTTACGTCGATAGACGTTATCTTTCACAGTTCATCACAAGTGAAAGTCCATAGGTGTTAGATCTGATGACCGTGGGGGGAACTCAATGGGCCCTCTTCGTCCAATCCAATCCCCGGAAAATTGTCATCCAGGAAAGCTCGTACAGGTAGGTGGTAGTGTGGTGGCGCCCCGTCCTGTTGGTAGAAGACCTCTTCATCAGCTCCATAA
Source organism: Schistocerca piceifrons (assembly GCF_021461385.2). NCBI lineage: Eukaryota > Metazoa > Arthropoda > Insecta > Orthoptera > Acrididae > Schistocerca > Schistocerca piceifrons. The sequence continues at coordinate 550,249,634 of NC_060140.1, forward strand.
AGCTCACTTATACCTGGCAAAATTGATGTGCAGAACATTTCCAGGTACACCTTTCCAGTGAAAGTAGCATCAAAGAAAAAGGGTCCACTAAGCCCCTAGTCCACACCACACACAAACCCCTGGTAGATTCGCCGCTTTATCAACATAAACATTCAGATTATCCGGTGCCCAGTACACATTGTTATGTCGATTCACGGTTCCATTAAGTTTAAATTGTTTCTCATCACTCGACACTACCGTCGTCACAAATTGTCCGCCATCAGTTACCATTTGCCGATACCATTCGCAAAACTGCATTCGGCGATCAGGATCGTCATCATTATTCGCGTGCAGTAACCGTGTAATGTAAGCTTTCCACTTTGCAGCTTTCACAATTCTTCGTACACTTGTACTGCTAACCCCCCCCCCCCCCCTTTCATGTGCTCATTGCGTTGCAGACCTTCTGTGGAGTCGGCAGGTGCAGCCGAGAGGTTCTAGGCGCTTCAGTGTGGAACCGCGCGACCGTTATGGTCGCAGGTTCGAATCCTGCCCCTGGCATGGATGTGTGTGATGTCTTTAGGTTAGTTAGGTTTAAGTAGTTCTAAGTTCTAGGAGACTGATAACCTCAGATGTTAAGTCCCATAGTGCTCAGAGCCATTTTGCCCGTTTTTGAACTTCTGTGGAGAATTAACAAACATTTCCAACACGACAGCCGACGAAGCAGGACTTGTGGCTGTACGCTGTCTTCCTGATCTTCCTGTGTGAGTATCACAAATTGTTCCATGCAATTCAAACTTGTCAATGATGCGTTTAATTGTTAGGCGTGTTGGCGGTTCTGTTCCAAACTCCGGCCTCCACTGATGTTGCACTTCAACGGCATTATCAATCTTGAAAACCCACTTCACAGTACATTTTCGTTGCTCGAACGTCAAGCGTGCTCCAGCCGTCTTGTTTTCTCAATACCGAGATGAAAGTCTAACATCCGATGAGCCGAAGACCATACTACATCACGCGTCCGGCCATCCTGATTTACGTTTTCCGTGATTTCCCTAAATCGCTCCAGGCAAATGCCAGGATGGTTCCCTTGAAAGGGCACGGCCGATTTCCTTCCCCATCCTTCCATAATCTGATGAGACCGTTGACCTCGCTGTCTGGTCTCCTTCCCCAAACAACCCAACTCAACCCATACTACAACACGCTCGTAACTCAAATCGAAAGAAAATATCGATATCTCGATAGAGACTCTGTATTCTTCAATTAAATCAGTGTAATACAGGCAGTGGGTCAACGGCGGTGTGTAACGCAAACAATCCAGTAAATCATCCTCAGCTCTGTTCCCTCACCAAAAAAAAGTGATGTCACACCGACGGCGGTGAGAAACGCCCTGCTTAATGTGTTGTATATCAGTTAGGTTTCTTTCAGAGTATGTTGATACAATAGCTCCGTACTTAAGTCATACCTAGCCGATCGCTCATCCAAAGAGCCGTACCTAAAGACTGGAAAGTTGCACAAGTCACACTAGTCTTCAAGAAAGGAAATAGGAGTAATACGCTGAATAACAAATCCATGTCACTAACGTCGATTTTGCGGTAGAATTTCGAAACATTGTGTTCAAACAATATGAATTACTTCGAAGAAAACGATTTATTGACAACGAACAAACCACGGATTCAGAAAATATAGTTCTCGTGAAACACTACTATTCAAAAATGGTTCAAATGGCTCTGAGCACTATGGGACTTAACAGCTGTGGTCATCAGTCCCCTAGAACTTAGAACTACTTAAACCTAACTAACCTAAGGACGTCACACACATCCATGCCCGAGGCAGGATTCGAACCTGCGACCGTAGCAGTCGCGCGGTTCCGGACTGCGCGCCTAGAACCGCGAGACCACCGCGGCCGGCAAACACTACTATTCCTTTCTCCTCACTCAGTAATGAGTGCTATTGCCAGGGGATGCCCAATTGATTCCACACTTTTAGATCTGAAGAAGGGTTTTGACACCCTTCCTCAGAAGCGACTTCTAAACGAATTGCGTTCTGTGGAACGTCTTCTAAGTTCTGCGAGTGGATTCGTGAGCTACTGTCAGAAACGTCACAGTTCGTGGTAAATGGCCAGCAGTCATCGAGTAAAACAGAAGTAAATCTGGCATTCCCCAATGAAGTGTTATAGAGCTACTGTTGATCTTGATCTACATAAACGATATAGGAGACGATCTGAGCAGCCCTTTTAGATTGTTTGCAGCAGATGCTGTCGTTTACCGTCTAGTAAAGTCATCAGAAAATAAAAACCAATTGCAAAATTATTTAAAAAGATATATGTAGGGTGCGAAAAGAGTGTGAACCGTGAATTTACTTTCAAAATCTTTTCTTAAAGAATTTTCTTTATTTACTAACGATTCATCAAGAACATTAACACATTTAATCACACTAGGTGAGCGTGGAAGTAGTTGCCAGGGAGTAACTGATGAAAATGAAATTACCTTTAACAAAGGGGAATTTTATTCATTAAAGCCTTTTCAAAAACAGATTTAAAATTCATAAGCAGAAAAGCACCCTCGAAATAACAAGTTAAAATTTTATTTAGAGGCAGAAAGAATAATATTGACAGTATGAGCCTTCGGGCTGAGAAGCTTGCCGCTCTCTTTCAACGCGGCCGTAGTCACGACCGCTCACAACCACCTCTGAACAGGTGCAAATCTGCAACACACCAGATTACCTTAAACTAAAAATTTTAACTACTCACACAAACACCCCGTAAGAGGAATGGAAGTGGTGCAAACACTCACACTAAGAAATTATTTGCCACCGAAAGTGCAATTTGTTTTTAAAAGGACTCTTACGGTGGAAGGGTGGCAACTTTATAAAAATGACTATTTAAATAAAACCCATGAAATTCAGACTTACATAAAATGTACAACATGCTCTATATTACGCATATACCGCCTCGCAAGATGATAGGCAAGATAAAACATATTTCAGGAATTCGGCCTTTAGACCTTAATTCTATAAATTCGTTAACCCCGAATCCGACAAACGTGACAGAGGCAGATTGACAGAGGGATTACTGAACAACTCGAACCGCAGATTGCTCTAACCCACTCCAACTCCACAAGGGAAAAATGGACCACCCAATTCACAAATAACCACCTTCCCGTGGGTGGGCAAACGGAGAGGAATGGTGGGACGACCCCAAAACAAAGCGGCAGGTGACCTCACCAAGAAAACAAGTAGAATTTAACAAGTAAATGAAACAACATATCTCCAATCACTTAACTTCTAATAAACTGCAATTTCTGGCGAAGACCTGGCGCAGCACCCCCAACGCTCTCCCGAACCGTCCGCTGCCAGCCGCTTCAACGGACGCAGGAAGGCGCGCCGATCTTCCGTCTCACGGCGTCGCAGCTCGCCCCGGCCAGTCCGATGTCGTGGTTTTACTCCTGTTGCTCTCGTGTCAACTGTGAAGCCACTACCCCTTTCTATACGGCGCGGCCCACTGGACTCACGTGGGGACCTCACGTGCGCTGACGCTCAAGGCGGACAAATCATCTCGTGTCTCAGTGCGCGACCGACCAACCGACCGATCCAACCGCCAATGACCGTTGCCCGAGCAACTCGAGCAGACTGGCGGTCTAACGCGCAGACTCAGATGCAGGAACTCAGCTCCGACCGGGCGACCACTAGCTGAGTCCTGTTACTGGCAGAGTGGCAAGACTCTCATTTTCTGGCTTAAAGTTTGATCCAAACGACAGACATACTCGCACTCCGACGACAGACAGACACTAAGTGCGAACAAGAGACAAACCAGTAACTGGTGACCCGAGACTGCCCTAGCCTCACCCCGACTGCCCAACTCCGATTGGTTTTTTTTTTCTTTATTGTAATTTCATTCCCCTGCCCCATATGGGCAGGGGAGGGCTGTCAGCGGCACAATCCGCCGCTCTTCAGCCGAGTGACATGACAACTAAAACAAGAATAAAATGATACATACATAAGGAGATAAAAAAGGAGAACATAAAACCAAGTAAGGGGAGAGAATGGAGGTAAAAATACACTGACATGGAGTCGTTCATGGGGGACAGTTAAAAAAAAAGTCACCAGAAAGTTAAAAAACACAGTTGGCGATTCTTAAAACACAGAGAAGACACTGAATGCGCATTCACAGGTTAAAAGTCGGCCACAGTACTAAAAACACTCCGGAACAACACACTTAAAACCCACTTGGAGCATACACGACGAAGAATAAAACTGCTAGGTGGGACCTGCCGAGGGAAAGGTCAGAGAGGATGGAAAAGGAGGGGAGAGCATGGGGCAGCTGGGGAAGCGGCGGGATGAAGAGAGGAGGGGCATCAGTGGGTTCACGAAGAGGCAGGAGACACGTGGGGCAGGAGAGGAAGAGGGAAGACGGGGCAGGAGAGAGTGCAGAGACACTGAAAGGAGACACAAGAGGTGGAGGGGGATTAGGAGGGGGAAGCCACTCAGGAGGAGGGAGGGGGAGGAGAGGGAGCCCTGAGGAGGAGGCAGGAAGATGGGGTTAGAGTTGGTAGGATGGGTAGATGTCAGGGCGAAGCTCATCATCCGGGAGGGGTAGACGGTGAAAGTTGTGTTGGGAAAGACAGTGGAGGGTGTGGAGATGGAGAGAGGGTGGGACACAACAGTAAAGGTGCGGCAACTGGTTGGGGGTGGAGAGGAAGGGAGACACCAGGGGGTGAGGGGGATCAAGGCGGCGGACAATATATAGTGCGCGGATGTGTTCAAGGAAAAGGAGAAGGTGGGGGAAGGGGATGAGGCCGTAGAGGATGAGCGTGGGGGACGGAAGGTGGATGCAGAAGGCGAGGCGGAGCGCATGGCGTTTGAGGATTTGGAGGGCTTTATAGAACCGGGGAGGGGTGGAAATCCAAGCGACGCTGGCATAACAGAGGATGGGGCGGATCAAGGATTTGTAGGTGTGAAGGATGGTGGAAGGATGCAGACCCCACGTCCGGCCGGACAGGAGTTTCAGGAGGCGGAGGCGGTTGTGAGCTTTGTTTTGGCTGGTATGGAGATGGAGAGTCCAGGTGAGGTGGCGGTCGAGTGTGAGGCCAAGGTATTTGAGGGTAGAAGTGAGGTGGATAGGACGGCCATAAATGGTGAGGTAGAAATCATGGAGGCGGAAGGAGCGGGTGGTGCGGCCTATGATGATCGCCTGGGTCTTGGAGGGATCCCAACTTCGAGCTGATAGCGCCCCTTAAATGCACGTGAACAGGCAACCTTTCAGCTTTCCCACCAGAGGGAGACACCAAAGCTGCGATTGCCACAGCGGCGCCAGCGCCAGAAACGGAGGGCGACTGCTTCACACAACGCGCTGCGGCGCGCACTTCAAAACAGCAATTTTTTTTTACCACGGCTCAGTGTGACATCGTCCACATGAGTATTAAAACTAATCCACTAAATTTCGGTAACGCGATAAAGCAGACAAAATTTAAAGACTGTAAATTCCACTAAATATTTAGGGATTGCAATTACCAGTAACTTAAATTGGAACGACTACATAGATAACGTTGTGGGGAAAACGAACCAAAGATTCCGATTTATCATCAGAACACTTCGAAAATGCAACACATCTAGTAAGAGAGATTGCCTAAACTAAGCTTGTACGTCCTCTTCTAGAGTATTGGTGGTACTGTAGGAACCGCATGAGATAGGATTGACGGAGACATGTATTATCGCGAAGTAGGGGAGAGAGCACCGCAGACATGGTACGCGAAGTGGTTCAAAATGGCTCTGAGGACTATGGGACTCAACTTCTGAGGTCATCAGTCCCCTAGAACTCAGAACTACTTAAACCTAACTAACCTAAGGACATCACACACATCGATGCCGGAGGCAGGATTCGAACCTGCGACCGTAGCGGTCGCGCGGTTCCAGACTGTAGCGCCTAGAACCCTCGGCCACTTCGGCCGGCTACGCGAAGTGGAGTGGCAGTCAGTAAAATAAAGGCATTTTTCATTGCTGCAGTATCTTCTCATGAATTTCCAATCGCCTAGTTTACGGTCAGAGTATGAAAATATTTTGTTGACGCCCACGTACATATGGAGATATTCCATCATCATCATAAACTGAAGCGCCAAAGGGACTAGTATGGGCATGCGTATTCAAATACAAAGAGATGTAAACAGTTAGAATACCGCTCCGCGGTCGGCATCGCCTATATAAGACAACAAGTTTCTGATGCAGTTGTTAGGTGACTGCTGCTACAACAGCAGGTTAACAAGATTCAAGTGTGTTTGAACTTGGTGTTATAGTCGGCGCACGAGCGATGGGACACAGCATCTCCGAGGTAGCGATGAAATGGGGATTTACCCGTACGACCATTTCACAAGTGTACCGTGAATATCAGGACTCCTGTAAAACATCAAATCTTCGACATCGCTGAGGCCGGAAAATATTCTTCAAGAACGAGACCAACGACGACTGAAGAGCCTCGTTCAACGTGGCAGAAGTGCAACTCTTGTGCAAATTGCTGCAGATTTCAATGCTGGGCCATCAATAAGTGTCAGTGTGCGAACCATTCAACGAAACATCATCGATATGGGCTTTCGGGGCCGTAGCCCCATTCGTGTATCCTTGATGACAGCACGACACAACACCGACATTGGACTCCTGATAACGGGAAAGAAGTTGTCTGGTCGGACGAGTCTCGTTTCAAATTGTGTCGAGCGGATGGACGTGTACGGGTATGGAGACAACTTGGTGAGTCCATGGACCCTGCACTTAAGGAGGGAAGTGTTCAAGCTGGTGGGAGCTCAGTAATGATGTGGGGTGTGTACAGTTGGAGTGATATGGGACCCTCGATACATCTAGATACGACTGTGACGGGTGACACGTACGTAAGCATCTTGTCTGATCACCTGCATCGATTCGTGTCCATTGTGCCTTACGACGGACTTGGGCAATTCCAGCAGGAGAATGCGACATCCTACACGTCCAGAATTGCAACAGAGTGGTTCAGGAACACTCTTCTGAGTGTAAACACTTCCGCTCGCTACCAGACTCCCCAGACATGAACACTATTGAGCATATCTGGGATGCCTTTCAACATGCTGTTCAGAAGAGATCTCCACCCCCCTCGTACTCTTACGGATTTATGAACAGCCCTGCACGATTCATGATGTCAGTTCCCTCCAGCACTGCTTCAGACATTAGTCGAGTCCATACCACGTCGTGTTGTGACACTTCTGCGTGCTCGCGGGGGTCCTGCAGATATTAGTCAAGTGTACCAGTTTCTTTGGCTCGTCAGTATATAATAAATCAGATCTCGCACGTTTTGTGTTCGAGAGTGGAACAGTAGATAAATAACTTGAAGGTAGTTCGATGAACCCTCTGCCAGGCACTTAATTCTAAATTTCAGAGTAATGATGTAGATCTAGATGTAAACACATAAAGCCTTCGCCGTAATCAACAAACTGATGGAGTAATTTACTGCTGCAAAAAGCGCGTCCCTCCAGACTCTGAAATAAATGCGTTACGAGGCATGAAGACACCTTCGTTGATGAACGTGAATTCCTGAAGTACTGCGCCAGCGCACTCAGCAGTACGTGCGTCGCTCGCCAGCAGCCGCCATTCAGCTGGGCTAGCCGCAGCGCCGCGCCGTCCTCATTCCAGCCGGGAAAAGCGGCGCGCCCGGCCGCTCTGTCCGTTCGCATTGCGCTGCCGCCGTGTATTTCTTTGGGACTTTTTTCTCGTCTCGAGCGGCTCCGCTCTCTACCCCCTCCCTGCCGCCGCGCTCTCCCCGGCTGCACCTGGTCGACCACCGCGACACTCCTGTCTGCTCACCATCCCCGTTTCTCTTTCTCCGCGTCTTTTCCACACACCGCGCAGACACATCTTCACACAAGATGCCTCAGCGTTCCCACCGCAACTACATTTGTGTCAGCCTTGGCGAAGAAGTCGATTTCATCCACTTACACCACTTTTCTTTCTCGTTACACTCGTATATTTATAGCAGTGGTCTGCACATATAAGAGCAATGCTATCCGCTTGTGGCATGAGGACCTGCTCCGCAAAAAGGTCTGGTCCTCGGAGTCCCGTTGTCATACGTCCAGCTGGTCCGATCGTAACTCTAGGGGGCAGCCTAGCACGTCCGTGCCGAGTTGGGTGTGTCGACACTTCGCAACATCCGCGCTGGACTCTCAAAGGACTCCGTATTGTGTCCGGTATTCTAAGGGGCAGTCAAATGAAAACAGAACGCCCGCCACAATGGGACCTCGGAATGGTTCCGTACAAAGGTAACCACCACACACGTTAAGATATTTATCCCGCTGGGAGACGAGACGATCAATTACTCTTTGAAAGTATCGGATTCCCTGTGTCTCTAGCGGTAACACTAGAATGGGGAACATACTTGGCATACAACTTTCTATTCGGTTTTGCTACTGCTTTAACCTATCTTTATGAACTCCTGTAGTTTCTTCATTCCAAAATAGCATAGTTGCCTGATTACCTGGAAATGAACTGCTAAGTTTCCCATAAATGTCGGTGAGGTAAGGAATTTTTAAGAGAAAATTTCCGTTGCTGAAACAGCCTGTCACTGAGTCTTTCCTCCTTTATCAAACAGAATACCTGCTTTGTCAGTTCATGGATTCTTTTTAGTACCTTACCCATTGCAACTCATCGAATATTACTAAAAAAAAGGAGCGATCGAGTGTGCTCAACACCTATCTCCTCACAAGCACTTTAAAAAGCCTTGAATTTATAGATTTTGATTTAATTGATTCTAAATCCGTTTGCAGCATTTCATGAAGACTTACGCTAAGTTATTTTGGACCCACAACCCCCCCCCTCCTTCCCCCGAAGTATCATGCAGTGAGTTCATATTGTCTCAGGAGCTACAGCTTTAACTTTTGCCAGCACTCCACCATGAATTCCAAATACTGACCTAGCTTCATCTGTGCATACTCCAGTGCACCTGTTCCATGATATCCCCAAGTACTGAGCATGTCAAAAAGTATTTCAGCTGTAGTTGTTTTCAGTATCGGCTCACAGAAAAGAAATTCCTCTCGATTGGTAAACTCATCAACGCAACGAACTAAGCAATCAAATGAGCCTCTTTATGAGTACCACTCACTTCGCCCACTTGAGGTGCAAAACTGTTGTTACGCAACGTGTCGATAAACTGCTCGAGCAAACAGTCAAAAATGATTAAAATTTTTCGGTGCACTGTGTCGTTAGAGAAAAAATACTATTCAGCTATTGAGTAAATGAGTCAGCAGATATAGTTCGCGAGATAAGCATGTGAACCATTTCCGGTGGATTAACAACCCCTGATTTGGTGCACTGGTCAGCCTGAGTGTGGTTTTTGTGCAATTTTCCTCTTTCGTTTAAGCTATTGCTGGACTGGTCCCCAGTCTCCGCTTCTGAAACTACGAAACACAACCAGTTAAAATATGACGAGACGCAGAATAAAGCTAACACAGTCGGCAGAGTGATAGCGCACAAGATTTCTATCGGTCGGATTATCTGAAGACTGTTTTGACAGATAGGGAATACAGCCACAAAATTAAATTAAATAAATTTACCGTACCATGAAAATAGAGGACCTAGTACGACGAGATAAACGCTATGAATGGAAGACACTCTATGAATGGAAGAGACTTCAAGGGAATTCTGAGATATTGCCTTCAACAACGACACAGGTGGGTTGCTTGTCCACATTTCTCCAACCTAGAATTTGTTCCGCCTCCAATTGTTTACACGTTAATTTTCAGACCGTTAATTTTCTCCTCCACTAACCGATTGGTGTTGAGTGATTAAACTTCTTTTCAAAAATGGGATTTCCAAACATCCTTTTATTCGCTTAGTGCCATCACATAGTTGCATTTTAGCGTGCTAGGCCAGGAATTAATTTGCAACCAAAGTTTGCGAAAGAAACACAAAGTAATGATCAAGTTCTGGATGACGGCTAGTGATTTCAGTCCAGGTCTGAAACTGTAATCAGAGTCAAGGTGCATAATGTTACGGCTTGCTGATGTCCAAAGAGCACAACACTGAAAGTACTTAACACTACCGTCGAGGTTTCTTTCCTTTTTTGTTATTTCATCCCGCTCGCCCCAAATTTGAAAGGGGTGGGTTGTCAGCTGTAGAATATTCCGCTCTTCAGCAAAGCGAATTAAAAAAAAAATCTAATCAGACTTAGAAACAAAATAAGGACTGTTTTTCTGTTTTAAATTAAAAGTCAAGATCGGACAGTTAAAAAACAAAAATATATACATTTTAAAACCACATCGCAGGAAGATAAAATTCTTCTGATTAAAAAAAAAAATCACTGAAACAATGCACTTTCACTTAAAATCTGAAGGACCTGCACAGGTTGAGAAGTACTGTCGAAGGTCAGAGTATTTTCCATAGGATAGAGGGGTGTGGGTAAAAAGATAGGATTTAGGTAGGTACGAAATATGGAGGTGAGAGGTAGAAGCTGTTTTGGATGGTGGGAAATACGGTTCATAGGAAAGACAGAGGGTGAGGAGTAGTGTGTTGTGTGGGTAGGGTAGTGTTTACAAGAGGAAAGGGATGGTGATGGATGGAGAGGAAAAAGGAGAGAGGAGCCCTGATGTGGAGTGGGATAGGTGGGGAAGAGTTAAATTTGGTAGGAGAGATAAATATTTGGACAGACTGTCGCTGCGATCGCTGTGACATCGACCACGGCCGCGGAAGAGCAGCTCTCGCTAATTACTGGGGAGAGCCCCGCCGAGCTTTGTAACTGCACGCTTTGAAATCGCCTCTGGCTCTCCGTTCATCCCAATCTCCGCGTCTCTTCATTCGAGAGGGCTGCCGGCGTTTAACGGATAAACTACTTTGCTGACTTCCTTCCTTGTTCCGTTGTACTCTTGACATTTCCTTTTCTCCTGCAGCATGCTGGGGCTAACGTTCATCAGTGAAGAACTTATCATTGTTCCACAGGCCCTAGGTTCTTGTAAGTCCGTTTCACTTTTAAGCGGTACAAGGTGCTTCCATGCTTTGTCTTCTCAGCCACTCTTACTCTGTCTCTTCCTTTTTTCAAGACTAGCAAAAGTCTTGTAGAATTATACTGTAGTTCTACTGTATATACGCACACTATCCATGCACGTTAATGTGATCAGAAAGACATATGTATTACCATCGGTGACCGTGCACCTCTCTAGAATGAAATGATAATTAAATATAGACCCTAAGCTGCGTTGATATACATCAGTGGGGACAGTTGAAAAAGTGTGCACCGACCGGGACTCGATCCCGGGATATCCTGCTTGGGATTTATCCCCTGCATGGTCCCCATGAGACCCACGTTCCCAACTTAATATCCACACACTACATTCGTGCACACGCATTGCCCAAACTATTATGGGACTCTGTAAGATTGTCTGCCGCGAGTAATGAGCGTCATGGGCAGCGGCACTACGAATGTAGGGTGTGGACATTAAGATTGGAATGTGGGTCTCACGGTGAGCGTGCAAGGGATAAATACCTGCAGTCGCACTATCCACTGTGCCCTCGATGGCTCAGATGGATAGATCGTCTGCCATGTAAGCAGGAGATCCCGGGTACGAGTCCCGGTCGGGGCACACATTTTCAACTGTCCCCGTTCATATATATCAACATCTGTCGGCAGCTTAGGGTCTTGATGTAATTATCATTTCAGAAAGACATATGGCGACATGATAACTCCAGTGCTGTTACCAGCTGCACAAGATTTATCGGTTGTGGATTCATGGTGAGAACGGCGCGATCAAAGTGGTCATTCGGATTCTCGACTGGATTTAAATCTGGAGGTTTGGTAGCCAGGGGAGTACGGTAAAAACGTCCTGGATATATTCGAACGACGCATGTACACAGTAAGCTGTGTGACATGTTGCATTGTCCTGCTGGAAGATGGCATTGTGCCGAGGAATAACAAGCTGCGTGTAGAGGTGGGACATGGTTCCCAAAGGAAAGATGCATACTTGTGTCGATCCATCGTGCCTTCGAGAACTACGAGATCACCCAGGGAATGCCACAAGAACATTCCCCAGACCATAACGCTTCCTCCTCTGGCCTGGATCCTTCGACGATTGTTTCAGGGTGTTTGCTTTCGCTCCGATGGTGCGTAAAACGTGGTTTGTCTGAAAAGATCACCTGTTACCACTCAGCGGACCGCCAGTTGCCGAATCCGCGTGCAAATCCCAGCCCTCGTCGCCGATGGACAGCAGTCAGGATGTTTGCATGAATCAGGCGCCTTCTTCGGAGACCCACAAGAAGAATCGTTTGCGGAAGGGTCGTTGAGGAGACACTGTTGATAGCCCCTTTGGTTCCTCTGGGTGGCCAGTTGCCCAACAATTGCACTTCTATTCGCCCTTGCATAGCTTCATAGCCGTCTTTCACCCATGTTATCTACGGCCCGTGGTGCACCATAATAATTGCTTCAGCGCCAGTTTTAGATAGCGCTATTTTGCCATCCACTGCATTCTTTAACCACGGCGACGCGCGAACAGTTTACGAACTAGCTCTTGTAGACGTCAGATAAATCGCTCTGTTTCCGCAGTACGACAACTGCACTGTTTTCCGTGTACCCCCGGCATGCTTTGTTTACCCTCCACTGATAGTGCTACCAACTGACGTCTGTAAGTGGTTATTGCATTTTCACGTCGAAAATAGGCGGTGGTCACATTCATGTGGCTGGACTGTGTGTGTTAGCATTATTAAATGCAGATGTTCTTGCAAACAGAATGTACCTTATCCACTATCGGACAATCTGTTGCAGAGTTAAAAACAGGATGTTAAAAAAGTGCCAAATATTTTGAGAATGCATCCAGAAACATTTACTTCCTGTTTTATTTTTATTGGACTTATTTTTTTCGTTTGGATTAGTGCTATCACATTTTAAGATAATTTACACTTTTTTACACCTTGCTTAATTTTTCATATTGTTATTGTTACTTATAGCGATTTCAGTATTATTTTGCCACGCGCGAAATTAATTTCGAAGACAGCCAGCAAGAGTTGCATTCCCAAAATTTCTTTTCACTCTGAGCGGAGAGTTCGCTGTTTTCGTGGCAGGTTGCACTGTGTACGAGACGGGGACCTAAACGTGGGTCCGACAAACGGATTTAACCTGGCAGGAAGATTCAAAACAGCGAATACTCCGCTGCAAGTGAAGATTCATTTTGAGGCCAATCCTCCCAGATTGTGGGGCAATATCCTTTCCTCCAGGAATGCCAGTCCCGTAAGATATACATGAAAAGTTGCGTGAAGTTTGGAAGGTGGAAGTGTGACTGTGCGAGCGGCTCCTAACTCGTGCTTCCGTAGCTCAGTCGAACGAGCCCTTGTCCACGAAATGCACAGGTCTCTGGTTTGCGGCCCCAGTCCGGCATATAGTTTTGATCTGCCAGAAAGTTTCAAAAATTTCACTGCTGTCAAATTCTTTACCGATTCGGCGGAATAATTAAAGAGGCAACATGCTATCTATTTTACTTACTTAATACAGGAAGGTCTGTACGTTAACTGTTTTTAACATCACGGAGTATACCACATCCACCCACATCTATATACCAGTATTTTGTTGCATCCTGATTGCTATAGCACACTAGTGCGGCGGTGTTTGCCTGGAGGTAGCTGCTTCGAGTCCTGGTTGTACAAAAAAAGTCATCTGCCGTATTTGGCCAGCAAGCTAAGGAGAGGCCGTAGCATATGATTTGTGTTCGTTGATCTGTGCTCCAGTGTTCGTCGCCACATTTGAAACTCTCACGTACTATATCAGAAATAAGACAGCATAAATAGCACATGAATTTTGTTACTTGGGGAGCAAAATGACAATGGTCGAAGTAGATAGGATGTGAAACGAAAACTGACAATAGCGATGATAGCACGTCTCAAAAAGAGAAATTTACTAGCGTGGACTGTAAATTTCAATGCTAGAAAGACATTTCTCAAGATATTTGTCTGGAGTGCAGCCTAGCACGGAAATGAAATGTGGCTGATAACAACTCAAACAACAAGAGAACAGAAGCTTCTGAAATACGGTGCCAAATGACAATGCTTAAGATTAAATCAGCAGATCCGGTAACTAACGAGGACGTACTGAATTTAATTGGCGAGAGAATAAATTGTGGGAGAACCTGAGTAAAAGAAGGAATCGATTCTTTGTCCCATTCTGTGAGACTTGAAGAAATCATCAGTTTAGTAGTGGAGGGAAGTGTAGGAAGTAAGAAATTGTAGGTGGAGACCAAGGCTTGACTGCATTAAACGGTTTGAAGTGAATGTAAGATGCAGTAGTTATGCAGAGTTGGAAGAGGCTTCCAACAAGACAACATGGGGTGAAGGTATTTGACGGGGAAGTTACATTCGGCAGGCCCATAGTAGTGCTCAACAAGTGTAACCAGAGTTTCTTTTCCATGCGTCGCTATTACTAACGCAAAAACGAATTACAGTATACACGAATTGGTTATAGTCACTTAAACTAAGCATTTACGCTTAAAACGCACTTCACGGGGAAATGACTACAACCGTGTAAAATATTTCTGTTAACAGCAACGTTATTAAATTTCGCAAATGACATTTCAAGTTTATTATGATCTCGCAAGAGAGTACTGCTGACATCATGGTGATTCATCAAGCTAAAAAGATATGGTTAGTGTCCACTTCGTGCCCTACACATGCCGAGTATGGTTTAACACCAATGCTGCGCAGATTTTTCTTGGAATATGTCAGACTTGCGATGGTATTTCTGAAGCTGCTTGTACATCGATAGTTGTAACGGGAGTAACGCAGTGGCGGTGATAAATGGAGACATCTTGCCATAACTTTGTAAGGCTTTTTTCCTAATTCGACTTTGCCCTTTGCAATAGATAATTCATTTTAATGACTTATAATTTAATTGAAACGAAAATAAAGCCTACGCGTAAGACATATAGTATCCGTCATTGGGGAATAAAGTACTTCGTATTCTGCAACAAAATTTTTATTTTACATTCCTAGCTGATAGACTTTATCATGCATCATGCCAAACAGCCGCCGCAGACAATGGCCATGTTCTATATCACCCGAGGTTTTACTTACACAACTTTTGCTTTATCGATTCTCCTTTGAAAGAAATACTCAAGTGTCACGCGAAATAATTTATATGGAAATTAGTTTTTCTGTGTCTTCTTCAGGCATAATTGCAGCTGCTTCTGCTGGATGACTGGTGTTAACAAAATACACGTGGACTGGAGGCCCGGTGAGGGAGACAGAATGTCGTGTGGGCAGGTTAAGAAGCGTAATCGGTTTTCTTCCTCCTCACGTTATAGTCCCATTCCTCGCTGAGGGTGAGAATTCTGTCTTATGTGTAGGAGGCTGCAGTGGATGTCTGTGTAGAATGGTGTTATGTTCGTGTTGTACGTTAATGAGATGCGAGAGAAGCTGATACCTGGTGCCTACTGCTTTCGAACAGTACTAAGGGAGCCGCCGAGCTTAACGTTCCCATCTTACGGGCGTATCACCATCCAAAGTATCAAATGGCCTGAGACGCCGTGGAGAAGTTTGGAATTTAATCCAGAACGTGTGCTCAAAGTCTGTCCGATCGCCACCACCTCTCCCCTCGCCGTTGAATCTGCCACTTTCGAGTCGAGCTCCATCAGACAGACGTACATTAGCGACCCCGGCTGCGGAAGTGGTGGAACGATGCCATCGTGCAGTCCTAATCACTGGCAAGTGGATGAGTTTAATGACCGTAAAGTGGTAAATACGACTTCAAAAATGGTTCAAATGGCTCTGAGCACTATGAGACTTAACATCGAAGCTCATCAGTCCCCTAGAACTTAACTACTTAAACCTAATTAAACTAAGGAAATAACACACATCTATACCCTAGGCGGGAGCCGAACCTGCTACCGTAGCAGTCGCGCGGTTCCGGACTGAAGCGCCTAGAACCGCTCGGCCACCGCGGCCGGCCTTAATGATCCGATCCGAGAGATAATGCTTCTATCCGACTTTTGCGCCAAACTGACTAATCCTTGCATGCTGCTTACCTCATCCCGGCTCTATATGTTACAATTTCCAGTGAGTATCCTTGAATGAAACGCATTTCGCCTTGCAGCCAATGTCTCACCAGAGTTATAAATAGCAGTAACTGCTGACATAACTGCACCTCTGGATTGTCTGTAACTCAGCGTACTAAATGTAAACTGGAACTCAAGGTTAAATAAGTAACACTGACGTATTCAGTCGTGACGTTTGTTTGTTTTCAAGGAACGTGATACGATACGCACGCTCACATACTTCGAGAACTGAGTTTTCAGTGCACGCAGAAATACGGGGTCAGCATTAGATACGTTCAGCAGGACGCCGTGCTCGGGTTGCGTGCGTGGCCACAACTTGTCCTTCTGTCTGTCAAAAGCGGCTCGCTCACGTTACAGCTGTGGTTCGTCACGTCGCCGTCAGCGTTTCCGCGTCCGCCCGCCGTCCGTCGTGACCGCTGTGTTTTTTCGAGTGACTTTAACGATAGCTCGGTGAGACGAAATATGACACTCTAAAATCGCTTACAAGGACGCTAGCGATTGCTGAAAACTTCTCGCAATACGTGGACCGCTATATACCTAATTTCGTTCAGAAGGGAAGGTTCACGATACTGGATGAGGTACGAATGATGTATTACTTCCGTAGCGGCTTATTAAAGTTTTACAGGCGATCGCATAAGAGTTGAGAAGACCACGATTGTTGACTGATGCTGACTTTTGAAACTACACAGGGTGTCCCAGGAGGAGTGGTCAATATTCAGGTATGTGGTAGGAACAAGCGTTTGAATCCAAGAACTTCATATGGACATATAACCTGTTGTGAATGTCTTCCGAGACAGAAAACACTTAATGTGCATTGTTATTAATTTTCTGTATTATTCAATGCATTGTTAGGTTTTCACATGTACACAAGTACAACAATTAGTAAATATTACAACAGGTGTTTCACAAACTATCAGTTGAAAAATACCTGTTTTTACACATCCACCTCTAAGCAGTATCGTACACGTCACATTACAGATGTCGTACAGTTCACAATACGTGTTCAAATATCCCGCTATCAACTTGAAAGCATTTGTGCACACTCTGAAGAATATGTCGTGCTCTTTTATCCGAGTGTCTCTGCACACTCCCTAATCAGGGTAACAGCGTTCGTGATGCAGCCAAGTATTTCATTTCGCGTATTCACCTTTAGTTAGTACACCTCGGACTTCATCCAAACACATAAACAAAAATCTAATGGCGTAAGGCCTGGCGATCTTGGTGGACAGGTAACTGTACTATGAAGACCAATCCAGCTCTTGGGTAAGTGCGGGTGAGATGTCGCCTCACACGTCTGTCAAAATGTGTGCGTCTCGAAAACCATTCGCAACAGGGATTATGTCCATAATAAGTTTCCTGTTTCGAATGAGTGTTCCTGTCATATTCCTGAACATTCACCATTCCTCCTGCGGCACCTTGTGTATGAAAACTGTTACCTGTTGTGTCTTCGAAATTTTGTCATTCATCGGTACTAAGAGTAAGCATTGACAGCCCAAACTAATCTCAAAGTAAACGACCTGCAGATAAAGCTGTGAGACAGCAGATAAGCTACAAGATCCTACGTGCGAATGAGGACACTAGAATAGAATGGTGTAACCAGGTAGCTCTGTCGCATTCGGTATGACATTCAGTTGTAAAGAATGTAGGAGGGTAACAGCGTCATTTTAATGGTCAGACTACGTCGCAGTTAATTAGGTATGTATTTACTTAGTTATCTGAATTTTTGTGGACCAGGTGTAGCGGGCCATAACCAACTTAGCAAAGGAGTAAATAAACAATGAAACTGCTATAAGTGCACCTAGTTACTTAAATAGTCACATAAATTATAAGGAGTTTATGGATATACACAAACAAAAGCTGAAAGAAGCGAAAATGAGCGTAAGGAATCAATGCAAAAAGCGTTCAGTGAGTTTGAAAACAGTTTCGCCGACCGATTCGACTAAAAATCCTACCAAGTTTTGATCTTACGTGGTCGCTCTGTGGTCATACCGGCACCGAAACGGAGGATTACAGAGAGAAGGCCAGAATTCTGAATTCGGTCTTCTGGAAGATCAGAATACGATTCTTTGATTCAGTCGTCACACTTAAGCTTACATGGCAGATAATGAAAGCAGTTGACACGGATGGAAAAACAACCAGATGATATATCTGTGATAGTCTACAGATATTATGCGAAAAAACTTGCTCCGCGTCTAGGCGCAGTTCATCACACGTCGCTGGAGCAACAAAGCGTACCTAGCGACTGGGAAAAAAGGGATCAGTCTTGCTTTCAAGAAGGGTCGTAATTCAACTGCACGCAATGTTATAGGCTTACGAGTATATCGCTGACATCAACCTGTTAGGGAATTGTGCTTACGTATTATGATGGTTTTGGAGAACGAGAATCTCCTCTATAAAGTCGACATGAACACAGCAAACAGAGATATTACGAAACTTGGCTCGCTCTGTTCATCAATGATATCCTGAGAAGCGCCCAGGTTGATGCCGCTTAACTAAACTTGCGGGAGGAATATGATATAACTGTACACTCTAGTTTAGTGAACAAAATGTGAGCTGTACCATCACACCATTGGCGGCAAATCAGCGGAAACAGTAACTACGTAAGAGTAACGATCAAGAGTGACCGAAAGCGGAAAGAGCACGTAAAATAAATTTTAGGAAAAGCAGACGCCAGGCTAAAATTCACTGGTAGAATCTTAAGGTATGGAATTCATCAACGAAAGAAGTGGCTTACAAAACACTCAATGGACCGACTGTTGAGTACAGCTTATCAGCCTGGAAACCCTGACCAGGTTGGATCAATAGAAGAGATACAGAAAATTTGACGCAAGGTGGTGCGTTTCGTCACGAGATCGCTTGGTCGGCGCGAGAGCGGTACGGGTATTCTCAACAAATTTCAGTGGCAAACGCTGCAAGAGAGGCGTTGTGTATTACGAATAAATTTATTGTTGATATTCCGAGATTGCACGTTCCGGGAAGCGCCGAGCAACATATTACTTCTTGCCACATGCGTCTAGAGAAATGACCGTAACGAGAAACTCAAATAAATTGGAGCTAACACGGAGGTTTAGCGGCAATCATTCCTCCGACCCGCCATTCGCGAGTGAAACAGGGAAGAAGGAAAACAAAATGGTGGCAATAGTACCTTCCACCACGCACCGCAAGATGGTTTGCGGATTGTATGTGCCGGCCGCAGTGGCCGTGCGGTTCTAGGCGCTTCAGTCCGGAACCGCGCGGCTGCTACGGTCGCAGGTTCGAATCCTGCCTCGATCATGGATGTGTGTGATGTCCTTAGGTTAGTTACGTTTAAGTAGTTCTAAGTTCTAGGGGACTGATGACCTCAGATGTTAAGTCCCATAGTGCTCAGAGCCATTTGAACCATTTGGATTGTATGTGTATATTTAGATTAACTTCACTGCAAGAGCTTGTGAAATGAATACTTAGTGTCTAAGAACAGAACTTTTACGAGATATTATTCCATGAGAGAGAAAAATGGATGACATTTATTAAAATAGACCGACATTCAGACATTTTAAGCAAACAGAATTGGGACACAGATACAGAGGTCCTCCTTTAGGTCTTTTATTTTCTCACTGAACCGTTGTTATAAAGTTCATCTCCGTTGCTGAGTGGCCAGCTCGGTTGACTGCCAAGCGCAGGATCCGGGTTTATTTCCTGGTACTACCAGGGATTTTTCCTTGTTGGGAAGACTGGAACGGGGCCGGCTCAGCCTCCTGAGGCCGAGGAGCTACTCGAATGAATAAGTGGCGGCTTCAAGGTTTAGAAAGCTGACAATGGCCGGAAGACCGGTGTGCTGCCCCATGCCTCGCCGCAGCGCAGCCTCATGAGACCACAGGTAAAGGACGACGCGGCGACCGGTCGGCTGCACCGTTGGGCGTGGTTGTGGAGTTACGTAACATAATCAATGAAAAGAGGCAGCATTGTTATGTTACACTCGTGCGTATCCGTGATTTCGCGGCAATCGAGAAGTCAAGCAGAGGCAAACGGGTGCTTGACAAAATATTCGTCCGACGTATCTGGCGGTACAGTTGACAGTTACGCTATCTTCGTGAGACAAGGTGCTTAAAAGGTTTCACAGCCATAACGTCGAAACCACATGCAAAGTGGCTACAAAGTGGAAGATGAGAAATTGGACAAGTCCGATAATAATAATAATTCAGCGATTTCTCTTTCCCATTCCCCGTCAAGTCGCCTTCCAGAGAGTGATGTCACTTTTGTGCATGATAAGTGTACACAACTCGAAATTTGCTCTTGCGAATTTCGCGAACGTCCGGAGCTCGTGGTCGTGCGGTATCGTTCTCGCTTCCCGCGCCCGGGTTCCCGGGTTCGGTTCCCGGCGGGGTCAGGGATTTTCTCTGCCTCGTGATGACTGGGTGTTGTGTGATGTCCTTAGGTTAGTTAGGTTTAAGTAATTCTAAGTTCTAGGGGACTGATGACCATAGATGTTAAGTCCCATAGTGCTCAGAGCCATTTGAACATCACCAAGACGTACGGGCTGGTGCAGTGGCAACACGCATAACTCTGCACAAGGAAGTAAAGTCAGGGTTTAGCGACCAGTCGACGACGAGGTCATTAGACACGAGGTACAGTCTCGGATTGCGGAAAAAAAATCAGTCTGCTTTTTCCAAAACAACCATCTTTGAATTTGCGTTAAGCAATTTACAAAAGCCACGGAAAATTTACATCTGGATGGCTGGACGAAGATTTGAACCTACTTTCTCCCAAATAACGAGTTCAGGACTTAATCACTGTTTGACTCTTACATCAATTAGCCATAGTTTCGACAAGTAATTACTACAAACCACCAATCAAAACAGCATTCAGTATTTTCATAATGTACGTTAGCATGAAAGCCACATAGTTTTTGACTGGATACTGCCAAGCAAGTTCTGAATTCTACACAGAAGAAAACGTCCGCAGTGAGCCAGCCTCCTCCAATACTCGGCAGTAGAGGACTATAAACGCATCCTATGCTGTAATAAATCACATTTTTGCTGCTACTGCAATAGTTAGGATGACCAAATTTCAAAGAGGAAAAACCGGGACACTTGTGTTTATACATTATCCTTAATTTCATTACTGCACTTTCGCTTGCTTTTCTTGTCAGTTATTGTGATATTTTGAAATCGATAGTAGGCCTATGACAATGCGGCATCTCAAAAACCCATAGCAAGAATGTATCTTCAATTTATGAATTGTAAAGGAAAAAATAGGTACATTACACACAAATGAAGTTCTTTTCCTCTGCAATACAAAAGACAAATGTTACTTTTTTACTGAATGGCCAGAATACGTTTTCTGAAACGGTTAATCACTTACTGTTCTAAACAGATACAATTTGTTACTCCTAAAAATTATGTAATATTACTAATCTGTAATCAGATGCAAATAATACATACCGTCATAAGATTTACCTATGCTGTATTTAAGAAAAGAATGAACTGAATCTAGCAGTTCCTAGTTGCAAAGAAGATAATCATAAAATTCTGTGCAAGATAGACTGAAATGAGTATTCGCAGTAGCAATAGATGTCATTGTACCGAAACTAGCACGACCGTTTTAGTCATGCTGGTACTTGTTAATCAAAGCGAAAAATATTTCTACCGAAGCAGTTGTATCTGGCAGACATAACGCAAAATTAAAATTTTTCTCTAATTTTCCAAATAAATATTGTAAATTTCGTAATTTTTTTAAACATTGCAGTCAACCTCTCTTCTAGAGTCACTTTCCTCGCTACCCAAACTTTCATACGCTGTTCAATTAAGTTCATAACATGTTCAAACTCATCGAAAAATGAATTCTCATTCAAAGCAGACAGAGTAATACCGTATTTAGACAACAACCTAAGAAAATTCTGAACCTGAGTAGAATCTGAATGTTTGAATACTGACCAGAGATCCAGATTTTTATGTAATTCAGGCATTTATCAAAAATATGTTTCGAATTATCTAAAGAACTCTTTTCCTGTAATAATTCCTTGTTCCGCAAGATTATTCAACGTTTATTTAACTGATGTTGTTATGAGTTTGTTGACCTACCTAGATATTAATTTCTGTATAAGACTGTCAGTCAAGTTATAAATTTCAACGAGCGAGATACTTTGACTCTCAGTTTGTTCAGTGGTAACAATAAAACCTTCTGAGCTGCTAAACATCTCAACCAGAATGGGGAGAAGAAATTTAGTAAAATTTGAAGGCAGTTGTCAAGGAACAAGAAGTGTGACTTACGTCCTTCGAAAATATCCAGAACTCTCTGCAAGGTACGAAAACAGGCAACGTTTTTGCTGTTACTTAATAGGGGCTTTTATTCGACACCAGTAAACTGACAAAATTCTTTTAAGGCATGGGTTCTAACAGCATATGTTTCAAAAAATTCGTAAATTTTGAACAAAATCACCTCAACCTCAATTCGCAGCTCGTCTGCTGCTAACTGAACACTGTTGTGCAGAACGTGAGCACCACAGCCCACTCCAAGAAGCGATTTATTTAATTTTACTTGAAGTTTCTGGCAAATATTCTGCGTCCCATTACGGTTGGCTCCCCTACAATTTGTATTTTCTTTGTCGGCAGGAAATGCAGTTACTTTGTCCAGTAAACCATATTTTGTCAAAATTGTCTCAATAAAGTGAACTTGTGTATTCGCTGTTTCAGTTGGCACATCGCTATCATCCAAAATTGTGACTTTTATGCCCAAACGAGGGATGTAATATCGAAATATTAATGGATCATTTTCATTGCTTTGTGATTTTATGTGCCAGTCATTTTATAAACGTATTTTGCGTTTTGTAATTCATTAACTGTTACTGTAAAAACATGGCGGCAAACACATTAACAACAGTTGCTTCATTTTTTTGTTATAGCACAACAATATTTACGCCTGCCGAAAACGTTACGAATCAAAATAGTACAGACATTTGAGCGAAGGCCGTGACTGTGATAGACGGCATGTTGCGCATACGTACCTTCTTCAGCATTAAACTGAAAAAACTGTACTCCGTCCTAACAGACCATGAAGGCCCACAGGTGTCAATGGATGCGTATATGGAGGGGCCTGAGGTCAGCACACCGCTCTCCTGACCGCGTGTTCGGACCGGAACCGCTACTTCCCCATCTCGTAGCTTCTCAATTGCCCTCTAAAGACCTGAGTGCACCTCGCTAGCCAACAGCGCTCGGCAGATGGGATGATCATCCATCCAGGTGCTAGCCCAGCCCGACAGCACTTGACTGACGGGAACTGGTGATTCCTAGCAAGGCCGTTGGCCACCTTCTTCAGCAGCCAGTCTTTGTTTGGGCATTGCTGGAGCCTTTCTCTTAAAAAAATGAATTCATCTTCTTGCTACTTCTAGATGCCGATGACGCTTCTTTGTTCTTGCCTCTTTTGGCAATGATCATTTACGTCCGTTCTCCCGCCGTGACCTATTGAAAACATAGATCTGCATACCGTATATTCAACTTTACTATTTATGCCACCTTTCTCCAAGAAATGTAAATTCTTTCTTTAATGTTTCATTAAATGAACACTTCCTTTGGGCATTTTCACCAGACACCACATTTTCCGAGTTTAACATTCAGTCACTGACTACTAACAACAGCAGGTACACTAATAACTTCGTCCACACAATTATCCGACTTTCATTTCCAATTCAGAACTGTTGGTGTTGGTGGTTCTGAAAATCGTTGGACTTTAAATTTTGTCACTTAATGAGTGAAATCTGTCAACAAAGCGCCGCACTTTGGTTTGACTGCAGACTGTTAGTTCAAGCTAAACAATTTTCAATTAGCACTGCTAACATACGATACATCGCTCATATTTTTCGCAAAATTATCTGTAATATGGCTGCAGCCCCGGTTGGAGAAGTGATTTAAGTGATGCCCCTTTACGCCTTTGGTTTTGGTTTTACTTGTCTCGAGGGTCATAAAGTGGAAGGTCGGCAAGTTAAGTCAGGGATAGGTAACAGCTGGTTTTCTTTTCAGCATATCTCTTACTCTTTCTTTAGAAATTAGACGAGTTTGACGACTTGCGGGATATTGTGAAAATATATGTTCCTGTAACGTTCTGCTTCTGTGAAATTTATTTTTACAGATATTTAATTAAGTAAGACATATTACTGCACGTATTTTGTTTCTCGATCGAAAACGGTGACAATTATGTGTCCCGAATGATTTTCTCGGGATAGCGGGACTGTTCCGGCAGAAGCGGGACGTCCGGTCAGCCTGGCAACAGCGGCAGACAAAGACCGTATGGTGCTGTGGCTCCGATATTATAAGGCTGTTTTATCAATAGGGGAGTGAGCCATTTAATAGTTGATAATATTCTCCTATATTAGCAACGAAGTATTCGTGTTCTCGACGACTAGCGCCTGCCCTAGCGCACACACACTAATTAGAAACTCCAGTGATCCAGCACGATAGCTGATGCCAGAATCATCAGCGAATATTTAAATAAGAAAGACGACATCTCGCTCGGCCAGTGGTCAGGTAAATTCTGTAATTTAAATGTTGTAAACCAGCCTCCGTAGCCATGACGGCTACCGCAAGTGCCGGCCAATGTGGCCGAGCGGTTCTAGGCGCTTCAGTCTGGAACCGCGCGACCGCTACGGTCGCAGGTTCGAATCCTGCCTCGGGCATGGATGTGTGTGATGTCCTTAGGTTAGTTAAGCTTAAGTGGTTCTAAGTTCTAGGGGACTGATGACCTCAGATGTTAAGTCCCATAGTGCTCAGAGGCATTTGAGGCTACCGCAAGCAAGGGGAGGAGAGATTATGATGTAAAGTTACTTATAACCAGTCTTTGCGCCAATCACCTGGATTAAAGACCAATTCTCTTCGCAGTGTCTCACAAAATGAAGACACTGGACGCTGTAGATGGTGACACGGCCGTCCGCCGGATTGGAACGTCACGCATGGCCACCCTCTTGCTGCCATTCGAGGGGAGTGGCCTCTTTGCCGGCGCTGGTTTCTCCCTCTCCCTTAACTTCATCCGTAACACAAACCCAACACTACGCTATATTGCACGAGTACTCATCAGTCATCCGCTCGACATAGATACACACTTGACACTTCGTTAGAGGTCGGAGAAAGGCAATGGCAAACGGCCTCCACTAGGACCTAGCCTCGAATGGCGATGCAGGATTCCGGCACCTGCTCCTCCGCGCTTATTTCCTGAATATGGGAGTACTTTGGCTTTTTGAAATATTATAAATTTTCAGCAAAAGGTTAATCACAAAAATAGATGTTGATGAATCCATTGTGGACCGCAGGAGCATCTGGCGACCGAGTGTCATCACATCCAGGCGCAGCAACTGTGTCTGGCAGCACACCTGTCGTAATTTAGTCCAAAGTGAAGTAGCTGAATATTAAGGTATCGTTTCTTTTAACCTGTCCTAATTTAGTGCAGGCACTGTAGATGAGATTATGAGCTCCTTAGATATCGCTGGTTGCTGGTTAAAAGTTTCAAGAAAGGACAACTCTGAGAGTCTTACACTGCGAACTAGATACCTCCGATTTGCGAGTGACATGAGGAAGATTTGACAATTTATTCAGATGTTTATTATTGATTCAGTGATGAAGACGACTTGAACGTTGGCCCCAAGTGGAAGAGGTTGCACTCGCAGCAGGAGTACTCTGTGTACCTGCGTTGTGTCGCGCTCGTAACTGCGAGCAGCGGGGTCTGCGTTATATTGCCAGAGCACTCCGCGGTGGCGGGTTGTGACTTGTGGAAATAAACGGCCGTTTAGGTGCTAATGGGTCTGTTATCTGGATAATACAGTTCCTTTTTTTTTACGAGAATCTACACGCTGCGTTTCTCTTTGTTTGCTGTTTTGTTGAGTGACTTTTAAGATACCCATTGTGCACAGTCTCTTTCCTACCGTGTTTCCCATGTGTCGAGTACGCATCGTACAAGTCTTGTTGAATTCGATTTAACCAGTATTCTTGCTTCTTGCAGCATCAAATAGCAACTAAACCCGCATTCAAAAGGAACGCAACATAATTCTAGATTATTTTCATTAATCTGTTTATGACGGTGTAACGTTCGAGTAGAGCTGTTTCTGGAATCAGAAAGATAGTTTATAAACTCTTTTTTATTTTCTTTGGTCGCAGTTATTTTTTTTGCGTAAGGATTTCTTTTTTGGTCAAATGTTTTACCGAAGCGAAAATAGGACTCCGTAAAAAAATCACGGTGTATTTCTGTCCCAAAAGTCGTGAGGCTACTTTTGCAAAAAAGGATTTAATTGCTTGAAATTAATCGGCGTAATGAAAGAAATTTAAAGGAAAATCGAAATACTTCACGAACGGGTGGGCGAACAGCTGCTGCCTAGCTATATAAATCAAGTGTCAAAGATTTATCTCTTCAAGGCCTATCTATTTTGCGCATAAAAAGTTACATTAGTGTAATCCTGTATTTAACAGCCAATAAAGAAAAATTTGAAAGAAAAATGTTTTGAAAAAAGAAACAGTCAAAAGTTTTGTGAAATGATTAGTCTAGAAGTAAAATATACATTATTAGAGAAACATGATGCGCCTTTGAATGGTGCTTGAAATCACCTATAGAAAATGAGGTGTCGATTGAGAATTTAACATTGAATCTTCGAATTTTAAAGAATACTAGACGATGTTTATTTGGTGGATTATGTATTAGTACAGTTAAATATTGTGTCGCCTCGACAGATTTGTATGTCTGTGTCCGAAGAAGTAAAAGTGTTCCAATTATTTTTCACTCTAAAAATTTTTCAGTTGGCAGTCCTACAAATATCAGGAAAGACGATACATCTAGCGCAAGAAGTAATGTCTCCTTTACAAGCGCTGTTGATATCTTTGTTCTTGGTCACTCATTTCTACCGGTTAAGAAAGTGGATTTTAGCAATACAAAAAATCGGAACTGCAGATCGGAGAGCAGTTCCAGCCGAACTGCAAATTTTGTATAGTGTTCTCTCTATGTCACTACATAAGCGTGAGCGCTCCAGTTGCTACGGTTCCTTGTTTCTGAGTTTAAATATTGAAATACTTGACTTTGCACAACAATGTCAACCACAGTTTCGCTGCAGTGTTCGAAGTGAAAATTTTCAGGGCCTCTAGGAAGTACTCGGTGCTGTTGTATGGCTACGACCTATTTCTTTGACCTGTATAGCAACAGAGGAGAAAAACATTCAGTAATTGTAGAGTCCGAAAATTTTTTAGCTAGAGAACCTACAACTAACAAAAATAGGAATGCGTGGGATAAAAGAAGTGGTAAGGCTCTTCCCACTGCGTAGACAAAATTGTTCTTACTCACTAACGTTTGTCAGTAGAAAAACGATAATCGAAAAAAATGGAATAAATTTGGAACCTTCGATCAGATAGCACTTGCAGACCGTTACAGAATTTCGCTAAGTACTCTCCTTACGTCAGAAAAATATGTAAGTATCTCAGCTGCTATGGTTAATGATTTGCATAGAAATAGCAACTCTGTCGGAAAAAAACATTCTACTGCTCGACTTTACAAAGATATAGTATTTCAGCTAGTAAAACATTGTAAACGCTTTACTTCGCATGGCGATAGTATCTCCATGTCAAACCACAGTAGACTACACGATCTACATAACAGACCAGACAAACATCTTGTAGTACTATCTAAAATTCTAAGTTGAATATTGAACTTAAAATTCTCAATCGGCGCCTCATTGGCTGTACACGATTTCGAGCATCGTTTAAGGGCCCGTCAAACGTTTCTCTAATAAATTTTATATCGTTATATTAGAAAAACCATTCCACAAAACATTTGCTTGGATATTTTCTTTTTTTCAAATTTTTTATGTATTCCTCTTTATCCTATTCGCAAACCTGGGACCTGTTTCCGCTCCCAGGAAATGTAGGTATCCAAAGTGAAGAATCAAATTCACGCTACAACAGAAGAGTGTCAGAGTAGTGGTTATTAAAGGGGTACAATGTTTTTATCTTGCTATGCCGTCATGATGGATCACATTTTCGACAGGCAGAGCCGTACCGATAGCGTCTTTTCCAGGGTTACATCAGTCGGCTCTCAGTGCAGGGTCGAAAACATAGGCTGAGACTTTTCTGTTATTTCCCCAACGTCCACACACAACGCAGTGCGGATCCTAAGTTGCACTCTATCGTTGGGTTAATCGTTTGTCTGACTATACGAGATACCTGCTCTTGCAGTGGGCGCCAACCTTTCTGAAAGCATTACGCCTGGTCAAGACCACACGTAAAACAATAACGCCAACGAAGTTTAGCACCTAACTAAGCTTAAGATGAATGAATTTATTTTTGATCTCTTATATTTTTAAAATGTAGAAAGAAATAAAATAACATACACATTTTTTGAAGTAAGAAATAATGAAATAGTGAAATAATTCATACGCCTCGTTTCTGTATTCGGTTTTGTCCCTTCTAGTTCGCATCGTAAGCTAGGTTCTTAAGTTCATTCTCATTCTCGCTTTTGTTTTCATCCCAGCTGTTGCTGCAGCCCTCTTTTACACTTGTATGATATGACGAATGGAATCAGTATTTTGAAGATATTCCACCGTCATGCACTAATGATAGTATTTGAAAACTTTTGACATTTATTTGTTACTTACCTAATAAACATTGTAATTTTGTTTACTTTTTTGTGACGAAATAGTGATAATCAAGAAGATTTTTGTGAAAATAATTTAGTACCATAACTTAACAATAGTCTAAACATTTTTTTTAACCCATATGGAAACTTCTTTTGACATCCAGTGTGACAAGACTTCCAGTGCACTTCAAAAACACTGAGGTGCGTCGAATTTGGTTGAACAAAACAATTATTTATTTATTTATTGCTTATTTTGCCTGACCAGATTAGCACCTTAAGGCCATGTCTTAAATCTGACCAGGTACAACACACACAAAGGATATTACAAAAACATTCACAGGAACAATAATAATAATAATAATAATAGTAATAAATAATTGACACTAATAATGGTAATAATAATTGACAATAATAATAAAAATAATCGTTGACACTAATAATAATAATAATAATAACAGTCGTAGTAAAAAGCATTAAGAATGAAATAAATTAATTTGGCACCTTTGGAATATATGTTCAGTATTACAGAAGCGAAGGGGTAAAGAAAGGGGAGAAGATTAAAATGACTGTGACATGACTGTTAGGAAAGAACAGAATTTAAATAAAGAGCTGTGCCAATCTGTGGGAGGGAAAAGTTGTGGGAGACGGGGGGGAAGATGAGGGTTAGCTGCATAGTAGTATATGGAAGAGGTAGCTATTGCGGTAGAAGGTGGGCCGTTAACTGTCTTTTGAAGTTTGGTAGGAATTTAATTTCTCTAATTTTTTGAGGAAGATTGTTCCAAAGTCGAATTCCTAATAAAGAGAATGATTTAGAGAACATGGCAATGTTATGCGATGGTACAGAAACGATTTTGCTTTGTTCATAATAATTATTTCTGCTGTGCTATTCAGACAGTAGTGTAAGAGTTAGAAGTTAGGTAAGAGGGAGTGAAATGATTGAGAAGACGATAGAGCGGACATAGGGTATGATAGTCTCTACGCTTATCGGCGCGCATCCCTTGCATTTTTCTAATGCTCCGGAAGTTAATGTAACTGGAATGCCATCTCTGCATCCGTCACAGTTCCTGGGATAACCTTTTAAGTCCATTTGTAAGTATACCTCACAAAAATAACTTTACGTGGCATGCTGAAGAGTGTCAAGTGCAAACAAGGCTGTAAATACAGGGTGTTTCAAAATGAACATTCCGGTTTTACGGCGTTTTAGCATTTATTCTGTTCAGCTTACACTTGTAAATAATATACCAAATGAAAGAGCAACTCAGACAGTTTTTTTCGTATACCTGTGCACAGTGGGAAGAGTATGGAATGACAAAGAGTGACTGAAAAACGTGCTGAAATAGTTTGAGTTTCTCACGCTTAGCCCCAAGAAATTTTCCAGCGGTAAGTTTATGGGCCTTTCTTTTTCGGTGAATCAACTGTAACTGATGCTTCTTATCTTGATGTACTACAGCTATGGCCCGTGCCTCAGTAGGAAGAAGCTGAACAACACGTCTTTATTTGGGAGCAAGATGGTGCGCCGCCTCACTGGCATAACTCAGTACGCGACTGGTTAAACGACGAGGTATTGGTCTCAAGGGGCCGACTGACACAGCATTTTATGCATGACCTCCACGTTCACACACGATCTCACGCGATCATGGGTATGTGACTCCGATACCAGTTGATCTATCCGACTTTAGAAACAGTGTAATTGCAACAGTTACTCCTGACACATTGATCAAGGTTTCGGAACATCTCGCCTATCGACTCGATGTGTGATCGGTGTTCACATTGAATAATTGTAAGAAAAACTGCTTGCGTTTCTCTTTCGTTTGATGTATTATTTATAATTATAAGGTGAATGTAAGCTACAAAGCCTTAAAAACCGTATATTCATTTTGAAACACCCTGTACTTTATAAAAATCTGATTTGTAAATAGTTTTCGTTTAACTTTTATACTCCAAAAACAAGGAAATATAAAAAAGGAATTGTGAGAAACGGCGTGTGGTATCCAGGATGAATTTTCCTCTGCGTTGGAGTGTGCACTGGTTTGAACTTCCTGGAAGACTGAAACTGCGTACAGGCCCGGTACTAAAACCTGCGACCTTTGCCTTTCGCTAAAAAAGTGCTCTACACAATGAACTACTCAGGCACGACTCCCAACGGTTGGATATGACGTGCTGGCTTAAGTAAAGCAGTGAGGTCAGAACTTGAGTCGTGTTTGGCTAGCTCAGTCGGTAGAGCATTTGCCCATGAAACACAAAGGTTCCACGTTCTAGTTCCGGTCTGGCACGCCGGCCGGTGTGGCCGTGCGGTTAAAGGCGCTTCAGTCAGGAACCGCGTGACCGCTACGGTCGCAGGTTCGAATCCTGCCTCGGGCATGGATGTGTGTGATGTCCTTAGGTTAGTTAGGTTTTATTAGTTCTAAGTTCTAGGCGACTGATGACCTCAGAAGTTAAGTCGCATAGTGCTCAGAGCCATTTGAACCATTTGAAGCCGGTCTGGCACACAATTTTAATGTGCCATTAAGTTTCGATATACGGTATGTTCTCCTGGTGTTTCTCGGCTAACGCTAAAAATTTGACGATTTATTTTTCAACCTGTCCGACGGAAGGAAATTAAGGAGTTTAATATCACTTAGACGACACGGACGTTAGAGACGGAGCACAAGCTGTAATAGGATAAAAGTGAGGAAGGAAATCGACCGTAACCTCTTGAGACGGAACCGTCCTGCCATATGGCTTAATCGCTTTAGAGAAACCACGGAAAATCTAAATTGACATTGCCGGAAGGGGATTCGGACACGTCTCGAAATGTAGGTCCAGTGGGTTTTTCACTGGTCCACCTCCGTCGTTCGTATTCAGAACAGATAAACCACTAGTAAAAAAAATAAATCCGTGTCAACAACTAATACAGCGTCGTTGACACAGATCTCCCGTTCTCCTCTTACGTTTTTGTTTCGGACCTCGATGAGATTGTTCCTAGCGAATGAAGGAGACTGAGAAACTACGTAGCTTTAAACGTGAATTTGCTACATCAGAAGAACGACATCGCGAACTGGAGTCCATCCTGGAAAATCAACCACAGCTAACGCAAGCGCTGGCTATCGTAGGATCCACGAGAAGAGCCAGGAATAGAGACGCGAGTGGGCCGCAGGAAGACACTATTCGTGACTGCTGACGCCATGCGCAGACCACCAAAAACTTCCAGGGTCTGCACTTCCAAGTGTCGACACCGAAGCTCTGCTTCCTACGACTTCCGGCAGACCTGTCTTGTCAATAGGACGCCCATCGTACGACAAACTACGCCCTGATGCGTCTAGCAGGCCGGAGTCGCAACACCACAAAGGACAGCAAATAACGAAATTCTACCAATTGTGCGCACACACATACAGTGGGAACAATACAGGATTACATTTTAAGGTGACACGGGGTAATACAGCGTGCGAAAATTACTACATAGGACGTATGGCGGCAACAATGGCTTTACCCCAGCTTGGCACCAACGGAGCTTCGATGAAGCGGAGTCATTCCACGCTGCTACAACTCTGAGGCAGGGTTTATCGGCCGCAGGGGCTAGAGAGTAGTTATGTGCCAATTTCTCGGCAACCCACGATTAGATGTGTTCATTGGGTGAGAGATGTGGAGAGCGTGGTGGCCAGGGCTACGGTGCAACAACCCCTGCACAGACGCAGGTCAGGACAATAAGGGCAGCATCCGACCTCGCTTTATCTTCTTTGAGGCTTCGAAGAGGGCCTTAACAGGTCAGAAATGTAACGGCTGCTGTCCAGACTTCCGAGTGTGTGAACCAGAGGATTGTGTACCCAGCGGCAACGTTGACTCTCACGACAGGTGCTCTGCTGACGAACGCAGTGTGGCAAAGTTCGCTCTCTTTGGAGTCTCCAGAAACGGATACGTCCATCGTGAATCTGTATGCATAAACGTGACGCTTCTGAAAATACGACGTGGCGCTACTGCATCCTGTATTGTTCAGCACACCGCTGCGGGCACAGGTCTCTCTGCTGTAGGAATGGCGGTTATCGTTGAAACATCCGTTTTTCGGGTATCTCAGGTTTTTTTAACGGCAGTTTGAACTGAGTGTTACAACCGCTCAAAATAACCGATTTTGAAATAACCGATTTCGGTTTTTAGTTCCTACTATGTCCCGTAATAAACGTAGGAATCGAACAAAGACTGAAAAAAATTTGACTCCCTCATTTTCGAGATCTATAGAATCAAAATCGTAAATTAAATAGGCAAATAAAAACTTAGTCCGTCCATCGTTTGCTGCTTTTCTGGAAAATTGGTAAATGGCTGAATACTACAAAACATTGGCAGTATTCGCCTACTGACACAATTTTTTTTTTTTTTGGAACTATGCTAAAAAATCACGTTCTAATCGAGGATCATACCAGATCTGGGAATTAGGAATTTCAGTGCTAAACGGTGAAAACTGAGCTTGAAAAATTCTGCCGGCCGGTGTGGCCGTGCGGTTAAAGGCGCTTCCGTCTGGAACCGCGTGACCGCTACGGTCGCAGGTTCGAATCCTGCCTCGGGCATGGATGTGTGTGATGTCCTTAGGTTAGTTAGGTTTAATTAGATCTAAGTTCTAGGCGACTGATGACCTCAGAAGTTAAGTCGCATAGTGCTCAGAGCCATTTTTTTAAAAAAAATTCTACTTTTCGTATTAATTTGTTTTTTTTTTTTTTTCAAAGGCTACAAGCTGATAAACACATATTACGGAGACACAGGAAACAGATCAGCTACTTTCAGTTTTTACTATAAACCATGAATGAGTTGTTAAGATATAAGTTTTCTCCTTGTATGATGTCGCAAGTTTCTTGTGGCTCCTTCCGTTCTTTACCTTTTAAGGGGGTGTAGGACGTCAAACGGGCCGGCTTGCAGCAGGAGAGGCACCACAGGACATTTTAATTTCCACTGTCTATACTTTTACAAATGAATTCATAAAACGTTGTCAGCATGACCAGGAATGATTCAGGATTCACACACATACCAGTGGAAGTTCAAAAACATAGCAAAATAATTTATTTACATGTGAAATTTCATCATTTTTTTACTCACTATTGGCTGCATTTGTTGCTACAGGTACCCTTTTCTTCATAAGTAAGAGACATTCTTCGATGAATTTTGTACAGCATACAAACCATACTTGCAGGTGTATGAAACTCTATAATTTATTTAATTTATGAAAAATGAATCAGCTGTTACATTTTAAACTTCATGTTTATATAAACTCAAATTTAATAGTTAATTATCTCAATTTTTACCATATTTTTAATAGAATTGGAAAATTCTAGTTGCGTGTACCTGTAACTATGTCTTCTATTCTGTGCAAAATTCATCGAAGAATGTCTCTTGCTTATGAAGAAAAGTGTACCTGTAGCAACAGATACACCAATAGTAAGTGAAAATATGATGAACTTTCACATGTAAAAAAAAATATTTTGCTATGTTTTTGAACTTCCACTGCTATGAGTTTGAATCCTGAATCCTTCCTGGTCACGCTGACAAAGTTTTGTGAATTTATTTGTAAAAGTATAGACAATGGAAATTAAAATGTCCTGTGGTGCCTCTCCTGCTCCAAGTCGGCCCCTTTTGACGCCCCACGCCCCTTAAAGGAAATGGAACATTGTACTTCACTGGTGCGGCACCGACGACGATAGCGTGAAACCGTCACATAGACAGACGGGGCAAGTCTCACACAATGTATGTACACGCGTACCGTCCTATAGGCCACACCACGTGGTAACAGGTACATTATTCTCACAGTAATGCTGTACCAATTTCGATGCCATGTGTTTGATGCTCATTCCTGTCGGCATTGTTATTAAAATAGCGTTGATCGCTTTTCCCATTTTTTAGACTAACGCAATATTTCAAAAGAATGGAAATTTTACGAAGAAAAATTACTCCTTTTTTTTAAAAAAAAGGTCTATTAAAAAACCAAAAATTTTAGCAATGCTGCTACGGCTAATTGAATTCCGGTTTTTTTACCCAGTCAGTAGTAATAAATAAAAAGAAACACCCGTTACAACCGAGACCAAGAAAATATCGAAAAATACCGGTATCGTTTTAACCGGTCGGTTTTTCCCATCTCTTCTCAGCTGCCGCTTCAAGACAAGTCGCGACAATGGCCACCGTGCGGACAATCGTAGTCTAACTATCCGTCTGTATACCTTTCCTGATGCAAACAAGCCTATTTCCTGGCTCGAAGAATGCTGCGTGACTGTTCCTGCCTGCACAGCCTAGGGAACAAATGGGTCGTCTCGGTCGCTAGTCGCGTGGAGCAAAGGAGATCGGTTTGAGAGTGGCCCTCCTGAACTCATCGATTCGAGATTAGCATGACAGACGTGAGGCCTCTACCAACTGCATCAACAATATGGTGAAAAAATGAACTGCACTCTCGGTACGCCACAGTCCTGGCGCTATTGAATTTCTATACACGCTGGTAAACATTTCTCTTTCTTACATGACTTGCGACACTGTCATCTCACAAACAAACAACATTCAGATGCGATTTCTGAATAGAAACACTGTACGTAATCTTTCCTTACACAGGGTTTAACGGGTATAAATGCAGATATTTCTAGATGTGGTACCTTAATGTACGTAAAAATCAGTGTGTTGGTTGCTTTTTCTCTGCGTCGGACACTCTTCTCACAAACACGTTACAAACTTTACGACCTGATATTTTCTCCACGAAGTGGACTACGCCTGTCAGTATAGACTAACAGTGTCCACACTTCAACACATGTCCTTCTACGCATGGGAAAACATTAATGGCTTGCTTTTGCCACGTGTACTTGGATGTACTAACCAACCGAAAAACATACAACTTGTAATAGCTATAATTATTATTCTGAAAATGAAGTAAATACTGATGTAATGTTGTTCAGTACACTGTCCTCATTCACAAGTAGAAATCTCTGCATGTATACCCATTACACCCTGTGTTCGGAAGATATATGGCGTTACTGCTATCTATTTAGTGTGATTACTCTAAGTGTACTACTAATACATTTTTCATGTCAGTTTGAAGTTTTTTGCAGGCCTGCTTCATAGTGTTGCGCAATTTTAATGGCCGGCAGTTTATGATTATCCTCGTAGTAAGTGCATTGCGTTTTCGTCCATTACCACAGCAGTGCATTTTAGGACGTTGTTTACTGCATTTCATTCGTCAGTCGTTCTTTAGCGTGTTGTGTTGGTAAATATATCTCGAATTTACCAGATCTCGGAACACTCGTACTATTAACACTTTGCCTTCTGCACGTCTCGTACAAATTTATTCGCTTGGCGCCGGCAGCGCTAATTCGGATTACTTGGCTTGTCGCAGGCCGTTTTCGACATTCTCGGGAGATTATAAATTGTTGTGTTTTACTAATCTCATCGTCAGTTCTCATAAGTTCTCAACCCTGTTCCCCTACTTTCGTGAAATTTCGAAGATATACATACGTAAATAAATACAAATTTTGTTTGTTTTATATATTTGTTTATTTGCATTGTCTTTGGTACTTGGTATTTCTCTTTCATATGACATGCAGCAAAACAATCTCCAAGATGTAACGCAACTCCACAAGACTTGCACATTAAATTTGTTGTGCCTTTCTTTTGTTTTTGGAACATACATGGCAGTTTCTTCGTTTCCGTTTATTCGTTTCGGAAGTAATTAGGCGTATTAGTTGGTGTTGCTTTATGTGACCGGCAAGTCTGTCAACCGGATCACGATGAGACGTACGCGATGTAATGGCGACCTCCAAGTTTTGGTCCCCGCATTCATCGTAAATAATCGTATAGTCTCTTTCGTCTGCCATGATGAAAGGGCACATGTACTTATAAAAACAAAAAACTTGATGACGTGTGTAACTTACTGTTACCTAAACAAAACTCCAACAGAATGCAAAAGATACTAAAGTGCTGTCGCCGGCCACGCGCGATACTATGCTCACGACACCACCGTGGTGTCGCCGTCCACTGAGCGATACCATGCACACGACACCACTGTGGTGTCGCCGGCCGTTGACCGCTATTTCGCGCACGACACCACTGTGGTGTCGCCGGACGGCAGAGTGTTAACTAGCTAAAGCCAATGGCAAGTAGGGAAATAACAATACTTGTGGCGTGTTATTTTCTTTTGAAGTGTAACAGAGGATATGGGGACCGCACGAAGCATTTCTGCCAATTATGGAGAGTGCAGTCTCGGAAAAAAGCACAGATATAAAATAGTTTTTTGCCGTTTCAAAGAGGTAACCATGTCGAGGTTAGTGACTCACCATGTTTAAAAAAAGATAGGAGTTTAACACCTTCTAAAATGCTATCAACCCAACAATAAGCAGATGGTAAAAAATGTAAAAGACAGATAACCATAAGCAAACGTACATGTTAAGCGCAAATATAAATAATTTAAGGAATGATATTTTGCGCTTCACTGGTTGATCGTCACATAGTAGGTAATCACTATTGTACTTTTCTAAGAATGTTGCTACTGAGGTTATTTATTTGTATCAACATCCGAATTTAGTGAAGGTATGTCTGAGTTCAAAGAAAGCAGGAATATGTAGCAGAAAGTGTCTCTTCCATTCACTGCATATGATTTTACGTGTCTCGTGGGTTGAGGAAGGTGGCATGTATTAAGAACTGCTGCCAAAGAATGTAAACATAGCTGCTCACATTTATTGCCAGTACCTCACTCACCTTATATCATCAACTGAAGAAAAACAACTCACAAGACTGTATCAGTTGCGGCTGAAAAACGACAACGCACGCTTTCACGTCGTTAATATGGCAAATTTAGCACCAACTACTTTAGCTTTTATATTGCCCAGTTACCCGATCTTTCACATTTCTCATTATGTGAAAACATTCGCAGGCACACCCCCAAAACGCGATTATTTTTCAAACTTGTCTTGACAACTTTGGATCTCCAAAGAAAAGCATTCTCAGAGATTTACAGATAATGAAGAAAATTGTATCAGTGATAAATTTTCGTATCCTCACCGTGTGGAGAAAAGAGAGGAAAAAATCATCATAACCAACAAATGTACGGCAAGTTTTCTGGCGTCCAAACATGTAGATGATTTCACAAAAAATAGAATCGTCAACAACCCTGTAAGACAGTCAAATAACAACCCAGTTGGACAGCCAAATACATACCGCTGTCAATCAATCCGGCAAACCTCAGTAATTACCTAAAAAATGTTTCAATCAACTTAACACAATAATAATGTACAGTGAAAGCCGCTGACTTTAAAGACAGTTACAGGGGCTTTATGTCTGCGGTGCGTGCGCTCAGATAAGCTGTTGGATAAAAGGGACACTCAACTGATCGCACTCCCTCTCGATTTTCTAGAGAGGAAAAACTGATGCGTTCTTTTTTTTACGATGTTAGCTTTGGATGGCGCGCCGTGCTTTTGATCGAGCTAGGAGGCGCAGCGACTGGCGCACTGGGCTCGCATGCGGGAGGACGACGGTTCCAATCCCCATCCTGATTTAGGGTTCCGTGATTTCCCAAAATCGCTTAAATCAAGTGCTAGCTGAGTTGCTTTGAAACGGCACGGCTAATTTCCTTCTCCATCTTTCCCTAAGCCGAGCCTATGCTCCGCCCCTAATGGCCTCGTTATGGACGTTAAACTTACATTTCATCATACAGTCGGTATTATTACGATGTTCGTGTGCTGAGTCAACGCAATGCAAAGTGTGATCGTAAAAATAAAAAGATTCCATTAATAGCAGTCACTTGCTATTCACTCCATACACTCAAAATCCCTGACTTTAGGCCACAAAATGCTGTGCATTCAACATTTTGGGAAAAATGTATGCGTTAATCCTGTGTGTCATGTTGGCGCAGCTGTGTAACTTATCCCTCACTCTGCCCTTAAATCCTAGGACACAGCATAATGCCAATACGTTCTTTTGAACAGCATTTGTACTTCAGATATTAGCAGATATCTTTCTACAGCAGGTATGTGTCCATTTACGTACTCTGACAGAATCATTTGTGAAGTTATATCGCTCATGTAAGTAAAATTTGGGTTTTAAGTTACAGAAGCATCATAGAGTAACTAAAGTTCTATTAGGACTAAGAAATAGAAAGATCGCACGTAACACATGTCACCGAGGACGGGTTCAAATTGATTGTTGGTAAATATGAAGCGACGCGAAAATTCAACAATTGTTGAAAGCGATGACTTCGATATTTTTACAAATGCTGTAGTTTTTAAATGAGTTTCTTCTCGAATACAGCCAACCTCATGATTCCTTACACCTAAACGTTTTTATTTTCTAGCAGGATCTGCAGAAGCACAATATATATTTTAAAGTAAAAACCCTTTTATAAAATTACTTTTAAAAAACTTATTCGCTATACATTGTATGCCCCGCAACATGACAGTTTCACAATATCATTTCTGTACCATGTACTGCGTTGCGAATGGTAAAGATTAATCTAACTAATTATGCAATGTATCCATTTTACTGTTTTACCTGTTTTTATCATTTGTATGTCACCACGACCCGGCTAATGCGAACAGAGTCGACATAATAAATAACGTGACTCGTGGTAATTTCCAGTTTTTATTTTCTTTGTCACTAAGTCGAGACGATATACAAGTACGTTATGAGTTGCCACATACGTGTCAAATCTCTCACAATTTTAATTTTATTCATTGTCAAAAGAGAGAGAAGGGGGGAGGGGGAGAGAGAAAGTACGTTGCAGAGTATTCGATGCCAGGCACTAGAAAAAAGTGCATGCTGCTGGTCGGTGCAGATGTAACACACTGGTCTCGCTCTCCAGTTGTCTCGATCTCATTTCACGATCTCTGCTTAGGAACATATTGAGAGGATACGCTGACTGAGTGCAAGGCCAATGATTTCCCTCAACACCAATACGGGGACTACCTGGTGGTGGGTTTAGGTCTGAAAACTGTAGCCAGAAATAAGCTCGGTGTCCGACGTTGTGTTTTCGGTGTTTTTTTTACGAATAACGTAAGAAATGTTTACATGTCTGGAAATTTCTGTTTACAGTCATGTGTTCATAAATGTATGGAGGGATTTATTAACCACAAATAGTCACCCGCTTTAAAGAGCAGACGGTAGAGATTGTAGATCAAGTACTAGACAATCATGTGGCACTCTGCCGCTCAATTTAGTAATTGCAGTAAAGTAGCGGCCAGGTGCCACTCGGTTGTAAGGAACTAGCGCACTATGATTTGTCGACGGAACAGAATGCCACAATCAAACCTATCAGGTTCGGTCCTGCCCATGAACATACTGTGGATGAAGCAGTTCAGTTTGTTGGTATCTCATCACTGACTAAACAACATAGTGTAATCACTGACAGCGATGTAAAATGACGTAATGACAGCGATCGTAAAAAGATCTTATTCGCGATCGACCGGAGACGAGTGTCACGCCTTATCAATGGCAATCAGTCGAGTACCTCACAACAGACCCTTTGCTAATTGCAGCATATAATGCTGCACATCTTCGACCTAGCGAGGTGGTGTAATGGTCAGCACACTGTACTCGCATTCGAGAGGACGATGGTTCAAGCCCGCGTCCAGCCAACCTCATTTAGGTTTTCCGTGATTTCTCTAAATCGCTTCAGGGAAATGCCGGGATGAGTCCTTTGAAAGGGTACGGCCGACTTCCTTCCCTAATCTAATGAGAGCGATGACCTCGCTGTTTGGTCCCCTCCTCCACCCCCCCCCCCTCCCTCCCCCCCCCCCCAAAATCAACCAACCAACCAAACACAAACGGACAGTAACTAAAGACGGTATTGCACGACACATCTATTGTTTACAATTAAATCTTCGATGAGATTCACGTCGGGTGATCTGGACGGCCACATCATTGGCTCTGATTGTCCAGAATGTTCTTCACACAAGTCACGAACGATTGTGTCATCCATAAAAATTCGGTCGTTGTTTGGGAACATGAAATCCGTGAATGGC
The DNA here is from genome assembly GCF_021461385.2 of Schistocerca piceifrons. Lineage (NCBI taxonomy): Eukaryota > Metazoa > Arthropoda > Insecta > Orthoptera > Acrididae > Schistocerca > Schistocerca piceifrons. The sequence continues at coordinate 550,290,165 of NC_060140.1, forward strand.
TGCAAATGGTCTCTAAGTAGCCGAACATAACCATTTCCAGTCAACTATCGGCTCAGTTGGACAGGGGATCAATCCCATTCAATTCCTTGTAAACGCAGTCCACACCATTATGGAGCTCGTTGACAACTTGGATCTCTTCAAGGAGTCTGCGCCACCAACCGAAATCGGGTCTCATCTGACCAGGCCACGGCGTTCCAGTCGTCTAGGGTCCAAGCGATATGGTCACGAGTCCAGGACAGGCGCTGCAGGCGATGTGCTGTTAGCAAAGGCACTCGCGTCGATCGTCTGCTGCCATAGCCCATTAATGCCAAATTTCGCCGCACTGTCCTAACGCTTATGTTCAAAGCCGTCAGCCACTAAATTGTCGGAGACGAGATGTAGTACCTGAAATGTAGTATTCTCGACATACTCTTCGCACTGTGGATCTCAGAATATTGAATTCCCTAACAATTTCGAAATGGGATATCCCCTGTGTCTACCTCCAGCCACCATTCCCCCGTTCAAAGACTGTTAACTCCCGTCGTGCCGCCATAAACACGCCGGACACCTTTTCACATGAGTCACCTGAGTACAAATGACAGTTGCGCCAATGCACGGGCCTTTTATACCTTTTGTACGCTATACTACCGCCATCTGTATGTGTGCATATCGCTATCCCGTTACTTGTGTCGCCCCAGCTTTTCGGAGCAGGAGGCTCGTTTATGACGTTGAGTGTGAGAGTTGATATTTTTGTAAAACTGCTTTTTACTTCTGAGAGGCCAAGGTTCGTATTTATTAAGCACTTATTTTGCAGCTGGTATGAAACTGCATTATGATTCTACCGAGGTATGTTGGTTTTATGTCGTGCTGGGCCGCGCGGGATTAGCCGAGTTGTCTAAGGCGCTGCAGTCATGGACTGAGTCCTCCCTCGGGCATGGGTGTGCGTGTTTGTCCTTAGGATAGTTTAGGTTAAGTAGTGTGTAAGCTTAGGGACTGACGACCTTAGCAGTTAATTCCCATAAGATTTCACACACATTTGAACACTTTTGCCTTGCTGGTATAAGCAAATCTTTATCTACGTTTCCGGTTCACAGCATTTTAGGCATGGAGGACACAATTATGTATGCAGCGTTTGCCGTGAAGTGTCCGCCTTAGTCGTTAGGAGAAGGTCAGAACGGCGACGTAATACCAACAGTAGGAATTAGATTCGACCGTGGGTGGGAAGAAGGGGTGAAGGGAGAGACGTATACTCCCTGTTAAAGGACTTGAGCCCCGAAGATCCTCGGGAATTAGGAACTTCGGCAGAAAGGATGTCCCTTGAGAAGCTGCTGTCGATCGTACCTGACGAGAGTCGTGCAAGTGACACAGTAATGGGGGAAGCTATTTGACAACAGTGCGACCGCAAAGTTGCAAAACGACTTTTACGGGCCTCAGTGGTGGCGACCGGCACATCTTCTCTGGCGCTTGTGGCTGTTCTCTCAACACTATACTTCCTGGCATGCTCAAATAATACAAAAGATGCAATCAAATCAAACACGTGCAGTACTTTCACCAATCAAAGTGTACGTGCACATACCGCAAGTAAAATTATTATCAAAATTACGTAGAAACTTGAAAACTCTGAATTAAACATTTATAGACGTACCTTACTATGGTGCAGCGTATCTAGGGGATCATACAGACACCTCAATATACACGCTTATCCTTTCTTTGCTCCTTTCCTTTTCTGCAACAATACACTCTCATTCATTAGGTACACAACTTTTCTAAACAGCGATACTGCAATAAAGAGTTTTCATTTGCTTTAGTACAGTATTTATAAAAAAATTACTCACTGATAAATTTGTAGAATGTGTCGTGCAACAGCCAGATGAGTCCGTCGTCGCTTTGGCCTGCCGCTGCTGCCGAGTTTCGTTTCGTCAACGCAACTACAAAAGTATTTTATCGATATTGTTGGCCATGCGTGGTTCCCACCAATACATTCATGTTTATTGAAATAGGAGCAAAGAGAAGATCGCCAGATTGTTGTGTGTTCAAGCATCAATGCTTTATAAACAGTTAATTGACAATGAAACAAAATTTCCTCAGAGCAGGCAGCTGTATCAAAGCTGTGATTATTTTCCTCTTGTAATCGTTTGTGATTAAGATTCGATTGTCATCTTTCTAACTGAGTTGCTACAGAGACAATTTCTTTTCAAAGAGTTTTCAGATACGGCCTCTGTAGGGCTAGAGAATACATTGAACGTATTTTGGCATTATTGCTGAAAAGTGCAGAATTTTTGACCAATCTTCGAATGTATTCCCAAAATTTTCTGAACATATTGTAAAAGCTTGCTGTGTCTTGCACAGTTTTGATCGTGACCGGAGGAGGATGAGATTAGTGTTTAACGTCCTGTCGACATCGAGATCATTAGAGACGGAGCTCAAGCTCGGATTAGGGAAGGATGGGGAAGGAATGCGGCCGTGCCCTTTCGAAGGAAACATCCCGACATTTGTCTTAAGCGATTGAGGGAAATCACGAAAACCTAAATCAGGATAGCCAGACTTTAATTTTCTGCAGCTTATCTGAATATTCCTGACACTCCACGTTGCTTATCGATGGATGTTTGTCAGCTTCAGAGATGAAATCTTCTGTAGTAACTCTCATCTCTAGCCACCAATATGACATACACGACTGTACTACCAATAACAGTGAGCACCCGTGAGCGAACTTTTAAAATGCGGTGTTATCCGCTGCGTGGTCGGTCAGCAGCACCACCGAGATGCGTTTTGTGAAGGCTGTTATTCTTTTAAAATTTATTCACAAGATGCTCCTTTACACACAATTTGTGAATACTAAAGTATGTATTTTGTGTGTGTATGTGTGTGCCGTACAATGTGTTTGTAGCACGGTGTTGAGAGGAGGTAGAAACTCGGTGGCTGCACATAGTCTACTCACGAATGACAGCATTGGGGCGCCACGCTCCGACGGACGGATCGCCATCAACCGTGTCTTCATGGGACATGCGGAAAGGTTTGGTGTTTGACCCAGGACGTTGGCGCAAAGTCTGGTGATCAGAAACATTATGCCCCTACCTTTCCTACCCTTTCCGGCTAAATACTGACAGTGAAAATTTTTTCCAGCACCAGGATTCGAACTGGTTTATCCCAAGGGTCGAGCGATACAGTACAAGCGTGCGTTAGCGACCTCTTTTTTTTAACATCTGAGTCCGCAGCTCGTGGTCGTGCGGTAGCGTTCTCGCTTCCCACGCCCGGGTTCCCGGGTTCGATTTCCGGCGGGGTCAGGGATTTTCTCTGCCTCGGGATGACTGGGTGTTGTGTGATGTCCTTAGGTTAGTTAGGTTTAAGTAGTTCTAGGTTCTATGGGACTGATGACCATAGATGTTAAGTCCCATAGTGCTCACAAGGGAACCTCCCCATCGCACCCCCCTCAGATTTAGTTATAAGTTGGCACAGGGATAGGCCTTGACAAACGGAACACAGATCAATCGAGAAAACAGGAAGAAGTTGTGTGGAACTATGAAAAAAATAAGCAAAATATACAAACTGAGTAGTCCATGCGCAAGGTAAGCAACATCGAGGAGAGTATTGACTTACGAGCGCCGTGGTCCCGTGATTAGCGTGGGCAGGTGTGGAACGACAGGTCCTTGGTTCAAATCTTCTCTCAGATGAATATTTTAATTTTTTATTTTCAGATAATTATTAAAGTTCAGGCACTCACACATAATCAACTTCGCTCTCCAAAATTCCAGGACATGTTCAGATTTGCTTGGACATATACAGAATTTGACGGTCTACGCACGGAAACATTTGAAAACGTAAAAAACATATGTTTTGACAGAGCACAGGGAAAACTGTTCGACTCTGAAACTGTTGCATTCATTTGATGCAGTTTATGTGACAAACTCTTATGTTTTCATCACTTTTTTTGGAGTGATTATCACATCCACAAGAAAACCTAAATCGGGCAAGGTAGAAGAATCTTTTTACCCATTCGCTAAGTGTGCAAGTTAGGTGGGTCGACAACATATTCCTGTCATGTGACGCACATGCCGTCACCAGTGTCGTAAAGAATATATCAGACGTGTTTTCCTGTGGAGGAATCGGTTGACCTATGACCTTGCGATCAAATGTTTTCTGTTCCTATTGGAGAGGCACGTCCTTTCGTCTACTAATCGCACGGTTTTGCGGTGCGGTCGCAAAACACAGACATTAAACTTATTACAGTGAACAGAGACGTCAATGAATGAACAGACAGATCGTAACTTTGCGAAAATAAAGAAAGTAAAATTTTCACTCGAGAGAGGACTCGAACCAAGGACCTTTAATTCCGCAGTTGCTCACTCTAACCACGAGACCACGGCGCTCATCAGCTATCATTGTCTTTTATGTTGCCTATCTTGCACATGGACTACTCAGTTTGTATATTTTGCTTATTTTTTCATAGTTCCACACAACTTCTTCCTGTTTTCTCGATTGGTCTGTGTTCAGTTTTTCAAGGCCTATCCACTGTGTCAATTTATAACTAAATCTGAGGGGGGTGCGATGGGGAGGTTCCCTTGTCAGAGCCATTTTTTTTAACATCTGGAGTTGGTATATTTGTGTGATGTCCTTAGTTTAGCTAGGTTTAAGTAGTTCTAAGTTCTAGGGGACTTATTACCATAGATGTTAAGTCCCCTAGTGCTCACAGCCATTTTTTTAACATCTGAAGTTGGTATATTTGCCACCACGTATTACAAAACTTTCAGTAGCGCCAAACATACATATAAATTGTATCGTGGCCAGAGTATAACTAATTACAGTAATAACATTCAATCATTCAATCATTTGAATAATCATAATTGTCTCAAGGCACGTCAAGGTTTCGGGCTGCTCCTCGCGTTCACCGTCGCCCAAGTGAAGATTCAGTACGGTGAAGGAGAATTCCCGTGCCGCGCGAAGAACAATCGTTAGCTTGTGTATCAGTTGTTCCGAGCTACAGCTATAAAAATGTTTCCTCCGGGACGGATTTGAACCGGAGACCTATGGATTTCTACTTACAGAACCTCTACAGTCCACCTAAATTCTTCAAGTGTTTAGTTCGAATTTGATTTCTTTCTGAGTACTTTGTCATTTTCGTTCGCAATTACTTGCAGTGTCACATGACCAGCGTGTGATGGATGACATTTCACGGTTCTGCTAAGGTCTTCACGGCTACGGTAGCGGCCTCGGGGCCCACGAAGTCGCCACCGTACTTCGCCCTTAGCAACTATCCTCTACTTGTTGCCATCACCCCTGCACGTTCCACAACAATAAATTGAGCAGCTACGTTTTTCTTATCCTCCACCCGACTTTTGGAAATGAATGTTTAGCATATTTTCAAATTGTACTTTGTGGTCTTTTAATGAGAGTGTACGAAAATACTCTTTTTCGATGTATGTTTGGAACTCCTGTAGGCTGTCATCTCGTTTCTTGTTAGTAATGTAATTCATATAATTCCCGAAAAGCCACATTATGCCTCTGTTTTTCTCGTAGGTATAAGATACCTGATCTGGAACCAACAGGTCGGAGATTTCTACATTTTTACTATCTGTTCGTGCTAACAAAGCTTCACTTTAATGTTTTTAATTTTATGTTTTGTAATAGATTACCAGACGGCTTGGAACCCCCGGCTAATGCAGGCATTGCCTAAGTTGGTGGTCACGGTACCACTTTTTTTTTTCTTTTCATAAGTTCACTTCACTCTTGCTTAGGATGTGGAAAACGAACACTAGTTCTCTGCTCCCGGTCCTGATGCCCCTGTGTAAAAGGCCAAATATAGGAAAGGGGATGGGTGGAGACAAGGTGGGCAAGGACCGAAACACGACACCTACCCCGCCTGTCACTGTGCTGGTCCCTCACGTGGACATGGTACTAAGTTGGTTTTTTATTTCATTTCTTATTTTTCATGTTTATTCATTTTTTTCTCTTTATATTTGTTTAAGAAAATAAAACTTGATAGACATAAATTCCACAATTCCGGAACTCAAAAGAAAACAAATTATTTGCCTACGAAGAACACAATGAGAGAAGGGAAAAAAAAGAGAAAACATAGCTATTCAATGCGTTGACGATTAAAGAGAAGGTGTAACATATTTGCGAATGAAGCACGATAACGTTCTCTTTCACTGTATGTTGGCGAAAAACACGGAGGTCGAGGTAGTTGCCACAGCTGACTACATAGTGGGCGTACTCGTACTGTCCGAGCAGCCATACGAACGAATTAGTCTTCGTCCGAGGGAGGAGAGCCAACCACGAAGGCGGATGAAGGCCGCTATTGGAAGCAATGTTCCTGAAGCGCCGCAGAAGCGTGATGACTCCCATTTAAACCAATGCTTCGCCAGCGGAAACGCTTCTCAGAGGCTCCCTGTGTAGGCGGCATTAGATGCGACGTGGTTTCACGTGAAGCCGGCCTTAGGCGCGTCGTGTAATACCGGCTTTCTGCGGACATGGAACGTGGCCAGACGAGCAGCCATTTTCTCTCTTTCTAAACGATGAGAGCACTGAGCGCAGCACGAGCCCAGTGTAGCGTTTAACCCACAATATGTGGAAGGCGCAGTTCAGGCCAGTGTATGGTTATGTGATGTTTTGGGGGCGTTTTTCATACCGTGACATGGACCTAGTCGTTCAGGTTATCGTAAACACGAGTCAGGATATTTATTTCAAAATTATCGATGAGCAAGTATTGCCCTTTCGTTTGCAACTTTATGATGAGCATTTTGTCTGTAGCGGAACAACATCCCTCTTTTAGTTAATTTTCCTAGTCGTAATAACCGTGTACACACAAAAATCCAATAAAAATTTAATCGATCTGTTAATCAAAAGTGAATTCTGGCCAATAATGTTGAAAACAGGGGAAGAAACCCGATTGCTCACAAATGAAACGAGTAAAAATACGTTTTTAATTTTGGAATAACTGAAGAAATTGATAAAATGTGACTGTTCCCAAAATTTATAAAATAGCAGCCCCGTTTCTCGTAGGACAGTCATTAATACTCAAAAACACGAGCAGACAAGTTCGCTCAATGGTTCTGGAGTACTGGAATATGATATGTACTTACATATAAGCAAACCTTAGGCAGAACACAAACTTTATTCAGTACTCTAGTACTGACCAAATTAGAGCTTTGCCGCTGTATAAACGTTTTGCCAGAGAAAATCTTCCTACTGTGGTCTGATTGGTCGAAGCTGACTGGCGTAATGGCAAACACTTTTCGACGAGCATGTTCTACCATCACTTCGAATAAAATACTGCATAATCGACCCAAACATACAAAAGAACAACTATATGCATAAAACTGGTAATGCCAATTTATATACAGCGTGTCTCTCTAAAGAGTCGTCCGGCGCATGTTCCCTGGTGTTTTGAGGGATATTTGCAGTTTCGTTTTTGTATAGCTCAGCCGGAGTCAGCCCAAACAGTTATTACTCATCATGTCTTTCATGCGACGCCCGTTGTCGATGGAAAGCGTTAGGTTATTTCCCGTTACAAACAAAGTGATTTTTAAAGCGGATGTTTTAGGGGCCCATTCGATATAGTGCGATGTTTGTTTTATCGAAATGTGTTGACAGCCACAGCAAAATTCGAAGAATATCCAGTACTCCAGGAGCGCCGTGCATTCAGCGCTTCTGAGCCTCTGTTGGATTGCTGTTTATTCTTTGTGTTTTAATGTCCCTGTTAATACATATCGATAAAACAAATATCGCACGAGACTAGCTTGAAAGCGCCATATCGAATGGGCATGTAAGAAAATCCGCTTTAAAAATAATTTTGTTTGTAATGGGAAACAAACTAACGCTTTCTGTTGACACTGGGCATCACATGAAAGACGTAACGAGCAGTAATTAGTTGGATTGACTCCAGCCACAAGACGCAAACACGAAATTGCAAGCCAGAGAAAATGATCAATACGACTCTTAGGAAAGATATCAGGTATATTAAGACAAACCAAAAAATTAAAATAGGATATTTATTATTATTGTGGGAATTCAAGAATGTGCAATGTATGTAAGAGCTAAAAGAATTTAACGTAGACAGCCACCATCCATATTATTAGTTTGCTGTAAACGCATTGCACACTAGATTCAGGATTTAGTGTAGCCTTTGCATTACTGGGAAAATTACTGAGATGGTTTTGTTACTACATTACGTCAAGTGGGTATTAATGAGAAAACCTGCGTGTAACTTAAGCAAGTTACTTTCAACGAATGTTTATTAACCATGTAAATTCCACATGGTTTTCATTAGTGCAAGATGTCGCGTATGAGTGAGTATGGTAAGTTTCATACAGTTTTACACAGATGGAAAATTTTAATTTTTCATCACGTCCTTGAACAATTACAAATACAAAAAAATTATTTGTTCTCAAAACAGGTGCGGAATGAAGGGTTAATAAATCATTTCAAAAAAACAAAATCGGGAGAGGAAAGACAGAAATTTAGTTATGGAAAACGGAAGTCATTGCTCCACGTTGGCGCCCCATAAAACGTATTCCATTGATGGTAATTTTTGTTAATGTCGATGTAGTTTTCCTCTTCAAAGTGATGGCTATTGTGATGATTTGGTAAAAAATGCATATCCTCTCTTTACTGATTGACCCGTTGTTGGTCGACGAAGTACAACATACGTAATTCGTAATGTTTACTAAAGCCACTGCATCTACGTAATGAGCACTTGTAGCCACTGTTCGAAAGTTGTATTTGAATATGATATACAGTTCGGAGTATGTTCACTCGCTAAACCTGCCCTTTTACAGTTACCTCCCTCGAATTTATCGACGATACAGTAGCTCATTATAGGAGGTGCTCCGAAATATTGGAATTTTAACCTAGCTGTCCACGTTGTGTTTCGAAGAAAAGTCCCGTTAATAGACCTGTCTCTGTACTATTACAATGTCGCGGCGAGTGTAATATTGTTTGGAAAATCAATCCAGGACGTTTAACGTTTAAACATACTTTGTACATTATTTTTACAGCCCATAATACACCGGAAAGCAGTCTATATGTCCGCGGTTACCAAATCGTCATAAATGCCCGTGCACTGGCCAATAACTATGACTGGGCAAACGATACTCGCGTTCGAACGCACTCCAGATTTCCGAGTAAGTCGCAGCGTTCGATACAGTATCGAGCGTGTTCGTAAAATTTTACTCGCGCGGCGCGAGTGCAATGGATACGCAAGAATATAGGACCTAGCCACAAATAGGCTATGGGTCAAAAAATTTCACAATTTCGAGAAGTACTGAAGGAAAGAGCATTAATTCCTACCACTGCACAGACTACTGTTATGTCTGAACAAATTTACATACCGAGTCTCACACAGTACCCCTATGTATAGATTATATAAACATAATTTTATTCTGATTTTTAAGTAAGGGTAACAGACAAAGATAGTGTTGCCATTCGTCTCTATGCAAAGGGACCGTCACCGTTATGGACCTCCTTGTCCCGACATGACATGATTTTGTCCAGATTTTGAAAAATACTAACTTGACTCAAATACCATCTGTAGCACAACATGCAAATGAAGCTTCACTTAGTTTTGTTTATGTCAACATGTTAATGTTGACAAGGTCACAGATGGCGTTGCACGCTGCGTATCCTATATCTACAATGCCGGCACCTTCTAATCTAGCACCATCGTTTGAGAAAATACCAGGGTTCTCCAGTAGTACGGCGATGAAACTATTTAAGCAGCGCCACGCGGGAGAATCGGGCAGTTCCCCTTTGAATAGCGACATGATAAGACGATTATTTCTAAAAGTAATACGAACAATGAGTGCAAGTTAGTAATGTCTGAAGTGAGAAGAGTATAGTGACGAGTTCTTCGATGACTAAAGTATTGTTGTCGACTGTTTACCGTCTAATACTCTTATCTTATCATAGCTTACGAAAACGCCTAGGGACAGAAAGAGCAAGTGTCACGTCTCATATGATGGCACGAAAAAGTGGTATTTTGTCAAGACAAGTCGTACGAATCAGGAAGCGTTGTGTGAGATTTATAGCTGTTTCATCTCAGTAACTCACGAAGAATCATACAAATAGATTCGCTGTAGTATCGACTTCAAAGCCTGTTTCTACATTCGTGATTAAAGAAGATACCCAGGAAGAAATGCTCGTTGCTGCTGCAGAACTAACAGCAGCTTATAAAGTTGTCAAGTATCATCAATCGTTCAGTTATCCTGACTGTACTATAAAACTGAATGCCGCAGTGTATCCCGACTCCAAAGTCGCCGCAAAGCAGTCTACAACCAGGACCAAAGCTACAGCGACTGTTAAAATATTCTCCCACCACACTCCATGTCGAAATATATAAAACTATTTCAAGAAGTTTCATTTTAAGGCATTGCCACCGACGCATCGAACCACAAGGTTGAAAAGATGTTTAAGATATTTCCTTTAGTTGTTTAATACTTTACTCAAATTGACGGAATCCGGCAGAAACTGCTGAAGTTTGATTCGCTGAATCGAAACATCGGAGACCATTGAAAAGTTTTGTCTAGATTTTTTAAACAACTACATATTCTATTAGATAAATTAATCGCTGTTTTTGGAGACAGTACCAATACCAACTTCGGTGGGTTTCATCGATGGCCAGCGGAATGTGTTTCATCAAATTAATGAAGAACTAGGAAAAAAATTTAGAAACGAATTGGATGCCCTGCATAGATTCTCCACAATACTGTATCAGGCGCTGCTGGAGTTTTCACTGTCGACATGAAAATATTTAGCCGGCCGTTGTGGCCTAGCGGTTCTAGGCACTTCTGTCTGGAACCGTGCGACCGCTACGGTCGCAGGTTCGAATCCTGCCTCGGTCATGGATGTGTGTGATGTCCTTAGTTACGTTTAAGTAGTTCTAAGTTCTAGGGGACTGATGACCTCAGATGTTAAGTACCATAGCGCTCAGAGCCATTTGAACCATTTGAAAATATCTAATTATTTTTCAATACACACCGTAAGGACAGGGAAGCTGAAATAGTTCTGATTTTACGCTGATGTCAATCATCATATTCTTCTAACTAACTCAAAAACAAAATGGCTGTCGTTAATACCCGCTGTTGAGAGAATTTTTAAGCTTTGGATTCCATGAAAAAAATTTTAGACGCCGGAAGACAGCCCACCTAAAATAATTTCAGATTGTTTCAGTAGTCTGACCAGTGAAATTTACTTCATGTTTCTGGGGTCAAACTTGGCTCAAGAATAAAGTCTCGAGAATTGAAATAAGAAATATATTAAGCAACACTCAAAGATGTCTGAATGAAAGGAAGACTGCTAGTTTTGTTGTTATGCAAACCAAGAAGAATTTGAACAAATTAAAGCATGAGATCCCTAGCTAAGAAATAATTTGTTTTCGAAATCTGAGGATGAGACAATGGCTTTCTATACCACAGCATATGATTGCTTAGATAAATTGGCTATTTACTTTAATAAATATCAAGTATTTGATTGGATGTGATGCTATCGGAAACCCCAGATTTGGTGGTGACTGAAAACACTATCATGTACCTGACTAAAAATGGTGTGAAGATTTCAGGCGACATTTGTTTTCAAGAATATACATGTCTAAAGAGCTTTTTAGAAACTGAGAGTGACTCGGAAGAATGGAAAAAAAGGTGGATTTACTTTCTGAAGGAAATCGAAAAACCTGAACGCTAATGCCAGCTACTAAAATTATTCCCGCACAAAACGCACTGTGGAAAAAGCATTTTTGCTGTATTCTGGTGGACGGATGAAAGAAATCGACTGGTGCCATGGACTCCGGAGCCAATTTTACAGTGCCAGTGTAACTACAAGCTGACTTGCATGGATTTTTTTAAACAGGTAAAACGGAAGAAAGACTTGCCAAGAAAGGTGAAATGTTCCAAAAAATATAGTGTACCAACTGATTCTGCCGCAACAAGTTCCATGTAATTCTATTCTAAATAAAAAGTGTTTGTATTAAATAAATTTTTTACTTCGTTTCTACACCCCCATCCCAGGATATTCCGATAAGGTCCCAGGTAGATATTTTTAACTCTAGACAAAGACGAAAAAGGTTGTCTTGCAAAAAATATTATGTGATTGAAACCAGTATAATATTTTATTTGTTTATGAGAGAGGTTATTGATTTCCCAAGCAGGTTGGAAATGAGCTGTTTATATACTAGAACAACAGATAAAAACTTTATCACATTTCAATCAGTTTGGAAAAAAGACGGTAACATTCACACGAAACAATAAAGACAATTAATGAAGAATTAAGTACAGTACAAACGCAGTGTATCGTAATAATGTGACAGTAATTTTTATCACTAGACTGAATTACAGCAGCAAGAACCGCCTTGGAGATAATACTATCAGACGTTGCTAGATCGCCAGGTCGTGGGACGAGTGAGGACTCAAGGATTGGACGGGATCGTGATTGCAATCTTTTATTCACACTAAAGTCCGATCCCGGGAGCTGAGTGGTCAGCGCGACAGAATGTCAGTCCTCAGGGCCCGGGTTCGATTCGCGGCTGGGTCGCAGATTTTCTACGTTCAGGGACTGGGTGTTGTATTGTCATCATCATCATCATTATCATCATTATCAGTTCATCCCCATAGACGTGCAAGTCGCCGAAGTGGCGTCAAATCGAAAGACTTGCACCCGGCGAACGGTCTACCCGACGGGAGGCCCTACTCACACGACATTTCATTTACACTAAAAAAACGAGGCTCGACAAAGGAATCATCCGAATGGGACGGAAATCGGTAGCTGTCAGAATACTTGGATGATTTATTCAAGAGAACGAGTTTCACAAATGGAGCAAGTCAATAACGCGTTGGTCCACCTCTGGTCCTTTTGCAAACAGTTATTCGACTTGGTATTGATTGACAGAGTTGTTGGTTGTCCTCTTGGATGAATCATCCAGTTTTTCTTTTGTAATCATTTGTTTGTACATCTGCATCAAATCTACCGACTTCCATCCCATTCGGATAATTCCTTCGTGGTGCGTCGTGTTTTTTTCCAGAGAGTGTTTATTAGTTGCCGTTCTTACGCATGACTTGCACTCTACAGGGTACTTCAGTCTGTGTTTCACAGAAATTTTTATTGTTAAAATCCATAGTGCATTAAAAATGCTGAAAGAGGTCGTCGTGATAACAACAACAAAAGTCACTAGATCGCACTTGTTTGCCCAGTGGGGAGATAGATAATCTACAAACAGAATCCCCTTTGCATCTCAGAACACTCATGTCCTGACCTTTCCAGCCGAAGGAATTGTCTTTGCTTTCTTTGGTGGCGGAGAGTCAGCAAGCTTTGATTGTTGTTTTGTCTCTGGGGTATAGTAGTGCACCCAAGTTTCATCTGTGATCACAAACCGGCGCAAAAAATCTTGCTCGTGTCTCTTAAAACGGGCCAAACATTGTTCCGATATGTCCATTCTCATGCGTTTTTGATCCAGCGTCAAGAGTTGCGGCACCAATTATGCAGATATTTTTTTCATTTCTAATTCTTCAGTTAAAATGTGGTATACCCTTTCAGATGACATCTGGCAAACGTGAGCAATTTCACGCACTTTCGATCGGCGATCCTCCATGACAATTTTGTGCGGTTTTGCAATGATTTCTGGAGCAGTGACACATCTTGGCCGACGACTGTGCGGATCATCATCTAAGCTGTCCCAACCAAATTTAAATTCATTTGTCCACTTGGCAACTGTTGAATATGAAGGAGCACAGTCCTCCAGTGTATTCTGGAAATCGGCATGAATGCCCTTTGCTTTCATGCCTTTCTTTACGAAGTACTTAATCACTGTTCGAACCTCGATTTTTTGCAACTTTGCGAATCACTGCATGGGAACAGCAACAGAGCCACGTCAGCACCAAAACTCTCTTCCATGAGCACTGACGTGGCACGTGTTTCCGGGCAACATTCCAGTGAATATTGCGTGAGCAACTCGTGTTAGCGCTGACCTCTCGTGGTGATTCCGAGAACTTTTCACACCTCGCTCGTAGTGCACGGAAGTCTAAAATGACTTCACTGTGAGCCGGCCTGAGTGGCCCAGCGGATCTAGGCGCTACATTCTGAAACCGCGCGACCGCTGCGGTCGCAGGTTCGAATCCTGCCTCGGGCATGGATGTGTGTGATGTCCTTAGGTTAGTTAGGTTTAAGTAGTTCTAAGTTCTAGGGGACTGATGACCACAACAGTTAAGTCCCATAATGCTCAGATCCATTTGAACCATTTTTTTTTTTTTTTTACTTTACTGTGGAGGGAGGAAAATGCAATCGCACAGAATGTAAATCTCAAATCAGCACATCTCTGTTCTTCTCAAAGATGGCTTAAAACTATAACAATCGTTTAAAATCATAGTAAATATTACTCTTCGTAAACAGTGCCTTACAGTTCAAAATATATATGGACGATAGCGAAGGTCATTGTAACGCACTTTGTGATTTTAATATGCTTTAAAATGTCATCACTGAACACTATGTATAGGTGCTTTGGTAACAGTTGAATCTTGACTGATACTGAATCAAGTCTTATAATAACTGCTCTCCCAAAAAATATATAGTGCCGAAATTGTGAGATCGGGACACCTGTGAAAGCGTTGCTCCAAAGGACCCAGACTTCGACGAGTGATATTTCGAGCCACCTTCACTACGGAATTTCCGCTCTCAGTGAAGTCTCTGAAATAAAAAAGGCAGCTTGCCATCTCTTTCTCGTTTTTCGTGGTGGATAAAAATGACGTAGTAATGATTAATTGCATAACAATACATCTTTGCTATCCTGCACAACCTTTAAAGAATGGCATCATACAAATCGCTAGAAGCTGTTGTAATATATCTTCAAGTGTGTGTAAGAAACATTAGATGGGAAAGTAGATGGACGTCAAAAAACCATCCTTTACATTCAAAATGTGTCATTCTATGAGTATCTGTTATATGTAATGATTCGCCATGGCCATGTAATGTTTCTTATAAATTTTTATGCTTATGTAGGTACCTGATCAGAGTATCCAAACACCTATTACTGTACATTAACAACGGGTGCGTTCACCCTGCGCCTTTATGACGTCTTGAACGCTGCTGGGGACAGTTTGAGTAAGGTATCAAGAGCGAACCCGGAGAAGGTAATGATACTGGACGCTGGTGTCTGGAGCGAAGCCCAGAGTAAGGTATCAAGAGCGAACCCGGAGAAGGTAATGATACTGGACGCTGGTGTCTGGAGCGAAGCCCATAGGTGTTCCATTGGGTTCAAGTCGGGACTCTGGGCAGGTCAGAGCATTTCAGGATTGATACTGTCCACAAATCATTGCCTCACAGAAGTTGCTTTATGAAAGAAATGAAATGAAATGATCGTATGCGGGGAAGTTCGGCCGCCGTATTGCAAGTCCTTTTTTAGCTGACGCTACTTCGGCAACTTGCGAGTCAATGATGATGTAATGATGATGAAGAACACACAACACCCAGTCATCACGAGGCAGAGAAAATCCCCGACCCCGGCGGGAATCGAACCCGGGACCCCGTGCGCGGGAAGCGAGAACGCTACCGCAAGACCACGAGCTGAGAGAGTGTACTGTTATGCTAAAACAAACCATCATCTTCGAACTGTTCCTCTACTGTATGCACTCCGCAGTACCTGCAAAATAGTTTCGTATCATTGTTTATTTAGCGTTTTCTTAAGCCCAGTAAGCGACCACACCCCAACCACGAGAAATACCCACATACTGTAAAACCACCGGCGGCCGGGGTGACCGAGCGGTTCTAGGCGCTACAGTCTGGTACCGCGCGACCGCTACGGTCGCAGGTTCAAATCCTGCCTCGGGCATGGATGTGTGTGATGTCCTTAGGATAGTTAGGTATAAGTAGTTCCAAGTTCTAGGGGACTGATGACCTCAGAAGTTGAGTCCCATAGTGCTCAGAGCCATTTGAACCATTTGTAACACCACCTCCTCTGTACTTCATTGTTGGCAGAAGTTCTCCCGGCGTTCGCCAAACTCAAACCCTTCCTTCGGTTAGCCACAGAGCAGAGCGTGAGTCATCACTTCAGTCCAGTGACATCGCTCTTTGCATCACTTCAAGTATCGCTTAGCACTGCCTACACACACGTGTGTCTTACGAGGAGAGCTGCTAGACTAGTTTAAATTATTCTTTTTAACTCACTACGGACAGTCGTTGTGCCAGGTGGACTGCTGGTTGCACTTTGGGACTCACTGTGGACTCTCCATTCGCAGATTTTATACAACCACCGTTTTCAGTGCTCGACGGTTACTACCCAAGGTCTGCGTGTTATTGGTTTAGATGTGTTGGTCTACATCAAAGTAACATCACCGTCAGTCGACTTGGCCGGAAGCATTGAAATGTCCAAGATGGTTTTTTTTACTCAGGTGACATCCAGTGACTAGCCCACGTTAGAAGTTACTGACTTCTCCTGAACCACTGATTCTGCTGACAACACAATATTTCTCTCCTCCTCTTTTACTTGCGGGTCTGCCTCTACATCTACATCTACATGGATACTCTACAAATCACATTTAAGTGCCTGGCGGAGGGTTCATCGAAGCACCTTCACAGTTCTTTATTATTCCAATCTCGTATAGCACACGGAAGGAACGAACATCTATATCTTTCCGTGCGAGCTCTGATTTCCCTTATTTTATCATGGTGATCGTTACTCCGTAGGTAAGTCGGCGTCAACAAAATATTTTCGCATTCGGAGGAGAAAGTTGGTGATTGGAATTAAGTGAGAGTATTCCTCCGCAACGAAAAACGCCTTTGTTTTAAAATGATGTCCATTCTAAATCCTGTATCATTTCAGTGACACTCTCTCCCCTATTTCGCGATAATACAAAACGTGCTGCCCCCCTTTGAACTTTTCCGATGTACTCCGTCAGTTCTATCTGGTAAAGATTCCACACCGCGCAGCAGTATTCTAAAAGAGGACGGACAAGTGTAGTGTAGGCAGTCTCCTTAGTAGATCTGTTACATTTTCTAAGTGTCCTGTCAATAAAACACAGTCTTTGGTTAGCTGTCATTTTCTACGTGTTCCTTCCAATTTAAGTTGTTCTTAATTGTAATTCCTAGGTATTTATTTGAATTTAGGTCCTTTAGATTTGACTAATTTATCGTGTAACCGAAGCTGAACGCATTCCTCTTAGCACTCACGTGGATAACCTTACACTTTTTGTTATTTAGGATCAATTGCCAATTTTCGCACCATACAGGTATCTTTTCTAAATCATTTTGCAATTTATTTTGATCTTTTGATGGCTTTACTAGTCGAGAAACGACAGCGTCATCTGCAAACGACCGAAGACGGTTGCTCAGATTGTCTCCTAAATCGTTTATGTAGATAAGGAACAGCAAAGGGCCTGTAACACTACCTTGGGGAACGGCAGAAATCACTTTTGTTTTACTCGATGACTTTCCGTCACTTACTACGAACTGTGTCCTCTGACAGGAAATGACTGCTTTTGTGGTACAGTGTCAAAACCCTTCCGGAAATCCATTAATACCGAATCCATCTGAAATCTCTTGTCAAATCGCTCAACATTTCGTGCGAGTAAAGAGCTAGGTGTGTTTCACAAGAACGATGTTTTCAAAATCCGTATTGACTGTGTGTCAATAGACCGTTTTCTTCGAGGTAATTCATAATGTCCGAACACAATATAAGTTCCAAAATCGTGCTCCATATCGACGTTAATTATATAGGCCTATGATTTAGTGGATTACTCCTACTGCCTTTCTTGAATATTGGCGTGACTTGTGCAACTTTCCAATCTTTGGGTACGGATCTTTCGTCGAGTGAACGGTTGCATATGATTGTTGAGTATGGAGCTATTGCATCAGCATACTCCGAAAGGAACCTAATTGGTATACAGTCTGGAATAGAAAACTTGCTTTCGTTAACTGATTTAAGTTGCTTCACTACTCCGAAGTTATCTACTTCTCTGTTCCTCATGTTGGCAGCTGTTCTTGATTCGAATCCCGGAATATTTACTTCGTCTTCTTTGGTGAAGTAATTTCGGAAGGCTGTGTTTAGTAACTCTGCTTTGCCAGCACTGTCTTCGATAGTATCTCCATTGCCATCGCGGAGAGAAGGCATTGATTGTGTCTTGCCGCTAGCATACGACCAGAATCTCTTTGGATTTTCTGCCAGGTTTCGAGACAAAGTTTCGTTGTGGAAACTGCTATAAGCATGTCGCATTGAAGTCCGCGCTAAATTTCGAGCTTCTGTAAAAGATCGCCTGTCTTGGAGATTTTGCGTTCTTTTAAATTTGGCATACTTTTTTCGTTGTTCCCTCAACAGTGTTCTGGCCCGTCTTGTGTACCAAGTGGTTCAGCTCCGTCCTTTATTAATTTACTATATCTTTGAATTCAAGCCCCATATGGTCTACACTTACATTTATAATTAGGAAGGAATGGAGATTGTCTCTCACGAAGGCGCCAAGTGAACTTTTATCTGATTTTTTGAATAGGTATATTTTTCTTTTGTTTTTGGATGATTTGGGGTTACAATGTTCAATCGCGCTATGACAACCCTGTGCTCACTTGTCTCTGTATCCATTCTGATACTCGTTATTAACTCTGGATTATTTGTTGCTAAGAGGTTAAGCGTGTTTTCACAACCTGGCTCTGGTAAAATCTAGTGCACAGTTCCGCATAGCAGTGCCCGGACACTTTTGATCAGGTATTGTACATTACAACAGTTTGAAGGTTCCACGATGCCGTTCATGAAACGTAAAAATTACTGGTAAAGCTGCACTCGTCACTGATCGCTGAAATGAGTACACCTTCTTTCTTTAATGTGTCAGCCCTATTCAGTTACTTTTTAAATCGTGTATGCAAAGAATACTGCTACAGTCCGCGTATTTACCTAGGGCTAGAGATCTCTTCCTCCTCCTATGCCTTGGACTAAGTACACAGTATGTAAATCGTATTGAGTTACTGTGTACGCCGTGCACGCCGAGAAAGCTGCTACGGTGCGCAGATTTACCTAACGCTATGTATCTGATCCTGCTTGTATTCAGTCGACTAACTCTTCGGCCGCGCGGGATTAGCCGAGCGGTCTCAGGCGCTGCAGTCACGGACTGTGCGGCTGATCCCGGCGGAGGTTCGAGTCCTCCTTGGGGCATGGGTGTGTGTGTGTTTGTCCTTAGAATAATTTATGTTAAGCATTGTGTAAGCTTAGGTACTGATGACCTTAGCAGTCAAGTCCCATAAGCTTTCACACACATTTGAACATTTTGAACTCTACCGTTTCGTCAATTCCCCGAACGTGACGAGGCCATGATACAAAATCTCTGTTATTTGATAGTAACATTTAGTGTCCAACACATAATCCGGGAGTAAAAGTAAACAACAGCGCATGGTAATGAATGACGCCGTTGCTGCTTCTTTGTTCCGTTCAGATCACTAATTAGAATGATAATGGTATTTTCAGAACGAAGCAACCTCTCGAGCAATAGCCCTCTGTAATTACAACGAGGAAACCTTCCGTCCCACTGAACGCTAGTGTTAGTTCCAGAACGAAAATAATACGCGAAAAGAAATTTTCTACGAGACTCGATTTCATTAATGACGCCCAATTGTGCCCCCTCCACCCGCGCTGATTAATTACACGTATCTGGTAAATTTGTCAGTCCGTCGAGCAGAGGGAGCAGTTGGGGCAGCCGATAAGTTTCCATACGACGGTGTTCTCAAGTGTCAGAGCGCGGAATAAACTGTAACTAATGAGGCAGAGGTTTCTCGTAGAACCCGATGAGCCGCGGCAGACAAACTTCCCGTCAAAGTTCGCTGAGTGTAACCAAACATAGCAGTTAACTGTTCAAACAAGAGTACACGGAGAAGCAAGCGACAAGGCGTAATCCTTTAAATAGACACGGATGTTAGGAGCTTCTCTCAATTCGGACAAGTAAACGTACCAGGAAGCTGCTTGGGACACGAAGTAAGGACACGGAACGTCTGCCCACGGGAGCAAAGGCACGGTGCTCACGTAACCAAATTGCGTCACGCCTGGTAGTTCTTTCTTACTTTCTAGCTGAAAAAGTTGTGTCTTTAGAAAGATCTCAGATTTCACTGGCAAGTCTAGTGTACACAACTGTTTCCGACTTTTTTTCTGAACTATTCGAATAAAGATGTGGAGCAGAACGGAAATCAAAGGAGACATTGAAAATCCAATATTAAAATGATTCTTGAGGCAGGACCAGCCTGAGCGATTCTCTACGTTTCAGCAATGTGTATCCTTTCTTACCATTTCACTCTAAATATGAAATTATAGATGGTCACAAAAATGAAGAATTATATCACCTAACCAAGGCTTCAAGTCAGCTCTTTGGGCAAATAAATAAATAAATAAAGGTGGGTCTCTGAGTTCAATACAAACTTAGGAATGTGTCTAGATAGTAACAATAATTTCATGTGACTCAGTGGTCTGGTGCAAGTCTTTCTATTGGATGCCACTTCGACGTCCTGCGTATAATTAAGCTACCCTGTTCTCCGACTGAGGAAAGGGGACGTACATTTTAACAAGGACACGTTGTTTCTGGCAGTTCCTCACAGCATTGAGAGATAAAGGCTAGATTAAAACGAAGACTGAAAAAACCGTGGCCCGACCGAGATTCGTTGCTGCGACCCCTCGGTTTCGGCATGCGCTTCACCGCTGAATCACTAGAGCCGGCAGGTATGTGGCGACATGGTTTTGATAAGTGGGTTTGTGAGTGTCGAATATGTGACATATTGTAAATGGATGTATCTATTGATTACGTTGACATAGAAGTTTAAATTTTTCACACCGCCAAGGGATCGTAGATCTTAGTATGTGTCGTAAATTTCAAGTTGATACCTTTACCCTTTCCTGAGAAAAAAGGACAGGCAGTAAGACGGACGGACGGACAGACCACAAAGTGATCCTAAAAGCGTTCCATTTTTACGAAGTGAGGTACGGAACCCTAAAATGCTGTTTAAAGGTGTATGAGAAGGTGATACGAACCAACATTTAAAAGAGGTGTGACAGACAAACCTCTAACTTCTCTACGGAGGCAAAAATCTGTGGATAAATAACACGTTGGCGAATTCTGTGTCATTGTTCTTGTATGACTTCTAGAATATAGTAGGACATAAATTTAAAAATTAAAACAAGTAAGGTTTGCTGAAAGTTCTGTACAGTGACCTACACAATATCGGTTTTTCTCAGCATATCTGATACTTTCTGTATTACGATGTCAAAAGATTCGAGTTGTCTTTGTTTTATATAACGGCAGGTTACAATTAAGTAAAACGGAAATTTGTTCAGTATAACCTTTTGAACCACACTTTTCTTCAAGAGCTGAAAATATTAACGCAATCGTTGCCAACATCGAGGGAAGCTTTTCAATTAATATTAGTACCCAGAGGCGGAGAAATATTTTGACTGTACACGTAGTTTACGAAACTGTTTTGTCTACCGATATACTGAATGGAAACTGCGAATCTTTTGATAGCCATTCGAGAGCTATTGGAAAGAGGAATACCCTCCCTCCTCGCCCTTCTTTGGGTAC
The DNA here is from genome assembly GCF_021461385.2 of Schistocerca piceifrons. Taxonomy (NCBI): domain Eukaryota; kingdom Metazoa; phylum Arthropoda; class Insecta; order Orthoptera; family Acrididae; genus Schistocerca; species Schistocerca piceifrons. The sequence goes on from NC_060140.1 coordinate 550,311,659, forward strand.
TATGACTTGTCGAAATGTTGATTCGATATTTTCAAAGTTTCCATCACCGGACAAAAATTAGCAGACATAGGCCTAGGCGTATAACGTCGCCTATGGTCTTGATATTTGGCTCACTCCGGCGAGGAAGACAGTCTGAAAGTTTTTACAGGTGTGTCAGTCCAGATATAGCCACGCACTAATGATTGTATGATGTTGGACTACCAAACTGCGGGAATAAGATTTACTTGCAGCGGTCTGCTAGTCGAAGTGTGAAAGGATCCTCGAGTGTTTGTCACACCAGGACCAAGATTAATATAAACATGGATCGTACACGTGCAGCCCTTTTAACATGACTTGTCTTTCAAGACTGTACAGCCGACATGTTAAAGAAATAAGTTTCATTCGTGAACTAATATTGTTTATAATGTAAAGCGTCACATCTCATTTATGATCTTTGACTGTCAGAGACTGAATGGATTTTCTTTTGCTGCATTTACTGTTTTTTTGTTTAATACTTCTTGTTAATCTTAAAATCATTTGGATGTGTTTAAACTGAGGAAATCTAATGAGGTTTTGCTGTAATCACATCCTGTGAATCGGTAAGTAGCGAGTTTTGATACAGCAGTGGGAGAACGGTAGTTATGACAGTTGTTTGTAGGGCTGTGTTTGTATCCGACTCGAACTGTTCGAACAGTTTACGTTGCAGTTCGAGAAATCTCAGGTTCCGTTCGATCTTTTCGTTGGCCTGCGATCTAGTGACTTTTGTTGTTATCACAACGACCTCTCTTAGCATTAATCTACAAGGAGACAACATTGCAAAATAAAAAAAGTTTCAGTGATGTAAGTACTTTTTTCTATTCCGTTCCGAGAACTTTTCAAACCACCTTCGTAGTATTTTACGCCTTTTTCGTGTTTGTAATACCATTCTTGTTTTGTTTCGTGGAAATCGAGAATGTTTCCCTTCTGACGTTTCTAAGGCTTATCTGATCGTGCTGCAAAGACACTGAAATGCTGGGGGCTGTTGCCTGAAATCATCACTAGATATGAAAATAATGTCGCACTATAGTCAGAAGGGTTTGTTGAGCTGTTTTATCGGTTCTGTTAATTCGCTCGAACTGATTCATGCCCAACATCCCCTTGTGAAAATAAGTTTTTTAAATAAAATAATAGATAAAAAGAATACAGAACGCACAGAGCACATCCCTTTAGAGAATGGAGGAATCAACGTAAGTGGTGACAAAGGGTAATCACGATATGTGCCAGGAGCTTGGTATATTTAATTTGAACGAAAAATAATAAAACAAAAAAATGCAAGGCGGTCTCACGGTCTGATACGGTGATCGTCAAACTGCGGCCCGAATAAAATGCGTCCCACTGTTCACAGCAACTAATAGCCTAATCAAAAAAGGCCAACTAACGTTAACTGCTTCTTAAGAGAGTAGCTTTCCTGCTCAGAAATTAACAACAACACTTAGAGCGACAGTAATATTGCAAAAAGTGTTTAATTTTGATTGATGTTTGTGAATTCGGGCGTGAACTAAGTATTTCAGAGGCAGAAGGGTAAGTGGCACGGCCACTGTGGTGTTACAGGACGTGAGAGGGGGAATGTTTCGTTGTCCGTCTTTCACTACTGACAACTCACGGCCATGCGAGAGACTACCGATGAGCTACCATGGTATAATTTTCAAATCGTAAATGCGCATTACAGAGACGATCATCTTCAAATGTATGAAATGCATGAAATATGAAATCAATTTTATTTTAGTACGACACAATGAGTAGAAGGAAAATGACATTCAAAACATTTAGTAAGCATTTGTGATCGTGTCTCATAGTGTACAATGCCTTTAAAAATAAGTGCAATTATCGTTATCAGTGATTAATCATCTCTTTACAAATCCTTCGTCAGGCAATCACAGCGTCACAACTGTGGAGTCACTGAGTGTTGCAGCAATCTGAAACAGGGAACAGTCGACACGAAGTGTCCGAATGGGGCCGACTTCTAACAATCGCGTCCTTACCCATGGCTACTGTATTGGCATTTCGTAACATACTATTTTGTGTAGGTTACCAATTTCTAAAAAGATCGCACTAATTTTGTGTAGGTTACCAATTAATAATCAGATCGGTGCATATGCGGCCCTTGGTGCCGCCCCACAATGTCAGTACTCGCTTTTGGAAAGAGGTTTGACGACCGCTGATCTAATACGTGCAGTCACAAACCGTCTGAAAGCTGGAGCGACACTACCACGCCAAGCCGTGAGAAAGCAGTGACATGCGTCTTAAGGATAATGTTGTTTCTAATTATTTTCTACTTAATTGACTGAATAGTTGTTATATTTTTGGGTTATATGCCTTAGTAACTTACCAAGAGACACTAATTATCGTGAAATACATACAAAAACTACCAAAGCACACTGATTCAATGACAGAAGCTACAGCTTATTCATGAAGTAATACCTTCGAATATGTATATATTTGCACCTAACGGCCCTGAAAGCAAGAGAATATAAACACACATTTCATGCATGAGAAGGCTACATTTATTGTTGTCTGTTGTTATTACCATATACACTTCCAGTGACATTTAAAAAAATTTATGGAGTCTAATGATTCGTCCATTCTTACACTCCACTCAACTTTCTAATATACAAATATTTTTGTAAATGTAATTATTTTTGCTTCAAAAGCGAATGTGTTGAAGACTCCTGCCGTTTGTGGCTCAGATTTAGCAACAGTTGTGGAGTTGATTTCTTCTGTGTTGGGAAACAGTTTTATTGGTTTTGATGATTCGTTATTACGTCTGTGTGGTTTTTCCCTTAAGCTATAGGTGTGGTGGCTTATTAGGTACGTTAAACAATGTAGGTATTACATTCCAAACAAGTTTCCCATGTTCCACGTTCACTGATATGGCACAAAGCGTAACGAACAAAACTCTTCTTTGTTGGGTTTATATACGACGTCTTTCTGCAAAAGGTCAAGTCTTCTGGTGTTTACTAGCAGTTTTTTATTATTGAAGGAAAACGACATTGTGCAATAAAAATATGTATGTTACAAGAGAATCGTAAATAAACTGTCCCGTGATGTATCCTTTCATACGCCGCCCCCCCCCCCCCCCCCCCCGAGACCGAGACCTTAAGAAAATAAAAAATGACAAATGTGGTGACATTTTTTAGTTATTGTCGATTTTTACGGCACTGCATACACTCCCTATTGTAAAAACAATGTTACTATGTGCATGCACAACTTCCCAGGGAAGCTGTTTCTCCCGTCGTTCCCGTTACTTTTCTGATTACATGCTCTCACGATCCTAAAAATTCAAACGAATTGTCAATAATTTCTAAGAAACGTTCTTCAACTGGTCACTTCTGCCTGCATCGACAGTCCATTTTATTGGCCGTTTGTTAGAGCTTAGGAGAAATTGTACCTACCCTACACCAGTTACGGCAACCAGTAAGCTTTAGAAGAGACATCATCTGACGTCGAACCTCTTTCTAATGTTTCCCAGGAATTTCAGAAAGTTAAGTTTTACCACAAGTTGGACGTTTCCTGTTACACAGAGAAAGCAGAGAACAGACCGTATGTATGAAAGAATGTGACGATAGACTCTATCTTGCTGTTAGTTTTCTGTGTTCATTTCTCTGTTTTTTAACTGCTTGTGTTGTGGCACGGGAGGGTTTTTTTCCAATTTCTTTATCTCTAGTTTCATTTGTGGAAAAGAGTAGTAAGATATTGTGGAGACTCATCAGTGTAATTTGTCCTCCTTTAGAAATGAAAGCAGCATCACAGCTTTAATAATAAGAGTGAAAATAATGAAATCCAAAAGAATATAGTGTCTACAGATTTGTTTGTGGATACGTTCTGACTACAGCAAACACATTTTTTCTTCTTTTTTACCTAGTTTCGTTGAAGTTAAAGCATTATCAGTTTTTTTTATTTGCTTACAGGTGCTGCAGTTTTTACACCTCTCCGTACTTCGCATTATAGCTGTTTCCATTCTACAGTTGTCATTTTTAGAAGTTTCGTTATTGTCTTCAATGGGCAGCTGCACTTTGAACTTGCATTGTCTCACTGTAGACGGTGCAAGTTTAAGTGACAAAATGTAAAAGAGAGACAGCTATAAGTCAAAGTGCAGAAAGCTATAGACGCTGCACCATGTGTGAGAGTAGGCTTCCACAGCCGTTGTCACATTCAGTAAAATTCTTCTGGCTATGTGACGGCATTTTCACTGTGTAAAACTCTTCGACGTTTCGGCCGCTACTGCAGATGGCCTACTTAGGGTGCTTTTGCGAGAATGCGGTCCCATACCTAGAAGAATTTTATTGACTACAACATGTGTTAACAAGAAATCGTATATAAAAGTGATGCTGTAGCTTCAGCGTCACTTCAATATGAGAAGTGTTGTTTCGCCTGTCGTGGTCTCACAATTCGAGCTGGTTCCTTCCAGAAATGCTTGCGCTTTCCCTGACCCCACAGTTGTGCAAAACCTTTCGTCACAGGACGCATGCACCAGTGCCAAAGCCTTCTGTTTACAGAATACGAATTAGCAGCGAAAAATCAAACACAGCAACAATTACTTTTCCGTAACTGTTATGTTTGATGCACGAAGGAAAAATTATGCTTTATCTGCTGTTGAGCTTGTTTCACAATCTTTTATCCAATTACGAGCACATATTCATATTTTGCCGTGAGTTACAATTTATTTTCTCTAATTGGAGTGGTACACATAGACATATAGACTTATTTCAAGCGCGTCTGTGCAGTCTGGAAATAAATACAAAAAAAAATGTTCACAGAGTTTCCCAGCTGTACAGGGTCGAATTCTAAATTGAGTACTTCGAGATAACAAACGAATATTTAGTTTTTTTGTTCACATAGACAACTTACAGTTTATAGCAGCAACTTAAGTATATAGTAATTCTTCGAAGTAACTATCATCAAGTTGACTGGTGCTTAATAATGAATCTTCTCCCACGAGCTCTAATACCGTATCTGAAAATTCTACTGCGCTAATAATTCTTCGCAGAGGAGATCACAGCTCTCTGTAGTTCGAATGATCCAGTTTCTATCCATGGCAATAAATTACTTCCAATTAGGCTGACGCTTGTTACAATCTTTTCTCTCTACGTTCGTTCGGCGTTGCTGGAACTATATCCAACGCCGATGTAGTAGGCAGTTATTTGTCATCAAACATGTGCTTCACAGACATTTCTCACTCAAAGCCTTGTGCTGACTGAAATATGTATTTCCAGCAATTGGTTCCTCATCTCAAAGTATCCAGTTTAACAAATTTCTATATAATTTTCATCCTAACGATTTGGGACAAACTAGGAATGTTTTGGCGCGAGAGCAATACTCATAGTGTTTTGAGAAATATGTAACCCTAAAGCAGATATCATTTAGCACGTATAGTACATGAGTAGATAGACATGATTCCTAGCATGATCAGAATCATGGCTCTTAAAGGGTAAGTAGCAACAGATGCACATTGTAAAGATTCCATCAGTGGGCAGCAAACCCAGAAAAAAATCGGTGCGCAGAGGGTCTGATGCTGTCTACACTCAGGAAACCTTATTCGCCATGACCTGTTATAATTTCTATCACTTCGTTTTATTTACCTATGCTGTTCAACTTAAAGACTTCTACACTTTATCTGTTATGCAGCAGTGGGTGCTGCAATAAGTAAATACGTGTACTAAACGCCAATGTAATTTATATTTAATAATTCATATTGCCAGAATTCAACACTTCTACTTTTAATTTGCAGTTGCAGGTGAGGAATGAAAACAATGGTCGTATGGAATAATTTTGACCCGAAAAACTAATCTCTCGTTTCGTTTAACTTTATCTATCTATGTGTAAATGTCGGGTGTCTGTTAGCATTGTATACTTGCGGGGCAGTGCAGGAACTGCGGAACAATTCTACTTTTTTCCTATACAGTTTTTAGTAAATAGTACTGTCCTATTTATTACGTTTTCTTTTTGTTATTACGGGTCGAGTGTTACTAACAAAACATGTATTCTCACCTGTGGCTCTGCATATAGTCCAGTTTGAAAGTATTTACACTGAAGCATGTTGCATGATAGTATTGTTAAATATATTGTACCCCTACCTCACAAGAGCACGAATTTTTTTCTGTGTCATTTCGCATGAGTCTGTCTTGTTTAAGTGAAGCCCTTGTTTTTACTGTGTTGTCTGCACTTTCCACGGATCAGTAGCGTATAGAGGAACGAGTATCTTCCATTAGTTACTTAATATCTTTTAAACATAATGGGATCAATAAGATTCTCAGAACAATATGTGGGAGAACTCAGAAATGCATGAGAGAATCTTATAAACATGGTCAAACACGTCGGAAGTAATCTTCGTTGATCTAAACCGTATTGTCAGAAACATTTGTAGTTCACTATGGCAACTGACAAGGGGACCATATGGTAATGCGATTTTTATATTTCTGTTATGTTTATGTTACGGGAAGATCAGAACTCAAGTGTCTTTCACAAAAGTCTTCTCCAAGGAAGATGCAGTAAATATTCCAGGATTCGAATCTAGAATGACTGCCAACGTAAGAACTTAGAAGTAGATATCTTCGGTGTAGCGAAGGAGGTTAAATCGCTTAATAAACGCAAGGTCTCCGGTCCAGATTGTATACCAGTCAAGTTCCTTTCAGAATATGGTGATACAATAGCTCCATACTTAGCAATCATATACAACCGCTCGTTCATCGAAAGATCTGTACTCTAAGATTGGAAAGTTCCACAAGTCACACCAATACCCAAGAAAGAAAATAGGAGTAATCCGTTTAATTACGGACCCATATCACTAATGTCGATTTGAAGCAGGATTCTGGAACATATTCTGCGTTCGAACATTATGATTTACCTAGAAGAGAACAATTTATTGACAAATAGGCAGCACAGATACAGAAAATATTGTGAAGCACAACATGCTCTGTATTCTCACGAATTAATGAGTACTATCGACAGGGGATGTCAAACTGATTCGATATTTTTAGATTTCCAGAAGTCTCTGGACACCATTCCTCACAAGATACTTCAGATCAAACTGCGTGCCTATGGAGTATCGCCCAAGCTGTGCGACTGGATTCATGAGTTCCTGTCAGAAAGGTTACAGTTCGTAGTAACTGAAGAAAAGTCATCGATTAAAACGGAAGTAATATCTGGGGTCCCCGGTGAAGTTATAGGCCCTCTGCTGTTTCTGGTCTACATAAACGACACAGGAGACAAATTGAGCAGCCCTCTTAGATTGTCTACCGTCTTGTAAGTCATAAGATGATCAAAACCAATTGCAAAATGATTTAGATAAAATATCTCTATGATGCGAAAAGTGGCAGTTGACTCCAAATAATTAAGTGTGTGAAGTCATCCACATGAATACTAAAAGAAATCCGCTAAATTTCGGCTACATGATAAATCACACAAATTCTAAAGGCTGTAAATTTAACTAAATATTAGGGATTACAATTACGAATAACTTATACTGGAGCGATCACATAGCAAAGAAAGACTTCGATCTATTGTCAGAACACTTAGAAAGTGGAAAAGGTCTGCTGAAGAGGACACACTCTCTTTGCAGTGCGATGTGGGATCCCCATAAGATGGGAATGATGTAGGACATCGTAAAAGTTCAAAGAAGGGCAACTCGTTCTGTAGTATCGCGGAATAGGGGAGAGAGTGCCGCAGACACGATAAGTGAATCGGGGTGGAAGTCATTAAAACCAAGGCATTTTTCGTTCCAACAGGATCTTTTGGTGAAATTTCACACACCAACTTTCTCCTCCGATTGCGAAAATATTCTGTTGGCGTCCACCTACACAGACAGAAATTATCAGTATAAAATAAGAAAAATCAGAGCTCGCACAGAAAGATTAAGTGATCGTTTATCCCGCGCGCTGTTCGAAAGTGGCACGGTAGAGGAATAGCTTGAATGTGGTCCGATTAACACTATGCCAGACACTTAATTGTGAATTGCAGACTAATCACGTAGATGGGAACTTAGATGAAGGCAGATCGATGAAACTCTCAATAATTCTCAAGGAAATCGTCTTTGAAGATTTGCAACCGTTTTTAATATGCTAAAGCATCGTCGATTTTTCTCGACAGGCCGTGTGTCTGTGTGGTAGAATGCTCGCCTACCACGCGTGTAGCGTGGGTTCAATTTCCAGTCCTGAAAGAGTTTTAATTAAAGGTGCAGTTTCCATTAATATTTTCCTGAAGTTAAAAATAAATGACGATTAAAAATAATTTATTTTTAGTGCTGTCTTTGAGTTCAAACAATCTTCTATAAAATATTAGTGATCAAGAATTTACGATTGCAACGAAAACTGAATTTTTGTGTGCGGTATGTAAGTAGAAATAAGAAGATGTGCATATTTGATGAAAATACTAATTATATACTTGTTAATTAGCATATATTTCATGAATTTTATATTTTAATGGCATAGGTATTCGAACTGAACGAAAGAAAACGAAAAAATGAGTGAAACGAGACTCGAACAAGCGATTAGCAGTCTAGAGCGGTACTGATTTTTTCCATCTTTATGGATTTTAAACTCCAAGAAATTGCTAATACAACCTCTGTCTAAAAGTTTACATCAGCCGAGAAACGAAACTAGATCTTCGCGTGGCAGGAGAGCGTTTTACCACATAGCCAAGCAGCCCGTCCAAGAAAATCGACCATGCTTTATCATATTAACGCCGATCGGAAAACCTCAATCGATTTTCTCGCGAATTTTTGGGCGTTCCAAAAAACTATTTTGGAAGATGTATATTTGAATTCTGAACTTCACGTACCATAAGTATAAAAAATTACAAAAATCCGATTCCTGTACAATCCCCTTGTGATTTGGTAACGCAGTCGGTATGAGAACAGCATCTGGCAGTTCTGTAGCATAGGCCGCAAATCTTTTCGAAAGTTTTACTGGAGTAGCTTTTCGGACGACGGGTACTTGGTTGCACTGATGCTAAATATTCTACGTAATAATTTCTTCCAGATTGTCCTATACAGACCACCAGATATTCGGCATTCGAATAACGACAAATTCTGTCTAATGAACATCTGTATAGCAGTTAGTGTACAGCTGTTGTGTACGGAAGTGCACTGATTGCCGCTATATGAACCTCATAACGTAAACAAGGCGAAATCAAATCACGAAATAAACGTAGTAATAAAGGACGAGTTTGAGTATGGTGTTTGCTTACTGACATGAGAGACTGTCTGTGATATAAGCTACTATCTCTAAAAATTAGCTCTAATGTATGAAACAGAATAATGCAAAAAAACTGCTACAAATCATAGCATTTCAGTTATGTAATGAGGTAGAACCAGGAAAGACTGTACGAGATTTCCTATGAGAAGTTCGGAACCTAGCTGCTGGTCAAAACTAAAAACAAAGCCACCCTGCCATTCTGAAACAGCCCTTCAAGTCGGAGACAAAACCGATACCAACTATACAGCTCTGTAATATACAAGGTGCGATAATTTGTATTCAAATCCTGGTCCTACTTTACTGACAGTGAATTGCTGCAGTTCTCCAAACAGGTCCAGAAAAATGCTGTGGCGGTGTCTTTGTGACTTTCGGTACGCCAAGGTCAAATACCTGAACTGATCTAGGGCTCGAAACGGAGCGAATACGAGAGGAAAAAGAAAAAGACCAAAGCAACACAGAAGTAGAAATATCAAAGAAAACTAAATCGATTACCTGCGGTTTTAATAGAAAAAAAGGGTAGTAACCAGAAAAGTACGTGGTAACCGGGAAAAGGTGGTGATCTCAGCTGAATAAATTATCGCTTGAAAATAGTTGTGAGTGCGGAGGAGATGTGTTGCGGTATGAATACTTCTAAAGTGTGCGTGCAGCTTCTTATTTAAAAAGTTCAAGATTGGCGTTTCCCGTCTCCGGTCTAAATTGACTTGACGTTTACTTTTAATATTATCATGGTGTAAGGTGCACGTTATTAGTCTGAGCTACAGAAATTGAAGACAAGCAGCATTTGTTGATCCCAATTACCTTGGCGTTACTGGGTTTAAATCGATATTTGCTGCTGTTGAGAAGGAAGCTTTCGGGCAGAAAAGGCGGTTTGTCGGGTGAATGTATCCGCCGAAAGCGTGAAGCAAGTGCCCCGTTTGCTTCCAGACTGTAATAACGAACGGGTAAATTTGGCAGAGATTCTGAGGAAAACCGAAAGTAAACTTACGAGTTTTGTGACGATGATGAAGACATCGTGGAAGGAATACATACTGCAGGGGCAGTCATAGAGTTTTAATTATCACCACGAAACATATAAGAGTACGTAATTAACGCTTTGCTTGCAGATAGATGCCTGTAGTCTTCGTACGCATAGACATCCTCGGAAACGTTGAAACTGTGTCGGGCCAGTTGGCATACTACGTTAGCCCCATGGATCTGCCCCATACAGCTGCAGTATTTCCAGTGCTGTCGAGAACGAATTACCGCACACTACTCCACCAACGTGCTGCTCCATTTCCACCAACGTGCTGCACCATTTACACTGAAGAGCCAAAGAAACTGGTCACCTGCCAAATATCGTGTAGTGCTCCCTCGAGCACACAGAAGCGCCGCAACACGACGTGGCATGGACTCGACTAATGTCTGAAGTAGTGCTGAAGGGAATTGACATTATAAATCCAGCAGGTCTGTTCATAAATCCGTAAGAGTACGAGGGCGTGGAGATCTCTCCTGAACAGCACGTTGCAAGGCATCCCAGATATACTCAATAATGTTCATATCTGGGTAGTTGGTTGCCAGCGTAAGTGTTTAAACTTAGAAGACGCTCTGGAGACACTCTGTAGCAGTTCTGGACGTGTTGGGTGTCGCATCGTCCTGCTGGAATTGCCCAAGTCTGTCGGAATGCACAATGAACTTGAATGAATGCTTACGTACGTATCATCTGTCAGAGTCGTATCTAGACGTATCAGAGGTCCTGTATTAATCCAATTGCACACACCCCACACCACTACAAAGCCTCCACCAGCTTGTCCACTGCTGACATGCGGGGTCCATAGATTCGTGAGGTCGTCTCCATACCCGTACACGTCCACCCGCTCGATACAATATGAAACGAGAGTCGTCGGATCAGGCAACATGTTTCTAGTCATCAACAGTCCAATGTCGGTGTTGACGGGCCCAGGCGAGGCGTAAAGCTTTGTGTCGTGCAGTCATCAATGGTACACGATTGGACCTTCGACTCCGAAAGCCCATATCGAAGACGTTTCGTTGAATGGTTCGCACGCTGACACTTGTTGACGGCCCAGGATTGAAATCTGCAGCAATCTGCGGAAGGGTTGCATTTCTGTCACGTTGATCGATTCTGTTGCGTCGTCGTTGGTCCAGTCCTTGCAGGATCTTTTTCCGGCCGCAGCGATGTCGGAGATTTGACGTTTTACCGGATTTCTGATACTCACAGTACACATGTGAAATGGTCGTACGGGAAAATCCTCACTTCATTGCTACCTCGGCCTCCCATCGCTCGTGCTCCGACGACAACATCACGTTCAAACTCAATTAAATCTTAATAAACTGCCATTGTACGAGCAGTAACCGATCTAACAATTGCGACAGACACTTGTTGTCTTATGTAGACGTTGCTGATTGCAGCGTCATATTCTGTCTGTTTACATATCTCTGTATTTGAATGAGAATTCCTATAACAGTTTCTTTGGCGCTTTAGTGTAGTTCAGACTGCTCTGACGGTATAGCACGGTACTGGAGCGCGATTTCAATGTGTATCAAGACTGCAGGCATGTGCCTCCAAACAAACAAAAAATTTTTTCACGTTCGTGACTAAAGCTATCCTCCGTATACCGCGTGTCTCTCTTACGAACCGTCAGGCACATTTGCTCTGGTGTTTCGAGAGATATTTGCAATTTCATTTTTGCATTGTGTAACTGGAGTCAGCCCAAACAGCTACTGCTCGTTACGACAATCATGCGACGCCCCAGCGTCAGTTTGTTACCCACTGCAAACAGACATATTTTTAAATTTGAATTTTACGACCCCATTCGATAAAGCGCTCCCAAATTAGTCTAGTCCGATATTCGTTTTATCGATATGTATTAACAGGGACAATAAAACACAAAGAACATACACCAGTCCAGCAGTGGCTCAGTATGGCGCTGTCAACAAGGGCCAGGTAGAAATAGCGGTTGTCGTACAAAAATAGCTCTGAGCACTATGGGACTTAACATCTGAGGTCATCAGTCCCATAGACTTAGAACTACTTAAACCTAAATAACCTAAGGACATCAAACACACATCCATGCCTGAGGCAGGATTCGAACCTGCGACCGTAGCAGCAGCGCGGTTCCGGACTGAAGCACCTAGAACTGCTCGGCCACAACGGCCGGCCGCGGTTATCGTTGTAATAACCAATTTCCAGATATATCGCGTTTTTCAACGCCAGTTTAATCTGAGTGTTAAAACTGCTCAAAGTAACCGGTTTCCGAAATGCCCCATTTTCGGTTCTTTATTCGTACTATTTCCTGTAGTATACGTAGAAACAGAGCAAAGACTGAAAAATTTCAAGCCCCTCAGTTACAAGGAACATAGAATCAAAATATCAGATTAAACAGCCAAATCGAGTAAAACTTAGTACGTCCACCATTCGCTGCATTTCTTGAAAAGTGATAAGTGAATGACTACTACCGAAAGCCACCGTTCTCCTATGATGTAATGTTTTAAAGACCTACTCAAAAAATCATGTTGTAATCGGGGTCATGTCGCTGTTTGGACATTACGAACAGTCTGTGTTAAAAGGGGAAAACTGGCGTTGAGGAATGCTATTTTTCGTGTTAATTTGCCCCTTTTGCAATGGCTACAAGCTGATACAGGCATGTTGTGCAATACAGGTAGCAGACCAGCTGCTTTCACTTTTCATCGTAAGTTTATTGTGGCTCCTTCCTTTTTTAATCTTTTAAAGGAAATGGAGCATTGCACTTCACTGATACCACCCTTCGTGAAATACTTCCAGACTAGGGATGGTGTGATTCTGTAACACAGCTGCTGTCCGACTGTGACAGCGAGAAACTACCACAAAGCACAGATGGGGAAAGTCTTGCGCTTCTGGATGAGGTATCGAATATATTGCTTCCCCCTACTTATACCTCCCGAGGAGATCACGAATGTAAAATTAGAGAGATTCGAGCGCGCACGGAGACTTTCCGGCAGTCGTTCTTCCCGCGAACCATACGCGACTGGGCCGGCCGGAGTGGCCGTGCGGTTCTAGGCGCTACAGTCTGGAACCGCATGACCCCTACGGTCGCAGGTTAGAATCCTGCCTCAGGCATGGATTATGTGATGTCCTTAGGTTAGTTAGGTTTAAGTAGTTCTAAGTTCTAGGGGACTGATGACCACAGCAGTCAAGTCCCATAGTGCTCAGAGCCATTTGAACCATTTGAACCGTACGCGACTGGAACAGAAAAGGGAGGTAATGACAGTGGCACGTAAAGTGCCCTCCGCCACACACCGTTGGGTGGCTTGCGGAGTATAAATGTAGATGTAGATGTGTGTACACGAGTACCACCCAATAGACCACGCCACATGCTAACAGGTACATTATTGTCTAAGCAATGCTGTAACAATTTTTATGCCATCTGTTTGTTTCTTGTGTCTGCCGGCTTTGTCATTAAAGTAGCACTGATCGCTTTTCCTTATTTTCTGTAATAACACAATACTTCAAAGCATTACAGTTTAAGGAATAGAAATTACTCGTTCTTTAAAAAAGGTTTATTAAAGACGAAAAATTTAGCACTGCTGCAAAGGCTAACTGATATTTCGGCTTTTTATCCCGTCATGAGGAAATAATAAAAAAAACACCTATTATAACCGAGATGGACAAATGCCGAAAAGCACCAATTATTCAGGATTAAAATATCGGTATCTGTTTTAAACGGTAGGTTTTTCCCATTCCTAGGACCACGCCGTGGCTGTCGCTGCTGCAGTACCGGTTATTCTTCTAGATGTACTGTCACTGTTAATACATATAGAATAAACGAATATCGCACTACACTGGGACTGTGCTGTCGAATGGGCATGTAAAATTTGGCTTTAAAAATCATTTTGTTTGTAACGGGAAATAAACCGACGCTGTCCGGCGACACCGGGCGTCACATGAAAAACGTGGTTAGCAGTATTTGTGTGGGCTGACTCCGACTACACAATGGTTAAACGAGATTGCAAGTATGTGCTGAAACACCAGAGAAAATGCGTCTGACTACTCTTGGGAGAGACTCCCTGAATAGTGTGGAGCGTAATAATCGCAAGTTGATCGGCTGTGTTTTCTGGAACGTCCGCATCATTTCATATCCACTTTTAAGCAGGCACAGCACGTTATTTAAACGACTTGCGCCACATATTCTCGTTGAAACCCACATTCTCGTTAACGGTTGTTCCAGTTAGGTCTTCTTCATTTTTCCGTAGACAATACTAGACACCGTAATAAGAAAATGATGCAACGGAGCCTGAGCCAAGAAAAAAAAAAAAGAATACAGTTCAAGACTACTGACAAAATACGAAATCTTATAGACTAGCGATACGGTGATGGTAACACATTGTATCGAAATAACTGTTCTGCCTCAGCGGACGTGAACGCTTCCTACATTTTTGTTTAAAAGTTACGTACCATTATTTAACGAAAAAGCTGCAGTCAGAAATGTGAGAAATAAATAAACCTTTCGGACTTCGGCCTCTTTTCAAATATCGCTCGCAAGTACAAATATAAGATTTATTCATCTGTCTTTTAGATATAAACGAATTTTGCAGACCATTTAACACTGGAAAGAGGTCAGGTGATTTATGAAGCTTGACGTTCCGAATCAAGTTTGCGCCTAGATCGATGTCCTCTCAAGTGTTCCATATTTGTTTTTATCTCCGTCAGTCTGACGGATTCTTATATTAGTAAGGGATTTTTAATTAAAATAAAAATCACAGACAGTGTCATTCTCCGACGTAGTCTTTCTCGTGGGAGTGAAACCGTCTTTCGCACTCAAAGTGCAGTCTGATTCTAAGTGAAATTTCTGTATATTAAGTAGAATTCAATTATATTTCATCACTGATTACTGGCTATCGGAAACATATTAACAAATTTTTCCCTTGGAATGTAGTGTAAAATACTGTAGATTACGTTATAAACTAGTATCTGTGGCGTAATGCAGAAATATTGTTTTATTTTTATTGTACGCTGACCGTCGAAGATACTGTACGAACAAATATGAAATAAAATATGATCTTTATTTTGCTGTGCGACTTGAGAGGAAAATATAGCGTACCAAAAGGAAACTGATTCAACTATGGAGATTAGTAAGACAGCAAAAATGAATAAAATATTGTCATTACCTTCCGTCGCTGAACGCGACTCCACGACGGGGATAAAGTTTGTCAAGAAAAGTTTGATATTGCTTTCTAAGTAACGAGACCGTATAACCAAGTAGGCTATTGAAAAACAAATGTGTGCCGCAGTTTAGTAAACGGCAGTGGCTATGCGCTAAGTGGACTTG
This sequence comes from Schistocerca piceifrons, assembly GCF_021461385.2. Lineage (NCBI taxonomy): Eukaryota > Metazoa > Arthropoda > Insecta > Orthoptera > Acrididae > Schistocerca > Schistocerca piceifrons. The sequence continues at coordinate 550,327,170 of NC_060140.1, forward strand.
CCGATGCTGTGTTTGCACTTCACTATCCAGCAATAGTGATTTCGATACCGGTTCCTGATCTCACTCTCCCCTTCACTACTTCCCGCTGCCTGACGGTGAGAAACCGAGCTTGTCAGTCTCTCATTTTGTCACTGGGAACGTGCGTAGTGGTCATGTTCATAACCAATCACTGTAAACAATGGTCGTAATGGGGCACGGTACCCGCAGAATCTTTCGGAGGATTTAAAGGCGCTGGGCTCGCATCCTGGAGGCCCAGATTTCGATTCCCCGTTCGGCCTCCCAAACATAAGTTTTCCGTCATTTTCTAAATTGCTAAAAACAAGTGACAGGTTGGTTTTGCCCGAAACCCAGTCCCAACTTGTGCCCGTCTCTCGACTGACAGGAAGTCCTAATATTCTGTCCTTCCACGTTCTGTTGGCAAAAAAGAATGAAACGTTATTGTAGGATGTTGGAGACCATTTCCCACGACCACAAAAAGACTTTTAATAAGCACTCAATCGATACCAATGGGTTGTTAGCTGGCCACCAAAGTTACTCGACGCTCTTCCACTTGATAATTATTTTAGGGGCTAGTTAACTGCCAAAGTCTGCAAGCTTCCAAGAATATTTTCTTGAGTTTTAAGTACTTGTGGAGGTATTATAGTGGGAGAGATGTGGGTCAGGTAAACATAGGGCGATACCTCACACCTAGCGATAATGCGGTAAGTGACAAGTAGTAGCCGGCCGCGGTGGCCGAGCGGTTCTAGGCGCTTCAGTCCGGAACCGCGCGACTGCTACGGTCGCAGGTACGAATCCTGCTTCGGGCATGGATGTGTGTGATGTCCTTAGGTTAGTTAGGTTAAAGCAGTTCTAAGTTCTAGTCGACTGATGACCTCAGACGCCACATAGTGCTCAGAGCCATTTGAACCACTTGGTAAGTAGTAGCTATCTAGTGAGCATTCTGGCGGAGATAACAATCTCATCTCAAGTTCAGGAGTATCAGACTAATTCAAGGTCATGATATAAACCTATGTATGCGGTGCATTCAAGGTCATGGCGTAATCTCATGTTGGAACATACAACCCAATATGCCGACCCATGTATCTTGCTTGGACAGTGAGATTAGTGGGAAAATGAAAGTCATCGTCTTACTCACCTTATCTCTGTCAGCCAGTGGGAACGCATTAAAATGGCGGAAAACCCCATTCAGATTCAAGCTACCGCTCCCTCTCATCCTCTTCCTCCTCCTCATCCTTCATAATATAAACCTATGTATGCGGTGCATTCAAGGTCATGGCGTAATCTCATGTTGGAACATACAACCCAATATGCCGACCCATGTATCTTGCTTGGACAGTGAGATTAGTGGGAAAATGAAAGTCATCGTCTTACTCACCTTATCTCTGTCAGCCAGTGGGAACGCATTAAAATGGCGGAAAACCCCATTCAGATTCAAGCTACCGCTCCCTCTCATCCTCTTCCTCCTCCTCATCCTTCATAACCAGAGCAATAGTGTGGAGCACCAAACAAATTAACATATGTTTTATTAATAACATTTTTTGCAACACAGTGTTTTACAGTAAGTTTTGTGAGTTAATATTATTTTCTTTTATGTCTTTATTTACAGAGCTATTTTACAATAAATAATTCTTTATATATGAAGACAGTAACTTATTCTCGAAAGAACAGTTACTGTTGATGACCGTGCAGCTTTTCCCTGGAATAAATGATGACTAACTGACAACCTCAGCTGCCGACAGGTGTTGTTGATATACCTCGATGTGGACAGCTGAAAATGTGTGCCCCGACCGGGACTCGAACACGGGCTCTCCTGCTTACATGGCAAACGCTCTATCCATCTGAGCCACCGAGGACACAGATGAATAGCGCGACTGCAGGGACTTATCCCTTGCACGCTTCCCGTGAGACTCACATTCCCAACTGTCCACAATTCTACATATGTATTGTACCTTATAGACATTTGCCCACCCACTCATTACTCGCGCACGCTTTGGCGATTCCCAAACTCTTACGGGACTCAGTGCCACGCTGGTGAATAAATATGACTGGTATTCGAAAGTCACCTTAGGTTGTCAGTTATTTGCATTCTGCACATTGAAGTCACCAATTTCCCAGCATGTTTTGAATGTTTACCTGGCATTGCTTTCTCCCACTTACTCCAAACATTTAAGAGGACAGCGGCCGTTAGGTCCTACATCGTTTTTATCTACGGTTTTTCCATAGTGAGATACACATTCTTCGCCTGCATTATATCTCTTCTGCTTGAACTTCATTGTGAGGCGCATCTCAGCCCTTCCCGAGAAGACCTTTTCGTCTGTTCTTCTGTCCCTCCACGACAGGCTTCTAAGATAGTGACAGACTGCTCGATATTACCTGAATAACAACCAAGATTATTACTGTTATTATTGTCATTATTCATCTTATTATTATTACTTGTACAAATATAAATGAAAGAAGATTCATATACACTCCGTCAAGTCTTGAACAGCAGCCATTCAGGAATAACTTCGTAATTCACGCGTTACGTGAGCATAATGGAATGTGTATGCACTTACCATTACATTCGTGAAACTTACTATGTACAACAGTTTTGCAAATTTACGCATCTCTGAGTCAGGTGAGTCATGGGATATGTACCCAGGATTCTGGTAGGAGATATCAGGATCACTAAGAATATATTGTAAAGGAAGGAGGGAAGATTGGCTTCAACGTCCTGTCGACATCGAGTTCATTAGATACGAAGCACAAGCTCGGACTGTGTTAAAGAAGGGAAGGAAATCGGTCGTGCCCTTTCAGAGGAACCATCCCGGCGTGTACCTAGTGCGATTTAGGGAAATCACGGAAAACCTAACTTTGGATGGCCGGACGCGGGTTTGAATCGTCGTTCTCCCGAATGGAAGTCCAGAGTGCTAACCACTGCGCCACCTCACTCGATCCTCTGGCTGTAATCTCGTAAAACTCTTAGCGCCTGCCATTGTAGCTGTCGCTTGCAATTAATTTTACCTCTCTCTTTCAATTATATTCCCGCAGCAGGCAGCCACTGACAGCATGAAGCATCGCCCTGATACTTGTTGACTGAAACTGCAACTTTTTCTTGGTGTGTTATATTCCGTTAGTGACAGGTAGCGCCGATTGTCCTTAACTCAAAATACACGTCCGTAGTTCGAGGTCTAGTGATTAGCGTTGCTGCCCTGCATCAGGGGGTCCCGGGTTCCATTTCCGGCAGGGTTGGGAATTTCTCCGTCTGGGGACTGGGTATTTATGTTGTCTTCAATATTTCATCATCATTCGGGAAACGGCGCGACTGGAAAGTGAAAGACTGGGAATTTGTACGGCCGCTGATAACTACGCTGTTGAGCGCCCCACAAATCAAAATCATCATCATTATCATCAAAATACACGGTAGTGCCGCCGGTGTTCAGTGTGTTCCCCCGAGCTGTTCACTTATAAGAACCACTGAAAATCAGATTGCCCCTGTAAGGCGTTAGTTAGGCAACCTGCAAGTGGAGCTGGCTACCCATAGCTGTTGAGTAATATAAATTCCGTACAGTGGGCATCGGATTGGTTGTGCGAAGACAGAGAATGCTTGACTTCTACAGATAGATTTGATTCAAAGGGACCGTCACGAAGCGCTTTTTAGCGTGTTTGGCAGAGAATCGTTTCGGAGAGACTGACAAACACCTGGGGGAAGCGACAGGAGCAGACGGGTGCAACCGTGCCGCAGCGCCGGCGCCCCTGTGACACCGAGCCCGCTCGACACGCTGGAGAGCCTGGCTGCGTTCGCACTCGGACGCACACACCGCGGCAGGGCAACTGGACTCCCCAGCACCTGCCCACTCAGCTCGACCGAAACTGGAAACCGGTTGTCTGTGAACGGCTGCGTGTGCAACGAGCGTTGCTCACTACGCCACAGTCGCCCCAAATTCTAGCGATTAGCTGGGGTTGCCTTTCTGGACATAAGGAAACCTTCAGTAAGGGAACAAACCTTTAACGTAAGACGATACTGGGGAACCTGTGGATATGGGGGGGAAAAGCAGATGTTATGGGAACTTGTTGGAGAGGAATGGGAAGAAGTTTGGCCGCTTCCTTTTCAGAGCTATCATTCTGATATTTCGCTTGACCCTAATAATGCCAAAACATTATCAATAACGGGGGGTGGGGGGGTTACATATTTTTTTTTGCCCACCACAAAAAATACAAAATCAACTAATTTCGTTATTTGTTATAAACTCTGTTAACAACATACTTTTTAAATAAGTATTCATGTGTAAGTAGCATCCAGAACCTGAAAACAACTTTTAGCGCAATCTTTCCATAATGTGTACACCGAGGGGAGAAGTACTTTATGACCACCACAAAAAATTTAAAAAAGATGTTAATTTTCAATGACCTCTATTCATGACATGCTTTTTAAAGATATGTAGATGAGTAAGTAGGGTTCTGAATCTGAAAATGTGAATACGAAATTTGTCGTGAAGTGTCACGTTCACTAATAACACTTAAATTTTTTGGTTTTAATTTTATTGAAAAATTAAAAACTATTTGGAGTAGGAAATCATTAAAATAACCCCACCCCACCCCTTGGTATTGCGAGGGTTAAGTTATTTAGAGAAAACGTAGTTCTGGATGTCAGACGGAGATTTGAACCGTCGCCCTCACGAATGCGATCCACGTTCGGTGGGTGTGGACAGTCGCTCCCGTTTGAGAGTGTGAATTGAATAGTGTGGAAGAGCAATGAGGATTAAAGTATCGGGATAGGAATAGTGAGGTGGCGAAATGCATAGCAGCCTGTGGGATTTAACGTACTGCTAACTCGATTATTAGTACAGAAATCGTGACTCGTTCTCTATGTCTGCTGTTATCTAATCTTACAGCTAACGGTTAAAAAAAATGTAAATTTTTGATCCTAATGTTTGGAAGACGTTGGGCATGCCTTGCCTCTACTAATGCTTATTAACAGACACGAACAGAACCGTAAAACATAAATATAATGAAGCGGTGTTTTATACCATCTCTACTTGATTTCTATACCTAGGAAAATAGGGGTGTGCGTTCGCACCACAGTCGCCTTCATCATTACTGAAGACACTAGAACCGTATTCGTGACGCGTTGAATTCAAAACCCGTCAGACCGCCCTCTCTTCTTAATAAATCACTTCAAATCAGTGTCACGATAGTTCCTTGAACAGCCTGTGGCTGAATCCTTCCCAGACAGTTCACCATCACAGCTACTTCTCTGACTCTAAATGTCGACGGAATATTTTTCACTTACAGAACAGTTTTTTGATGTATTATTTTCAGTTACGGACAAAAACATTTTATCTCAGTTGAATAATGTCGGTCTGTCATTGTCATCTTCAGACCACTGTACTTATTTTCTGTTTTACTTTTTCAAAGCCCTTTGACTCTGTCATACATCTCGCTTGGCACCTGTTTTACAAGATACGACAGAGTCTCAGCAAAAATCTACAGTGTTTTTTTGTATTTATTTCAGTTATTGACCATAATATATAACATCGTTTAGATTTTGTAAATTAAGTACAGTGGTATGAAAGCAATCATCAAACACCGAAATTAATATCCAGATGTAAAATACTGTGCCCCGTAACTGTAATAAATACAAAAAAGTGTTGCTAATCACTGTGGATTTTTGCTGCGACTATGTCACGAATTGAGAAGCTTAAAGAACAGCGGTACCTGTTATCAGTTTGCATCATTAAATCTTGATTCGTGCGAAACTCAAAAACACAAAACGCACTCGATCCCCTGATATGTTGACGTAGTCGCAGGCAGCAAATTGAACTGAAAAACCGGTTATCGAACCGATAGACTGCAATATCGCCGCCGGAAAAAATCGCAGACTTGCCTTTCTGATTTACAGAAAGATACTAGCTGCCTGGACGTCCTCAATACATCAACCCGGCACTTTCTCAGAAACACTGCGCAAGACAACGCAGTAGATTGCATCACTCTTTTAGAGCCCCTATTGGTACTCGTTTTGCGCCTCAGGCATCCTAGTGTCTTGTACTAGAGTGTCGTTTTCGTCTTCAGTCAATCCTAACATTCTCGTGCTGGCCCACATGTTCAGTTTATTTTATCCTAATCGCAGTGTTTTCGCGAAAACATTTTCTTTAGTATCTTAACTAAGTTCTCTCTTGAGTTTCTCTGCGATCCCCCTTTTTCCTGAATCATATGAAGAGACATAGCTGCAGAGCTTTGTCTGAAAAGAACAATATTATTCAACACACCCTCTGCTGCCTTGAGTAGGGAATAAAAGATGCAGCGTTGTACCGTCACCGGCCTCCACAATGAGTAAAAATATTTTTATCTTGTCCCCCCCCTCCCCCCGCCCCGCAGCAAGTGGAGGGGGCTGCGTGTCACTAGGCACTTATTGCTTTAAGTAACTAAATCCACTGCCTTCAGCCGGCCGGTGTGGCCGTGCGGTTAAAGGCGCTTCAGTCTGGAACCGCGTGACCGCTACGGTCGCAGGTTCGAATCCTGCCTCGGGCATGGATGTGTGTGATGTCCTTAGGTTAGTTAGGTTTAATTAGTTCTAAGTTCTAGGCGACTGATGACCTCAGAAGTTAAGTCGCATAGTGCTCAGAGCCAGCCAGCCACTGCCTTTGGAAGTTCAAGTCTCACAGGGCACCCGTAAGCCTCCAGAAGACGCACAACTTATGATTTTCCTCCCAGAAGCACCCTGAAAATACGTGACGAACATAAAAGGTAATAGGATTTTCGATCATACCCAGAACCAAAAAAGGATTGCAGGGGTACCGAACCGCTCCGTTACTTAAACGTTTCAAATGCAAGAGCTACAACACGTTTTAACATACTGTTTATTTTAAATGTATCTATTTTTTCTTGCGGTTTGCTGAAGACTTGTTACACACCAAAGAAAGACATACGGTAATTAGTATACAACGTAGTTTTTCAGCAGCAACAAATCAGTTTCTTCTTCTTCTTCTTCTTCTTCTTCTTCCTTTACCGTTTTCTCACGAATATGAAATGCCCATTATCTTGGAAAAACATTGTACATACTCTTATTATATGTGCTCTTCATTAAATGAGACAGCCTAATTTAAAGAAAGAAGTGAACAAATACAGCCTAATTTAAAGAAAACAGTAAACAAATACAATTTTTATCTGTAACTGGCATATGTAATTGTTAAGCACAGTGCAACAACTTTCTCGGAAAAAAACGTTGTCCACATACACAAATTACTAAACAAAGTACAGATCTGCAGTTACACTTGGAGAATGATCCAGTCACATTAATGTGACCACCGAGTATGTTCGACGCCAGCGAGCGTTAACCACTCACAGAGAGCAGGTGGCAACATTAGCAGTGAAGGGTATATAAACGATGTAGGGGGGACGCTGTAAGCAGAGCGGAAACGGAGCGATTTATCTGACGGTCGTAAGGGTGTGATCATTGAATTTCGGGGTAAGGTTCAAAATGGTTCAAATGGCTCTGAGCACTATGGGACTTAACATCTATGGTCATCAGTCCCCCAGAAGTTAGAACTACTTAAACCTAACTAACCTAAGGACAGCACACAACACCCAGCTATCACGAGGCAGAGAAAATCCCTGACCCCGCCGGGAATCGAACCCGGGAACCCGGGCGTGGGAAGCGAGAACGCTACCGCATGACCACGAGATGCGGGCTCGGGGTAAGGGTGGAAGCCTTTCCGAAACACTAAGTTCGCGTGCCGCCGTGGTTAAAGTATACCACGGATGGCGAAATGGCGCTAGGGCTACCAACAGTGTGTACTCACCGACCGTTCAGGCAGCGTTGCTGCGTATGGGCCTCTACTGCAGGCGCCTGGCTCATGCAGCGATGCTGACTGCTGTTCATAGGTGACGAAGGCCGTGATTTCCTTGCCAGTGCCGCTTCTGGACGTCCAGTGAGAGGCGACAGGTGGCCTTTGCAGCTGAATCACGTTTTATGCTCCATTAGACAGATAGCAGCTGGTATATACGTCGTGAAAAGTCTGAAGGCAAAAAAAGGAAGCAGCGTTATGGCCTGGGGAATGTTTTCATTTCAGTCCCTGGTCGAGATCGTCATTCTGAAAGGCACAATGGATCAACACAAGCATGCATCTACCGTTGAGGCCCTGTCCACCGCTACATGCTGTTTTGTTTTTCCTCGGCACGATGGCATCTACCAACAGGACAATGCAACGAGTCATAACAGCTCGCAGTGTAGGTGCGTAGTTCGAAGAGTACCAGGATGTGTCTCCTGTACTCCCCTGGCCACCAAACTCCCCGAACTTAAACTCAATTGATAATCTGTGGGCGCACCGCGATCGGGCTGTTCGCGCCATAGTTGCTCAACTGAAGTCGGTATGGCTCCATACCCCTGTCGGTACCTTCCAGAACCTGACTGAGTCTCTTCGCTGACGTCTCCTAGCAGTCCGCGCCGCGAAAGGTGGTTATTCAGCCTTTTGACAGATGGTCATATTAATGTGAGTGGACAATGTACGTGCCGTCCAGTACTTTCTGGAGTTTCACACCATAAACCGTTTTCTCGTGACATGGAGCATGGGAATAGCAGTCAATTACAGCGATCATTAGTTTCAGTATGTTACGTCTTCTAGTTTTAGGGAAGAAGGGTGGAAGGCTGAACTTCAAAGTTCCGTTGATATCGAATTTATTGTGGACGGAGCACTAGCTGAGTTTTAGAGTGAACCGGGTGTAAATTGGCTACGGATTTGTCGAAGGAATGGTCCCGTCATTGGTCTGAACTACGTAAAATAGTCCCGAGGAAACCAGATCGGGACAGTGGAACAAGATGCTGAGCCTTACGCCTCTCGAATACCAGCCCAGTGTCTTAACTACTGTGACAAATCACTTGATAAGTTTAATTAGCGTTTTCTTCCTCTAACGGGGTTTACATATACCGGGACGGCTGTTTTCAGCAGAAGTGACGCGCCTTTTACCTGCGTAGTGTTTCGCGTAAACGATTGTTTAAGGATATTGACAGTGAAAAAGAGTGGGTTAGTCTTCCCTATTAAGTAGTGCTGAAACCCCCAGACGTGAGAACCCTGGTTCTCATCATGCCTGAACGTCCGAGTGCTGAGGCTTCGTGATTTTTTATTCCAGTTAAGACTACAGTGCGTGGGCGATTCATTACTCCAAAACGGAATGAAGAGCCCTGCCCTCCAACAGTTGGTTATCGCACCTTCAACTTCTTAAAAAGCTGATGTGCGTATTTTCTTTCTGTGTCGCAAGTAAAGGAAGTAACCAGAAGGAGCAGAGGTTCTACGATATTTCTCCGCTAAATAAAAGTTTTCAGAGACTCTCTTCGACTGGAACTAACCCTATGCATCTAGAGGCCTTCCACTATTGCCAGTGCTTCCCAATATGGTTCTTTATAGGCAAGAGCTCTGAGTAAGGCATATGGCCACCAGTATCAATGATTTTCGTTTGGTAACTCATTGGAGTTCCAGCCTCATTTCCAGTACATACATATCAAACGTTAAAGCTGTAGGAACTCCGATGATGCCCTAACGGTTGAACGCATCGTTCGGATTCCCTCTAAACATGTGGTTTTCCCTATATTCTTTTTCACGTTTTGTTTTTGGTGCACGTTAATTCGTATTAGAGGTTCCATCTAAGCAGTTCTCTCGCTACTCTTAAACTTTTTTTATCAATAACAATTCAAAATCACGGTGCTGAATATCCTTAATGAGCTCAAGTTAAAAAATAGATAAAAGAACTTTCCAGAAAATATCATTATAGAAGTGGGTATAGAGCGTATACGGAGTCAACCGCCTAAAACTTGCCCCCGGAAGCGCGGAAAATGAAAGTGCTGTTGATGTGTGGTTTTCACGGAAGGGACTGGGAGTCACGGACTCGTATTGTTACCCAGTCAACAGATTGTAATAATACTTAGAAAGTATATTTGGTGTGCAAACCTACACTTTTTTAATGGAAGAATGCCTGTTGGTATTAACAAACTAGAAGTAGTGTAAATTAGTGTGTCTCGGTAAATTAGTATGTCAGTGGTGTTTGTTGCAGGATTCTAGGGCGAGTCGTTTACGAGATATCGTATTCTGAAAAGTTCCCATGCTGACACACATGGTAGCACACACTAAAGGGCAACACAAGTGCATACACTTGTTATGTGGATACTGACCAGTAACTAGACAACTGACCGAAGTGATCACCGGCAGTTGCAGTACGTGCTTCCAGTCTGGTATGAACCGACTACTGCTCACATGTTATTATTTCAGAGGAGATGTCCGAGTAGGCTGCAGTAATACGTCGTTGCATATCATCGAGTGTAGTTGATACGTCCTTGTAGACAGCATCTTTCAGCTTTTCCCGGAGAGAAAAGTCTATAGGCGTCAAATATGAGGAACGGGTCGGCCAATGTCCAATCCAACGTTTAGGAAACAGTTTGTGAAGAGATGCTGACTTCGTGCACTATGGGCTGTACAGCCATCGTGTTGGTACCACAGGTTCCTGCAAGATTGCAGAGGAACGCCATCTAGCATTCGTGGAAGATGGTCTGTTAGGAGGCTGCGATATTGTGCGCCTATAAGCTGATGGTTCACTAACCCGTACCACACTTTTACACTCCATGGACGCTGACATTCCACCTGACGAAGCCAACGAGGACTGTCAACTGACCAGGCGTGTTTCGGCTGTTCACCTGGCTGTGACTGGTAAATGTGGTTTCATCACTAAACAAAATATGTGATGCATGTGGAGTATCCAGTCTTAATGCCCATGTACGGAACTCCACACGATTCTCATAATCCTTTCGATGCAGATCTTGAAGGAGAAAGATGTGACAGGGACGGAACCTATGTCGATGGAGAATGCGGTAGGACACTTGCCTGACTCATGCCATTTGCTCATGCGATTGCGCAGCAAGATCATTAATGTCCCCTCCTCTGTCGTCATTTATTTCCGTCTGTTACGTTGTCTACATATTACACTACCACTTTTACGTAACTGATTGAAGAGACTGATAAATTTTGCTGAGATGGTTGACGTCTATTGGGATATCTTACCGCATGCACGCTGCAAGAACGATCTGCATTCTTCCTACACTCTCCATACACCACGAGCATGTTTGCGTTTTCTGCATCAGTAAATTCCATCGCCCACTCACTCCCAACTGCTTGGACTGTCACGCACTGACTAGCAAGTCACACAGAACGAACATACATGCACACTGTAAGCAAACGTAACAACATCGTACCCAGCAACTACGGAGTTTGAATGGCTCAAACAAGTATCAGTGTGGAAACTTTTCAAAATAGGATATAACGTAAACAACTCGCACTAGAATCCTGCAATAAGCACCCTGACATTCTGACTTACCCTACTTTTACTTTATTAATGCCGATAGGCATTGATTCATTTAAAAAGTGTATGTTCGCACAAAAAGTACACTTTGTAAGTATTATTACTGTATTATTACAATCTGCTTATTGGATAACAGTACGAGTCCCTGGCTGCCAATCCATTCTGGGAAAACCACACATCAATATGGTTCAAATGGCTCTGAGCACTATGGGACTTAACATCTATGGTCATCAGTCCCCTAGAACTTAGAACTACTTAAACCTAACTAACCTAAGGACATCACACAACACCCAGCCATCACGAGGCAGAGAAAATCCCTGACCCCGCCGGGAATCGAACCCGGGAACCCGGGCGTGGGAAGCGAGAACGCTACCGCACGACCACGAGATGCGGGCACACACATCAATAGCACTTCCGATTTCCGCAATATCTGCGGTGCAGGTTTTGGGTGGTTCGCCTTGCGTTATAACTGAAAACACGATTAAATGAGCCACAATACATTCAGAAGACAATAAAAATCCGGTATAACTTAGATAATCGGTAATACATTTACGGTGCTGACCTATATAAGTACTTTTCAGAACATTAACGTGAATGAATAATTCTTGTAACTCATTTATTCAGATCATGTAACATTTAAACTGCTCTTTAATCACGTTAATTCATATTAGAGGTTCCATTCAAGCAATTCTCTCGCTAGTGTTAAACTTTTTTATCAATAACAAGTCAAATTCACGGTGCTGAATATCCTTAATGAGCTGTAGACATAAAAAAATTCCTACGGATATCACATGCAGTGATTCAGAATAAGCGGATTATCTGTAAATAGGAACAAGTTGTTTACATAATTGCAGAATAATACGAAGTATAATAACCTTGAGCTCCGGAATTTCTAGCCCTTTCCGTAGCTCTTGTTCACTTATGTTGTATATTCGCTCTTCTGTTTTAAATAAATCAGACTCCGCAGTAGCAGAAACGCTCTCAATGTGCCCGTGGTCGTAAACCGAGTCCCACACGTATATTCATTTGAATACCAGTACTAATTCCGATCCTGTCTGTGGATCTTAGGGAATCTCCGACGAACACTGAAACATGGAGCGCTTTTTGTCCATCACTATACGATAATCGTCCACGAGCCTATAATACCTGGAGAACAAAAGAATTATTTTAGAATGATTTCTCTGGACGAAGGGAGATATGTGTGCACTGAGCAAACCGTGCAGCCTTGATGTTAGAAGACAAAGAGACGAAGTGCGACTTGTCGCCCCAGATGTTTACTGACACTAAGTTTTAACGTCATTCTTCAAACTGAGGGAAGATAGGGCATGTATCGTTTGCTAAAATTGGGAATATATTTGAAATAGGGTTACGTGAGTAAACTTCGTTGTACCTTTTGAAAAATATACACCAGTAACATTTGTTACATGTTCTGCAGCATGGTATGAAATTTTGTAGCGTAATGTGCATCTTCACTCTTTGGTTTGTCTGCTGTTTTTGATTGTCCAAGTACAAGGTTTTTTCCGTAACCCTGCAGCATGTCCCACGCCCCCTTTTTTTTTTTTTTTTTTTTGAACAAAATATTTCTCCGTTAAGATTTCTGCGGCGCATTTTATCTTTTCACGGTGTGTCCAGTTCTCCTAAAGAGTTTTAAAAGTCATAAATGAGACGCAATACATATATATTTCGAGTCCTTTTTTTTTATTTTCAGCTTTCATCATTACGTTACTGATGACAGCAAAGTTTGGCAGTAATTAGTTTCTAAGCTACAGCACCATTTAGTACATTGAGTGTTTTGCGTTTCCTTCATGATTATGAGTGTGAATAGAAAATACCGGTTGGTTGTAATTAAAGTGCAGCTGCTCACTGAGGTCCAGTGCGGGCTGTAATTGGCGTATGACATCGAAATTTGGTAGATATGGTAATGCTTTAAAGCGGAACCGATTTGCATTGGAAATAATAGTTCCAGTTTCGACCACCAGGTGACAGTCTGACAATGTATACTGTTTGTATGACGTATGACAACCAAGCTGTCGTTTGACTAGCGATAACGTGAATGAACAGTATCGCTTTCGAGAAGAGAGACCGTACGCTGTTAGTGGAATTGTTTTATGTGATCGGCAGGAATTACAGTGCTACATTGAGGGAGTATCGCCGACTGAAAGGTCTGAGCACAGGCTCGATGTCATTATGCGATTTAAAGAAGATGCTAACGAAATTCGAAAACACGGGTGAGCTTGGCATGGCACCTGCAAGAGGAAGGCGTCCTAATCCGGTGGAACTTACTGACGAGTTTGTTGTTACTGTAACTGACCATCCAGCACGTGTCCCGGGTAGTGCTAGTGCTAGTGCAGTGTGGCGAGAATTGTCCGTCCCATGGTCAACAGTACGGGAAGTTTTGCGGTCTATTTTACACTGGTGCCGGTATAAGATCCAAACGATGCAGCAACTGAAACTCATGACCCGCAACAACGTTCTGAATTCTTCTCGGTTTCCGACAGGAATTTCCGACACTCCCATCGGGCAATATTCTATGGAGCGACGTGGTACATTTTACACTAGAGGGTGCAGTGAAAACAGAGCTGCCGAATTTGGGGTCCTGTTGAACCGTGCGTTTTGCACGAAGAGCCATTGCACTCACTCTATGTGACTGTGTAGACCGTATAGTGTGGATTCGCAAGCACCTTTCTTCCTGGTCCGATATTCTTTGAAGAGAGTACACCCAGAGGGCCTGTCAAGTGTACCGTGACGTCCACTCGTTACCGCCGCTTCCTTGTACAGCATGTGATTCCCGGCTTTGGAAGCGTGCAACTGTGTGGAAACCTCTGTTTTCATGGAAGATGGGGCAACGGCCTCATGTCGCTCGACCAGTCGAAGATGTGCCCAGCGAAAGGTGCGCGTAATAAAATCTTCCAAGAACGTGTTATCCCCAAATGTTTTCCGGATGCATGACCTGCATCCGTGTGACTTTTGGCTCTGGGGATATCTAAAAGAACACTTTTACTAGGGATACTTTCGGCCTTTATACATGAACACGTTGCTCAGATTCCACTGGAACTGCCTTGAGCAACTGTTAATCACGTCGTTTTACAAATGCAGCATCTCGTCGACGTCTCCGGTGCTCACATTGAAGAAATTGTGCACGCGGTGATTAATAATAAAATCAACATTATTTCTTCCTCAGTTGTTTATGGAAAAGTTTCTATGCGTCTTTCTTGCATTCACAGCGCCAGATTTACCCCTGGTGGCCAAAATTTGAACTATTTCTTTCCAGCGTAAATCGGTTCCGCTTTAACACATTAGCATATCTACCATATTTCGTTTCCATACGATAATTACTGCACCCACTGGACCTCTGCGAGCAGTTGCAGTTTAATTGTAATCACCCTGTAAGTCGATATAGAAGATGAAACAATCTTACACTGTGGCCTTGTTTCGCAAACACACCCCTTTTCCGCATCCCCGCAGTACCAGCAAGCGACTTTGATAGAGAGAGTGCACGTAATCGTCTTTCCTCTGTTTACAGCTCGCGCTTTGCAGGAAGCGAGAAAGACCTTGTGGTACCGATGCCGCCACTTTCGGAAGTGATCCTACTAACAGCACCTAACAGAAAGCACACTTATATACGTCGAAAGAGCACAATTGACTTTTCTACTCAACATGTAAGCACAAATTTTCGTAAAAGAAAATGAGAAAAGGTCATTGTACGCTTTATAACAATACAGTTCCTCGTATTCCTCGGTTAAAAAGTCCACTCGATGACGTAAGCCGCTACGTCGGTGTTGTATCATTACGGTTATAATGTCTTTCCTATTATGTACGCTGTGCGTCTTGTTGATTTTGTAAAAGTGTACTACAACGTTGTTTCTCTTCTGTATACCCTGATGTTCAAATAAAGCGTTTATTTTTACAGAAAACTGTATTTGCAAATTTTTATTCCCATACACTATGACAGTTTTCAGCCAATAGAAAGAGTTTTTCTAATTTTTTTTATTTCTCCTAATCAGCAGCTCAGAGCACCAAACATACTGCAACTCATTCCGAGGAATACAAGCCAGGTAAGTAATGAAACAGACTCGAATGGACACTTAAACCTCCTGCGACTTCTGGGTTCCCGTTTCACGAGTTCCGAATCCGGAACAGGCGGCAAGTACTAACTTATCTTACTTCTACATGTGCCCTATCCCTTCCTGTGTTCACTGCCCTTGGTCTATCCTTAAATATGTGTATGTGTACGCCTGCAGCCTGCACTTGCTAGCGCTTCCCGCCTGCCTGCAGATGGTCCCCCGTGATCTAACCGGCAGTTGTTGTCCTTGCTGTTATAGGTGTTGTGTAACTGTGCTGCTGAGCGCACCTCCCCCACTTTCCGTGTGCTATACATCTTGTCTCTCGCCTGTGCAGGTAAAGACTCCGCCTCCATCTCTCTTAACTGTTTCTCACACACACACTCTCTCTCTGTCTCACGCTTGTGCATCGTGCTTGCATCCTCTGCACTTCTCTGACTATAACTATTTGTATGTCTCATACATCTGTTTTGGATCGCCTTATGGCGCTCGTGAATTGAGGTGTACGTATTGTGTGATCACTTAATTATGACCTCATAGAGAATACCGCCTAGGAACTGTTTCCGCCTCGTTACGACAGTGATCTGATGGGACGGTGTTGCAACTAGATATCAGTTGTCGTCAGCTTCCGTGGTCACCCAGCGAGCTTGAAAATGTGCATTTATTGCCTGCATGGACGTGGAGAATTTGAAGACCTTTTTTTTTATTTTTTTACAGTGTTCAGTCTAGATCGCAAATATTTTTTCTACACTCCACCAATGTCTGTAACAAAGTGCGCTTTTCTAACCTTCCAACAACACGCTGTTATCAACCGTGATTATGTCTACCTAACTTACCGGGAAAGGCATCGATTCCCAAGAATTACACCGAAATGATGTGGAAACGAGTACGACTAATCGTTAATAAGACAAGTGATTACACTGACGTAATAGCGAAAGAGTACAAACGTCCACAATTACAAAAATTAATTTTCAATATTTAGTCGAACTTGTCATTAATGAAAGAAAATGCACTTTAATAAAATTTTAATTATGTGAAGAAATAAGATGGTCACCCGTTGTAATGTAGACAGTTTCTTCCTGAAACCAACTGCTTCTGATGGAATTTGAACGTACGTAACAATTAATAATATGCGTATGGTTGACAATGGTCCTACAGTAGCTAATTTCTGTAGGCAAATGGTCATAAAATCAATTAGTCAAATCCAAGTATTATTAAAAAACTTTAGAATGCTGTTAAGAACTTAAAGAAGAAATCAAAACTAAATGAACTGTTGCGTGGCACGGCAATAATAATCTTTACTGTTACTGATTTTGATTGACCACCTCTTCATAATATTTATAATTCTGTATCAAGGTAGTCATAATTAAAAGAAATTGTTCTAAACAACAACAAAGTAATATAACAACTCTCAATATATTATAAACAAAACAACTCTCAATATACTATAAACAAAACATCGATTTATCAAAAACACAAAGTAATCAGTACGGTTGAGAGAAACGTAAAATTCATTATGATTTACCAGAGTCAATAGTTTTCAATATATTACTTTCAAATTTTTTTATAATTGTTGTAGTTCACAGTATTTGATTATTTACCAATAAATGAACTTTTAATTCAGGAGAAAATTTAAGTATACTTCTTTTATTAGATTTTTTCATCCATGAAGTGATACTCGGAACTAAGAAAAATGGGAATGGACCCTGTTTATGGTGACAGCGACTTGGGATGATGGCCACGATAAAATTTTGATCAAGTTTCACACAAGTATTTTATTAAGCCATCTACAACAACTATAGGACAAATCTTGTTCAAAACAACATATATGAAATGGTTTAGTCTTACTTCCTGCGAAACCGATGTTGTTGTGTATTAGCTCTGAGGTAACGATTACAATAATTATGTCTCATCCTCGACTTGCACTTTTTCCTTGTGCGCGCTCTGGCCAAACAGTACCCTTCTTTTACGATCTGCTTGAAACCTCCTCACAAATCGTGAGCGTCTGTGTCCCACGAGAGTCGCATTGCCTCTCACAGCCACAAGGCACTGCTGCACGCATAGCCACTGTGTCGCAGCCGTACACGCTTTTGCGTCCTTTCGCTCGCAGTTAAATCACGTCTCTCCTGTGCTCTCCACTGTCTTCCTACTTTCTACGCGTGCTCCGGAGATAATAAGGCGAGTTGGTACTGCAGACTCAAGGCTGTATATAGCTTTGATGCTGGCGCCGCCATATTAGTAGGCCCGAAACAGTAGCAAACTACTGTTCACTACTGCTTCATGTTCTTAGTTTCTGTCGTGTCCATGCAACAGTTGTTTTAAATATACAGGGTGCTCCACTGATCGTGACCGGGCCAAATATCTCACGAAATAAGCGTCAAACAAAAAACTACAAAGAACGAAACTTGTCTAGCTTCAAGGGGGAAACCAGATGGCGCTATGGTTGGCCCACTAGATGGCGCTGCCATAGATCAAACGGGTATCAACTCCGTTTTTTTAAAATAGGAACCCCTATTTTTTATTGCATATTCGTGTAGTACGTAAAGAATTATGAATGTTTTTTCGCTTTGTGATAGATGGCGCTGTAATGCTCACAAACATATGGTGCACAATTTTAGACGAATAGTTGGTAACAGGTAGGTTTTTTAAATTAAAATTCAGAACGTAGGTACGTTTGAACATTTTATTTTTGTTGTTCCAATGTGATACATGTACCTTTGTGAACTTATGATTTCTGAGAACGCATGCTGTTACAGCGTGATTACCTGTAAATACCACATTAATGCAATAAATGCTCAAAATTATGTCCGTCAACCTCAATGCATTTGGCAATACGTGTAACAACATCCCTCTCAACAGCGAGTAGTTCGCCTTCCATAATGTTCACACATGCACTGACAATGCGCTGACGCATGTTGTCAGGCGTTGTCGGTGGATCATGATAGCAAATATCCTTCAACTTTCGCCACAGAAAGAAATCCGGGGACGTCAGATCCGGTGAACGTGCGGGCCATTGCATGATGCTTCGACGACCAGTCCACCTGTCATGAAATATGCTATTCAATACCGCTTCAACCGCACGCGAGCTATGTGCCGGATATCCATCGTGTTGGAAGTACATCGCCATTCTGTCATGCAGTGAAACACCTTGTAGTAACATCGGTAGAACATTACGTAGGAAATCAGCATACATGGCACCGTTTAGATTGCCATGATAAAATGGGGGCCAATTATCCTTCCTCCCATAATGCAGCACCAAACATTAACCCACCAAGGTCGCTGATGTTCCATTTGTCGCAGTCACCGTGGATTTTTCCGTTGCCCAATAGTGCATATTATACCGGTTTACGTTACCGCTGTTGGTGAATGACGCTTCGTCGCTAAGTAGAATGCGTGCAAAAAATGTGTCATCGTCCCGTAATTTCTCTTGTGCGTAGTGGCAGTACTGTACACGACGTTCAAAGTTGTCGCCATGCAATTGCTGGTGCATAGAAATATGGTACGGGTGCAATCAATGCCGATGTAGCATTCTCAACACCGACATTTTTGAGATTCCCGATTCTCGCGCAGTTTGTCTGCTACTGATGTGCGGATTAGCCGCGACAGCAGCTAAAACACCTACTTGGGCATCACGAGAGCAAATATCCTTCAACTCCCCCCCCCCCCCCCCCCCAATGGCTGATCGCTTCCTGTTCCTTTTTTTTTTTTTTTTTTTTTTTTTTTTTTGTCATCAGTCTACTGACTGGTTTGATGCGGCCCGCCACGAATTCCTTTCCTGTGCTAACCTCTTCATCTCAGAGTAGCACATGCAACCTACGTCCTGAATTATTTGCTTGACGTATTCCAATCTCTGTCTTCCTCTACAGTTTTTGCGCTCTACAGTTTTTGCGCTCTACAGCTCCCTCCCATGGAAGTCATTCCCTCATGTCTTAGCAGATGTCCTATCATCCTGTCCCTTCTCCTTATCAGTGTTTTCCACATATTCCTTTCCTCTCCGATTCTGCGTAGAACCTCCTCATTCATTACCTTATCAGTCCACCTAATTTTCAACATTCGTCTACAGCACCACATCTCAAATGCTTCGATTCTCTTCTGTTCCGGTTTTCCCACAGTCCATGTTTCACTACCATACAATGCTGTACTCCAGACGTACATCCTCAGAAATTTCTTCCTCAAATTAAGGCCGGTATTTAATATTAGTAGACTTCTCTTGGCCAGAAATGCCTTTTTTGCCATAGCGAGTCTGCTTTTGATGTCCTCCTTGCTCCGTCCGTCATTGGTTATTTTACTGCCTAGGTAGCAGAATTCCTTAACTTCATTGACTTCTAAGTTTCTCGCTGTTCTCATTTCTACTACTTCTCATTACCTTCGTCTTTCTCAGATTTACTCTCAAACCATACTGTGTACTCATTAGACTGTTCATTCCGTTCAGCAAATCATTTAATTCTTCTTCACTTTCACTCAGGATAGCAATGTCATCAGCGAATTGTATCATTGATATCCTTTCACCTTGTATTTTAATTCCACGCTGAACCTTTCTTTTATTTCCATCATTGCTTCCTCGATGTACAGATTGAAGAGTAGGGGCGAAAGGCTACAGCCTTGTCTTACACCCTTCTTAATACGAGCACTTCGTTCTTGATCGTCCACTCTTATTATTCCCTATTGGTTGTTGTACATATTGTATATGACCCGTCTCTCCCTATAGCTTACTCCTACTTTTTTCAGAATCTCGAACAGCTTGCACCATTTTATATTGTCGAACGCTTTTTCCAGGTCGACAAATCCTATGAAAGTGTCTTGATTTTTCTTTAGCCTTGCTTCCATAATTAGCCGTAACGTCAGAATTGCCTCTCTCGTCCCTTTACTTTTCCTAAAGCCAAACTGATCGTCACCAAGCGCATTCTCAATTTTCTTTTCCATTCTTCTGTATATTATTCTTGTAAGCAGCTTCGATGCATGAGCTGTTAAGCTGATTGTGCGATAATTCTCGCACTTGTCAGCTCTTGCCGTCTTCGGAATTGTGTGGATGATGCTTTTCCGAAAGTCAGATGGTATGTCGCCAGACTCATATATTCTACACACCAACGTGAATAGTCGTTTTGTTGCCACTTCCCCCAATGATTTTAGAAATTCTGATGGAATATTATCTATCCCTTCTGTCTTATTTGACCGTAAGTCCTCCAAAGCTCTTTTAAATTCCGATTCTAATACTGGATTCCCTATCTCTTTTAAATCGACTCCTGTTTCTTCTCCTATCACATGCTTTTAATGTCACCAAATGTTGTTTTGACTTTCCTGTATGCTGAGTCTGTCCTTCCGACAATCATATCTTTTTCGATGTCTTCACATTTTTCCTGCAGCCATTTCTTCTTAGCTTCCCTGCACTTCGTATTTATTTCTTCCTCAGCGACTTGTATTTCTGTATTCCTGATTTTCCCTGAACATGTTTGTACTTCCTCCTTTCATCAATCAACTGACGTATTTCTTCTGTTAGCCATGGTTTCTTCGCAGCTACCTTCTTTGTACCTATGTTTTCCTTCCCAACTTCTGTGATGGCGCTTTTTAGAGATGTCCATTCTTCTTCAACTGTGCTGCCTACTGCGCTATTCCTTATTGCTGTATCTATAGCGTTAGAGAACTTCAAACGTATCTCGTCATTCCTTAGTACTTCCGTATCCCACTTCTTTGCGTATTGGTTCTTCCTGACTAATGTCTTGAAATTCAGCCTACTCTTCATCACTACTATATTGTGATCTGAGTCTATATCTGCTCCTGGGTACGCCTTACAATCCAGTATCTGATTTCGGAATCTCTGTCTGACCATGATGTAATCTAATTGAAATCTTCCCGTATCTCCCGGCCTTTTCCAAGTATACCTCCTCCTCTTGTGATTCTTGAACAGGGTATTCGCTATTACTAGCTGAAACTTGTTACAGAACTCAATTAGTCTTTCCCCTCTTTCATTCCTTGTCCCAAGCCCATATTCTCCTGTAACCTTTTCTTCTACTCCTTCCCCTACAACTGCATTCCAGTCGCCCATGACTGTTAGATTTTCGTCCCCCTTTACATACTGCATTACCCTTTCAATATCCTCATACACTTTCTCTGTCTGTTCATCTTCAGCTTGCGACGTCGGCATGTATACCTGAACTATCGTTGTCGGTGTTGGTCTGCTGTCGATTCTGATTAGAACAACCCGGTCACTGAACTGTTCACAGAAACACACCCTCTGCCCTACCTTCCTATTCATAACGAATCCTACACCTGTTATACCATTTTTTGCTACTGTTGATATTACCCGATACTCATCTGACCAGAAATCCTTGTCTTCCTTCCACTTCACTTCACTGGCCGCTACTATATCTAGATTGAGCCTTTGCATTTCCCTTTTCAGATTTTCTAGTTTCCCTACCACGTTCAAGCTGCTGACATTCCACGCCCCGACTCGTAGAACGTTATCCTTTCGTTGATTATTCAATCTTTTTCTCATGGTAACCTCCCCCTTGGCAGTCCCCTCCCGGAGATCCGAATGGGGGACTATTCCGGAATCTTTTGCCAATGGAGAGATCATCATGACACTTCTTCAATTACAGGCCACATGTCCTGTGGATACACGTTACGTGTCTTTAATGCAGTGGTTTCCATTGCCTTCTGCATCCTCATGTCGTTGATCATTGCTGATTCTTCCGCCTTTAGGGGCAATTTCCCACCCCTAGGACAAGAGAGTGCCCTGAACCTCTATCCGCTCCTCCGCCCTCTTTGACAAGGCCGTTGGCAGAATGAGGCTGACTTCTTATGCCGGAAGTCTTCGGCCGCCAATGCTGATTATTTATCAAAATTTAGGCAGTGGCGGGGATCGAACCCGGGACCGAAAACGTTTTTGATTATGAATCAAAGACGCTACCCCTAGACGACGGGGGTCCTTAAATAACGTAACTATTCGGCGAACGGCCCAGACACTTGGATGATGTCGTCCAGGACATCGAGCAGCATACATAGCACACGCCAGTTGGGGATTTTGATCACAATAGCCATACATCAACACAATATCGACCTTTCCCGCAATTGGTAAACGGTTCATTTTAACACGGATAATGTATCACGAAGCAAATACCGTCCGCACTGGTGGAATGTTACGTGATACCACGTACTTATAGGATTGTGACTATTACAGCGCCATCTATCACAAAGCGAAAAAGGTGGTCCAAATAAAACATTTATATTTCTTTACGTACTACACGAGTATGTAATAATGGGGGTTCCTGTTTAAAAAAACGCAGTTGATATTCGTTTGAAATACGGCGGCACCATCTAGCGGGCCAACCATAGAGCCATCTGGTTCCCCCCTTCAAGCTAGACGAGTTTCGTTCTTTGTAGTTTTTTTATTTTATTTCGTGTGATATTTGGCCCGGTCACTATCAATGGACCACCCTGTATAAATATTACAGTGCTTTCGTGAATAACACTGTCACGTAGCCATTTTCAGATGTTTTTCTGATATTAAGAGACCTGTTTGATTCAGTAATGCGACGTATTTGGTCTCGTTAATGTAACTTTCTTTTGTGGAATGGCAGCTTTCGCAGTCCAGCATTTTCCTTAACCGGAATGACGAAAGTGTTGTTCCATATATGTCCTCCTCCCGAAAAAAATCTGAGAATATGTTTTGCTACGTCTGGAAGGTTTGCCATCACAGCGTTCAATCAGAGCGCTCTTAGAGTTGTATTGATAGGAAATCTATAATCAAAATACAGAAATAGATCCGCTACAGCAAAAGTAAACAGCGGAACTAAATTATACGTATATATCTACATCTGAGTCGCATGTCTTCAGATCCGGAGAATATGGCGGCCAATCGAGACCTCTGGGTACCTCAGAGCCAGAATGGGGTCCCCCAAGTGCTCCTCCAGGACATCAAATGCTTCGATAGGGTCGAGCTCCGTCATGCATGAACCATATCTTGTCGAAATCAGGGTCACTTTGGATAATGGGGATGAAATCATCTTCAAACCGTTTACGTACCATTCGGTAGTTAACGTGCCATCAATGAATATCGCACCGATTATTCCGTGACTGAACATTGCACACCACACAGTCGCCCGTTTAGGGTGAAGAGACTTCTCGATCGCGAAATGCGGATTCTCAGTCCCCCCTCAAATGCGCCAATTTTGCTTACTGACGACCCCATCCAAATGAAATTGGACATCATCGCTAAACTAAGTCGAATAAACCATACTAATTCCCATCATGCCCCGCTGTTAAACCGTGCAGTTTGAACGTTCTAACGCAAACCTTTCAGAAGTTATGACGATTTTATTTCATATAGCTCAATAACTGTCACCCTGTATGACGGGTGTTGTTGGGTCGATTGCTCTTGTGATGTATAATCAGCTGTCCCTGATGTTGTCTGTTGACAGATATCAGGCACCGAAGACGCTCTTTCTTCGACTAGCAACGATATGGTGTAGCAAAAAGTAGCTCCAGCCCTGCGTTGCTGACCAATATTAAGCCCAGTATTGATACGCTTTATCTGTGGCTATTTTAGAATGCAGTCTTAAGGCAGATGAGGAGACAGATTTATTTCATTTCATTCCCCATCACGGCCAAAAGTTCGTTACAGTGTGACTGATTCACTCGACAAGCGCTGCACGCTCTATGCTGCTGCTCTCGCGATTGTCACGGGGTCAAACTCCCTGGTTGTTTAGATGTTAATAATTCAGTGATCACTCAGTGTAGAATTTGTTTTTGTGTGTGTATGTGTGGTTCCTGTGGACTGTGCATGCTGTCTTATAATCTTCTGCCACATGCATAATCTCATAAAAAGCACCACCATGTCTATACATTGCCTCGATTTATCGTAACCCTACAAGGTTTTTCTTCCACATCACCTTCAGTGACAGTGTCCATAAAAAAAGATCAACATCTTGCGCACACTACGGTCCTTAGATTCTTTGTCACAGCTTTTGGATACTACGAGTTTCTGTTTATAGACAAACTGCGAATAAAAAGCCACCAGAGGTAAAGTGCCATCAGTTGTTCGTCCCTATTTTACACGGAGTTGTAAACTGAGCTGTCACAAACCCCACTTAACATTTATAGAAAAGACGCTCTTCGAACGGTAAGTTGTAGTCGCAAGTTTTGAGCATGAAGTATGTCATTTCTTGTCGTAAAAAAAAAAAAAAAAAAAAAAAAAAAAAAAAAAAACAGATATAGATACCAGTGTCCTCCGTGTTTGCCATACTTCGTCGGATTTTCATCAAACGGATGGACTAAAATATGTGACCGAAAACAAACAGTGTCTTCTTAGACAGTCCGTCTGCTATAGTTCTGGACTAAGTGAAATCAGTTTTTGAACCACACTGCTGTTGTTTCTCCCTATCCTGTGCATGACGAATTTAGGAAATACCCCTTTCAGCGCAACGGAAAACCACGACACTAGCTGCATCCTACACAAGCTGAAAACCGACCGCATAATAATGGAAATTTATGTTACATGGTATCACGACAAAAATAACGAGAACAGTCAGAATCGTTTAACCTCGTTCCATTGTAGCAAAAATCACAATGAGCTAACGATAATTTCTTCTCGTAATAAGCATAACCGAACTGCTTCAGTTTTTTGTCAATTGTTTACGTTCTTCGTTTATTTTCGGTTTTTGTAACGGGTTGGTGCATGTTAGATGAGAGTAATGAATTGAATATAGCTTGCAACTAACTAAGGAAATGTAGCGTAATCGGTGTTTTGTAGATAGCTAATTAAAACCTGAAATAATGTGCTCGACGACTCAAGCAATGTGTTTGCTTACGGAAACGGAGGAAACAGTGCCTCCTGAGACCAAAATGTGTATTTTTGGGGCTGCATGTGTAGCCATTGCCAGCCTTCAAGCTTTACTAACGCGTGAAACATACTGTAGCATTTAACCTACTGCTCTCATCGAAGTACAACTAAGTTATTGATAAGGATCTTAGATTAGCTGCGTGTGGCCTTCAATCACCGACTAATATCGATATAACGTGTCACCATGGTCGTCTGCATGACATATATAAAATATGCACTGTTTCTGTTGTAAGAATCCAGCAGTAAAAAAATAATTCACTTTTTCTATTGTTAATTTGTATGCAAGAAGCCAACAGAGACGTCTCCTAACAACAGACCAACAGCATAACGACGCTATGTAATGATGGAAGCACAGAATGAAACATATGCACAAACTTAGATTATACAGTCCTGCCAAAAACAATTTTTACTGTCTTTCTGTATATGGAAAGTTGTACTAGAAAAACTCTTATGATGAATTAAAATTATCAACTGAAGACATGAAGTCTGCAAATGAGTTCGCAATCATTTTATGTTTGGCACTTTTATTTTCTCAAGTCCGTCTTGATCACACAGATTTCTTTACACTTTGTTACCGGTTTCGGCTTACCGCCATCTTCAGATATTGTGTAAGCGACCAGGTTGAATTAGTTAAGACTAGCTAGAGTACATAGTAGACCAGTCTCGCCAATACAAAGATTAAAATGCAGTATACAATGTCTTTAGTTAAAAAATTTTCTTTCACTAAATGAGCGTCTGGCATTAAAAACATATGCTGATATACTATATGTGAAATTGCACTCATACCTGAAATCCATAAAAAGCACATACTGGCATTCATAAAAAGCTTATATGTTACCTAACCAGGCTAAGGGCTGTATTGTATAGTATTTGTGCTTTTTATGAATTTCAAGTATGAGTCCTAATTTCACATATAGTATATCAGCATATGTTTTTAATGTCTGACACTCATTTAGCCAAAGGAAAAATTTTTAACTAAATACATTGCATACTGCATTTTAATCTTTATACTTGGAATTCTTAAAAAGGTTGTATGTTACCTAACCAGGCTAAGGGCTGTATTGTATAGTAACTGTGCTTTTTATGGATTTCAAGTATAAGTCCAATTTCACATATAGTGTATCAGCATGTTTTTAATGTCAGACGCTCATTTAGCCAAAGAAAATTTTTTAACTAAAAACAGTGCATACTGCATTTTAATCTTTATATTTGCGACACTGGTTTACTATGTACTCTAGCTAAAGTGCCCTCTGTCGGCATTAGGTTCCTGTATAAATATCTGACGCAATCTGAGCATTATCAGCACGTATCATGTACTGACATGTTTAACTTGACGATGGTTTTTTATCAGAATATTTTAACGGTATGCATGGCTGCTATACAAGGCTACAAATATTTTATATTTCATGCATAATTAATACTGTGTATATTTAGTCTTAACTAATTTAACTTGGCCACTTATACAATATTTTCATTTACAACAGATCTGAAGATGGCGGTAAGCCGAAACCGGTAATAAAGTGTAAAGAAATCAGTGTGATCAAGACGGACTTGTAAAAATAAAAGATGAATTAAAGCACTGCACTGGCTTTTAGTGAACCATCACTGAAAGTTGATAAAATTACAGTTCATTTTCTGTATCCTGTTTGATCTTTCTGTACGTGAAGACGTTTGTGTCCACATGTGGAATTTAGAACTGTAGTAAAGAGTCGGCGAAAAAAGTTCGCTGACAGTTGCAGCTCAACGAGTCATGTAATGTGGTTTAGTACACGTCTTGAGGCAACACAGCACTGTTGTCACGGCGCCATAGACGACTATTCTTCGCCGATGAAATCTGTGAACGATGCGCCGAACTATCAAGCATCTCCTTTCACCGACTCCACAATCGGTATAAGCAACAAACAATTTCTTCTGCAGTTTTTTTTTCAAACAGCCTAAAAGGTTTATTAATTATCACATTGTTTATCAGTTCCACCGCAGATAAATGTGTAGCCATTTGCAGTGCTGCTAGAAATTAGGAAGTGGGATATCGCATAGGCCTATAAAACGTGTTTATGTACGATCTAACCGAAATCACTTCCACACAAAAAGTGAGTTTGCCAAGGCGTTACAGTAGTAGTGCAAGAAATAGACCTCGTTTTAAAGACATGGAATTGTAAATTAAATTTCCATGAAGATTTTGTTGTATCAAAAATTACTGAGGAATGCTAGGTGATTATGCCCATGTGTACACACAGGCAATTATATAATATTTGTGGAAATATTTTCTTATATAAAAATTAATTTTCAAATACAGCTCTTTACTTACTGTATGAAGTCGATATCTCTTTCTGCCCTTCTCGTCCAGGGGAAGATATCTGATCTCCGCAGTTGTACCTTAAACACGTACATAAAAATTCATGGAGTTACGTTCCGTCTTTACAAATCAATGAAAGGGAGTTTGTTTCTTGCCTCACACGTTTTGCTTGTTTTATTTATCAAGCATCTTCAGTGTTCTGCAATACGTATATGATAAAGCATTATACAGTAGTCACAAGTATGTTGGTATGTAACCTTTTCTCGTGTTATTCTTTGTTATTCTTTTGCAGCACAAGTTTCGTGAGCTTAAATTATCATTTGGTGTTACACTACGATTTCCAATGTTAATAGCGCTTGCGTGTCGTCCTGAAGATGTATTTACTCGGTTTCCATACGCCAGATGGCCGATTTTCGGCGTTCTTCCACCCCCATTGATTACAATGAAGTGTTGTTGCACTTGCACTTTTCGCTGTGTACTGAACGTCTTTGCGTTTACGATGTGTACTGTAGCCAACTATTGCTGTGTGTTTATCTTTTATCTTTTGTTTGTGTTGTGTATGTGTGGTGTCATACAAACTGCCTGACAAAAGAAGTGAAGTGCTCGGAAGAAATGCTCACATGTCAATGTAACTTTGTACATGAACATGCCATCGGTGGATAGCTGTTTTATTAGATTTTCAGTTCTCTGAGAAGAAAGACCACCGGAGTGTATTAGTGTTATTTGTGTTTAGTGTTATTATCAAGCTTGGTAGGGTGTATAAGGAGTGTAAACAGCGTCAGATGCTGAGTGATCACTGTGAAAGACACGGAGAGGCCAAATACTCGTTTGAGACAACGTTATCAGCACCTGACAGAGATGGAAAGGAGCCTTAGTGTGTTCATTTAGCCGGCCGGTCGAATCGTGCAATATTCAGATGTGACAGTGGCCCAATGTTGAACCGCATGAGACGTGAGGGCAACCGTACTCGTCGTCAAGATTCCCGTCGACCATGACTGACCGCCACAAAGACGAGCGCCATATTGTGCACCAAGCCATTCAGGAAAAAGTAATGAAACCCTTGCAACATGTCAGCCTGCACCATTGGTCGGGGAGTAGCAGCAGCCGAACAAGGAACTACCGCCCCATGCGTAGGCTGCCGTTAATACCACAACACAGACGGCTGTATTTGAAGTTGCACCATAATGGGGAAGCATGGACTGTTTAAAACTTATGTCGCTTTGTGTTCAGCAATGAATCACGGTTCAGCGCTACCCCTGATGACCATCTTTGGCGAGTATGGCGGCGACATAGGAAGAGGTACCATTTTTCCAAAGCTGTGGAGAGGCCTGGCGTTGTGGTGTACTGTCGTCAGGCGTACTTTCAGTTCACGGGTGGTAGTGATGAGGAAACTCTGACAACAGTACGGTACGTCACGGATATCCTGCGTATTCGTGCGTTACCTCTTACGCGACACTACTTCGGTGCCATTTTTCAGCAGGATAATACTCGTCCACGTACGTCACAGTCCCTATGAACTGTCTGCGCGATGCCGAACTATTACCGTGGGCAGCAAGATTCTAGATATGTCCCCAACAGATCGTGTGTGGGACCAATTCGGATGTCAATTCCATCGCAGTGCCAATACCTAGGACGTGAAGAAACAGTTACGACACTTGTGGACCAGATTATCTCGGGAGAGGATACAAGGGCTTTATGATGCCATTCCAAACCGAATCAGTGCATGCATGCAGGCCAGAGGGAGGGCAACGTTGTACTGATAATAGAGCTCAATATGCCAAGTACTTTATTAATCTGACTAGATGTTGTGATCACTTCTATAACGTCACATAGTTTTTCAGCCTGTGAATTTCTGTTTGCCCCTTCCCTTCTAGGTGCTTCTTTTTTTTTGTCACGCAGCGTACAAAAGATGTCGGCAAAATTGAGAGACGCGTGTTTCTGGTATATTGACATCACGTTGAAGGTCCTTCAGTAACAACTGAGGCGCTGATGATGAATCTGTGCTGCGAAATGTACATTGCCGAAGTAAATACGCTATTGAAAAGACAGTAGACAGACTTTACTATTAAGCATTGAATTAATTTCGCTTTAAATTTTGCAAAGACTGTGACTAACATGAAACACTGTAGTGTACCTGACCGTCTTCTGCAGTAACTGTTATAACAAGCAATATTTTACTTTTTTCCATGCTAAGCACATGTCAAATAGAAAATGTTTTTTCACCAGAGACGCTCCGCTGTGTTTGTAAAGCATCATCAGTGATGATAATGGAAACGTTTGGAATACATGAACATTTTTGATATTTCGACTGAGGAGCTAAAACCATTTTTGCTTCAGAATATAAAGCTTTTTACGAGTTACCTACATAGTTTTCTGTTGTTTTCCGTATGCTTTTCTGTACTTGCCAGCAGAGGCCCAAGCCGCAAACTTGCATTGCACGTTCACAGGTCAGTATTTCCGGCTTGAAGAAGGCAAAATATTACCAGTGATTGTTAAGTGTAAGTTTCCGACTACGCATTCAGTAAGGCGAAGGTTCTAATACCAGACCAGGCATCCCGTCGTAGGTTTTCCGAGGCTGCGAAGTCTACCCAGTCAGTGGCGTAGCATGACTAGGGTAACAGGCGGACAGGGCAAACTTCGATTTTGCGTCCCCCCAATCCCCTACTCAGCCGACGTCGAAACGACATCACAAGGAAGTAAAAGGTGTACTATCCAATAGTTATTTTTGTATGATACAGTTCACTGAACGGAATAACATACTGCCGAAATTCCCATTGTTTGCAACAAGAACATGATTCGTTAACTTTGTTTCGTTGATGTACGAGTACATTTTAAAGCCGCAAGAAACAAACAAAAATATACTATGTTATAAAACAGCTATCATCCACTAATTAAAGACTTTTTTCAGCTCATTTTATTTTTCCATGCCATTACTGGTTTCGAACTTTCGTTCGTCTTCAGTTGGTTGCATTGCAGCATGAACTACTAATCAGACGTTGTTTTGTTTGCCATAGTGCTCTATTGAGGAAATATACTTACTTATAAATATTCATAAAAGAAATGTAGATAAATGAAATTTGGAAATTGCGTAATGGCTGTTTAGCACCAATGTAATGGCTGTTTAGCTCCAGTACTTACAATAGATTTGTTTTAGTAAATTTGAAGGCTTGAGGTTTTGTTATTTTTCCGTATACCATGCACTAGTATCATCGTAAATGTGTCCCGGTGTCATAGTGACTTCCACGATATCACGAAGTAAAAAACTGGTCGCCATTGGCACTTCTTCAGCGAAATATCTAATTTCAGATACACTCCACGTGTTTACCATGTACTGACGGCTTACAGAGATGGTATAAAACAAAGGTATACGCTGTTTACGTTGCTGTCGCAGATGAGTTGAAAGATATGACTTTAATATAAATAATCCATGTGTTGCAGAAAATAATTAAACACAGTTATTTTAAAATATCATATGAAATATTTTTAAAATAAAAAATTATCCATTAAAATATCTAATGAAATATTTTTAAACAAAAATACCTCTTACACTTAACGTCTGTTACATATGTAATTGTCACACATGTTGTACCGCTACCGCCCCGGTCCGGACACCGTCTCAAGTAAGCTTACGGTGTACTCAACGAATGTGATGAAAAAGAGTGTAAGAAGATCTTACCGCCTAACTTTACTGTTATTTATGCCCGGCAACACATGTACAAGAAAGAATCATGATAATATGGGGGACCGGAATCTATACTTTCGTAAACAGTTCTATAAGCTCTGATTATTTAACAGCGCGCGACTCACCGCTTTGTTAATATAGGATTGCGTGAAGCGCTTTTAGAATTTGTTAAAACTGATGTCTACGTGGAGCGTTCATACTGACAAAAAACGTAAACATAATCTCAGGGATTGTATTTCGTGTTCTCACACGAAAATATTGCTGCAGGATATCTTTACTGTAGTGAAATTTAATTAAAAGAAATATTTTAATGAAAGAAAGTATTTCCCTTTTTTAAACACAATAACCTTCGTCTTGCCGAGAGCGGCCAATATCTGAACTTAATTGAATGTTCCTAATTTTTACCGTAATACGACATAAATTAATATATTCACTTTCTTTTCTTTTATAATTATGGAGCGAATCTTTTACAGCGTCCGACGGAACGTAATGAAATCATAATGAAAGTATTCCCACGCAAGATGTCTGCCAAGAATGGTCGATTGTTCGGCCAATCTTGTTGTTTATACCGCGTGCTGAAAACCTTACAAATAATATTTTTTCTTCAGCATGAAGGTCACTACTCACATTAAAAATGCACAATCAGCATAAATTACCATATATTATTTAAAATTTACAACTTACAAAACGAAATGGCTGCCGTAGCATGCGTTAGCTTCGAGACTAGAACAGAGAGTGAGTAATAACGCTGGTCTTTTTAGTTTCTTTCGCCAGCGAGTAAAAGAACAATTAACACAGAGATCTTATACAGTTATCTCATAGAGTCTGTTTGTACCGTTATTATTTTATTTCATTATAAATTATCGTTATGACAGCTAATTGCACGCACATTTTCAGAGGTTTTTTTTTTTACAATTTTCATTTTACTTAGTTTTGTGTGTGACTTGTCGTCGCACGATTTAATATTTCGTATCGTGTATCGGTACAGTGTTCCGACTACCATTTTCTACACAAAAAAAGGATGGATATACAACGATACATAGAGAGTTATAGTATTTTCCTGCAGGATCAGTAAACCCATTTTAGCTTCTCTAGCGGTAGGTTGGTAGTAACAATGGGACTACTTCCGTGAAAATTGTGCCTGAAGTGTAACATTCCTCAACACTATAAATCATTCGTACATGGTACGTAAGAAAACATGTGAAATCATTTTCCCGGGAAGACCGAAAGCGGTCCCACAGCGCCAAAATCACTTTCTATTGGTATCTAGTTTTTTAACACTTTCATCAATGCCTTAGTGTTTTGCACTATTCCACTTAAAAAACCTAAAATTTGAAGATGGGTTTTACACCAAATTTCATTTATACTTAAACCTAGAATTTCTAATGGGTTTGCTATTTACATTAGTAAGTCCATTTTGAACTACCAAATGTTACATGTACAACGCGAAGATTGACCTCGAGATGTCTGCAGTTAATGCTGCAGACATACGAAGCATTAACATGTTCTTGCGACGACCTTCACTAGACATACATACCTTGTAGCATTTTGGTGTTCTTTCCGTTTTGATTGTAAAATCAATCTCAATCCCTTTTATTTACTGTTGCGAGCGCTTTCGGTCATTAGCTCACCACCAAACAACTGATGATAAAAAACGGTCCTCAGACATAAAATAACAATATAGTAATGGCATACTAGAAAAAACGGTGCCCAGACGTAAAATAACAATATAATAATGGCATACTAGAAAAAATGAAAAAATACTTGAAGAGGACTTACATTTGAGGCAGCAACAACGTAGACATCGAGTTAGTGACTAATGGCGTCTGTCAAGTGGTGAGCAGAATCCTCCTGATTGAAAAGCAGAGTCCTGGAGTTATGAAAGCTAAGCCACGTCTCCTTGCCTCACGTGCAATGTAACCTAATACAGCAAGATGTTTCTATTAGCAATAAAAGAGTAAAAAAACACGAAGAAATATTTTACAATTTTAGAAGGTAGAAACGGTTTTAAAACTAAGTGCCTGTGGTATAGTACTCAAAGTGGCTATGATGTAGCACTGGTATATATCAAGTAAACAAATTAAAGCGCCATCTACGTTGCTTATATAGTGTGCGATGTGGCTAGCAATGTAGGTAGCATTTTCGTATTTTTCTCGATGTGTCAAAACCAATAGGGTACTTCCCACTGACCTAGAACCATTAAATTTGGGGCGATGTAAGGTTTTACGCTACAAGTAAAGGACAAAAATCAGTAAATTGTTAATTTGTTGTTATACCACACCAAAAAAATTTTGCCGTTTTATGTGAAAGTCTGTGCGTCTGTTACGACCCCCTTTTTTCACGGATGGTAGGAGTATCAAGTTGAAATTTATGTCACAAATTCACGTTCCCATGCCTGTGTAAGAATTTTAAGCTTCTCAGCCATTGCAATGAAGAGATACGGCCATTTGTGTCACATAGTTTGATATCACGCGAGCATCGATAACAGGCACAAACTGTCGAAATTCTCGATTCTCGGGATGGATGAACAGTCTACACTAGTGTCCAAAATTAAAGTAACAAAAGGAAACTTTGCAACGTTGCGTTTATTTTGCCACAAAAAGGTGAAGGTGAAGTAGAAACAATGCAAAGAATATAGAACGGAAACAACTGCAAGATGCACAACGGTAGACAAAAATGTTTGTTTCTTCGAGCTTAAGGGATTTGCACACACATTCCGGCAACTAGTTAATGTGCTCAGTACGGGGTATGTCCACTTCTGGCTGCAATACAGACCTGGAAACGACAGGGTATGCTATGATGTCATCAGTATCACGTTGAGGCAGTAACGCCCGTTCTTCCTGCAGAGCTGCTCGCAAGTCTTGAAGGGTGGTTGGCGGATGCTGACGCGATGCAGGCCGTTAAAAGCATCTGAAACTGTTTACACTGACGCTGCTGTTTACAAGCCTAGGCAGCCAGTCACAGTGTACGTCATAAATAATAAAAGGCGCCCCCTACACTATTTACCTTTGGTTACAAATTGCAGTTCATATCAGTTACACAGAAAATATAAAAATAAAACATAGAATATTAAACTAAAAATCATTATACATAGTTATAAATTTTACACTGAATAAATAAAAGCGGACTGAGTGTAAGTAATACAGTGCTATCTGTTTAAATATGAATAATGCGAACTGAGCTTGTTTATTTTTGATGCCAAAATAGGCTATAATTAAAGGTTTTAAGAAAACAGATCCAAATTGTGATTTGGAAATATATTTAAGGAAAATCTGAATGTTAAGACCGTTCGTAATAAAACCACTGGTTTACAGTGTGCCGGCTGCTCAAATAATAAGACATATGCCACAGCTCATTGTAAGAGGTTTATAGACAACTATATTTACTAAGTAATGATTTAGTTTAATGTTATTTAAATAGAAGATGAACCTAATACCAAGACTTAGAATAAAATCATATTATTTATCATCGGCGAACTTGCCATCGTTTGAGACCATATGGAGCGTTACTATGTAGACAGGCACATATTAGTCGGATCCATATCCACGTCGAGTCATCGGTTCACCTGCCAACAACAAGGAGGGGGAGCTATTTAGAGGATACGTCATATTGTTTCAGATGCTGGGACACTGTAGCCCAGTGGCGTTATAATGAATATTGTCAACAAAAATTTGAAATCTGTTTTCTTAAAATCTCTACTTGCAGTCCATTTTGGTATCAAAAATGGAAAAGCTCAGTTCGCATTATTTATCTTTCAACAGATAGCGCTGTGTTACCTCGACTTCATATCTCTGTTATTTCAGTTTGCTTTCATTTATTCAAAGTCAAATTTATAATTATGTGTTTGGACTTTTAGTTTAATATTTCATATTTTATTTTTATATTTTTTGTATAAATGAAATGAAGTGCAATTCGTAACCAAAAGGTAACTAGTGCAGGGGGCGCCTTTTATTATTTCTGACATATACTGTGACCGGTTGCCTAGGCTCGTAAACAGCAGCCTCAGTGTAAACTGAGCTAGAGACAGTTTCAGGTCCTTTTAGCATCTTTGGTATATTATACAGCCTTTCGAGTTTACATAATTCGCTAATAAACGATATGTTTCCCTTACCACGTAATCGTCAATCTGTACAACTGCTAAATGCTTCTAGATATCATCAATTCAATTGTCTGATCCCTATATTTCCTTATTCCTTTTAGCATTGAAAACGGCTGTGCTGTAGCTGAAATCTAGATATATCTGCAGTAAAATACAGACTGATACGCAACGGTTTGGTGTGTTCCTCCCTTATTATAATCATTTCACAGCCGCTGAGCACAACGGTTGCTAATGAAATCCAATCCGATAACGTAATTTTTCTGTAAATAATTTTGTTATTTTCAAATTGAATAACTAATTGAATGTTTTTATCGTTGCATGTGTGACAATGAATGAAGATTATGCGGAAAGTATGTCTGGATGATTCCAAAAATTAATATCCCAATAAATTTTTGAATACTGGGACAGGATTAGCAACGCAGCGTAACATCAACATGAGGTGAAGCAGCCAAGGTACTGCACGTAGCCCAGTGACTGCCAGGCTAAGTATATAAATAGAGGGGCGGGAAGGAAATGCAGGGGTGTGTGAGGAACTAGTGATTACCAGCGGTCTAGGGCACACAATACAACTGGACAGTATAAAATTTGCAAAGGATCGGAACTTCAACCCGGTTTTGCCGTTTCTCATGAGCCGTTGCCTTAACCGCTTCAGCCATCCGGACACGGTCCCTGACCGACCAAAATTTCCAACTTATCGCACGCTGCAATGCAGCATCCCTCGTCCATTAACCCGCTGCTCGCAAATTATTGATTCCCGTTGGAGTTCGGACTCTATTAATGGATTTGCGTTGAAGAAAATGTCATTGAGCCGTCTATCTATGCCCGACAAAACAGACACTCTTCACACACACTGAGGTGACAGAATTCACGGGATACCTCCTAATGTTGTGTATGGCCCCCTTTTGCCCGTCCTAGTGCAGCAACTCGGCGTGCAGTGGACTCCACAACTCTTTGGAAGTCGACTGCAAAAAGCAGTGAGCCATGCTGCCTCTATGGTAGTCCATAATTGCGAAAGTGTTGCCGGTGCAGGGTTTCGTGCATGAACTGATCTCTCGATTATGACCCATGAATGTTCGATGACATGCCGGGTGATCTGGGCGGCCAAATCATTCGCTCGAGTTGTCCCAATGTCCCTCAAACCCATCGAGAACAACTGTGGCCCGTTGACATTGCGCATTGTCATCCACAAAAATGCCATCGTTGTTTGGGAACACGAAGTCCATGAATGGCTTCACATGGTCTCCAAGCAATGAAAGTAACCATTTACAATCAATTATCGGTTCAGTCGGACCAAAGGGTCGAGTCCATTCCACACAGTCCACACCATTATGGAGCCATCACAAGCTTGCACAGTGCGTCTGCGCCACAATCGAACCGTAGCATCAGGCCTTACCAACTGAAATCAGGACTCATCTGATCAGGCCACGATTTTACAGGCGATGCCGTGCTGTTAGCAAAGGCGCTCGCGTCGGTCGTCTGCTGCCATAGCCCATTAAAGCCAAATTTCCCCGCATTGTCGTAATGGAAACGTTCGTCGTAGGTCCCAGAGTGATTTCTGCGGTTATCACAGCGATTTCTGCGGTTATTTCATGCAGTGTTGCTTGTTTGTTAGCACTGACAACTCTACGCAAACGGCGCTGCTCTCGGTCGTTAAGCGAAGGCCGTCGGCCACTTCACTATCCGTGGTGAGAGATAATGCCTGAAATTTGGTATTCTCGGCACAATCTTTACACTGTGCTTGTCGGAATAATGAATTCCCGAGCGTTTTAACATGGCTGCTTATTTCAGTGACCGTTTACAAATTAAAGTTAAAGCAATTAAAGCCCTCGGTCGCAAAATATAAGTCTTTTGACCAGGTTTCAACACTTCCGTGAGTGCCGTCACCAGAAATTAAATAGTCTAATTGGCCTATAACATAGGTACAAATTAATGGGGAAAAATCTTTTGCATAAAAGTGTAAGTACTGACTAACAGTACAAGAAAGAAACAGTACTTACATGTCACGTATAAGAAATATCAAGCGAGACAGGCTTTAGTCACAAAAGTCTAAAAAGAATACATGGAAGGTGAGCCACTACGAGCTGCTAATACCTATAAAGCCACAGGTACCCTTTCTCGCTTGATATTTATCTTATACGTGACATGTAAGTACTGTTTCTTTCTTGAACTGTTAGTCGGTACTTACACTTTTATATAAAAAAAGTTTTCCCTTAAATTTGTACTTATGTTATAGGCCAATTTGAATATTTAATTTCTGAAGAAGACACTCATAGAACTGTTGAAACCTGGTCAAAAGATTTAAATTTTGTGACCGAGGGCTGTAATTGCTTTAACTGGAATTCCCGAGCGATTTCCGAAATGGACTGTTCCATGCGCAGTCTGTTAATTCCCGTTATGCGGCCATAATCACGTGGGAAACCTCCTCACGTGAATCACCTGAGTACGAATGACGGCTCCGCCAATGCACTGCATTTTTATACCTTGTGTGTGCGATACTACCCCTATTTCTATATGTGCAGACAGCAATCCCACGATTTATATTACCTCATGTATGTATACATTTCTGAGATAAGCTAGAATTCGGGAGCAAGGTTGTGGTACACCAAGAATAAAAGTTTTGTGGTTTCACAGCTGCTCATATTGTAAAAAAAGTGTCACTGGATGTATCAAACCGACATTTCGGCCACGGTTACTGTCGCGTTACTCTGGCGCAGCAACGGTGGTCAAAACGGGTGTTTCATACATCTAATTCAGTTATTTGACAACATGACGCAGCTCTGCGACCACAAAACTTTTGCGCTAAATTTTCTTTTCAAATGCTACAAGGTGCCTAATACACCATAGGCCTAGTGAATGTGTGGAAGGTGTAATTGTAGCCAGAAATGATTGTGATTTTTTTTGTGACCAGGACATTTATGGCAACATTCTCAAAAATGGTTCAAATGGCTCTGAGCACTATGGGACTTAACTTCTGAGGTCATCAGTCCCCTAGAACTTAGAACTACTTAAACCTAACTAACCTAAGGACATCACACACATCCATGACCGAGGCAGGATTTGAACCTGCGACCGTAGCGGTCGAGGGGTTCCAGACTGTAGCGCCTAGAACCTCTCGGCCACTCCGGCCGGCAACATTCTCAGGGGCTAAGTGATGACTTTATTTCTGCATCTACATTATGATGTATTACGAATGTGCTGTAGACACTCTAATCTTCCAAGACGACAGCAGCCGTGTTTACAGGGTTGCTGCGCGTATAGGTCCCTAGATAGCGGAACACTCAGCCACCCGATCGAGGCTCCACTAGTCCGACATATCACCTGATCGTAATTCCATAGAAAATGTCTGGGACTAGCTGGAATAGCGAGTGAAACTTTACAGTCGGCACACCCAATCTTGGTTGGTCTACGGGAGCTACTCGTGAACGCATGGCTTCAGTTGGATACAGCGTACCTAAAGAAACCTGTGGATTCTCTCCCTCGCCGACTCGACGCCATTATGAAAGCCAGAGGCGGTGTTACATGGTATCAGCGTTGACTAATTTTTTAGCTGGTGTGCTTATGTCTGGAGAGAAATGAATGACAGTTTTATCAAACGCCAGTAAACCCCCGATTGTTTGAAGAATCTAACTGTCATGTATAAAATAGCTTCCTGAGTCTGACTGCTCTCCATTTGAGTTAAGGTGTTAAATATTTAACGTTAAACTCATAAGCGAGGAAAAAGTTTAGAAAAGGTTGGAAATTATGTTTAAAGTTTGTTGGAAGTAGCTAAGTGCTCACATTATCAAACGCTGGATGAATTTAGTGTGGGTAATTTGCGCTCAATTTTAAGCAGAAGCAACTTTTTCGCGCATCTCAGTATTATCTCTCCGGAATGATGTGTCGAAAACTGACACAATTTTGTAGGTAGGGCCAGTGGTGTATATGGATACTGTCTGTTGTGCCGGACGAAATAACACTCTTCGGCACAGTGTTGGGTTCTTAGCTTTCCTCCAGGAGGAGGGAGAGATGATACTACAAGACATAAAATATTAGATCACTTTATTACAGCCGCCAGCTGGTGGCCGAGCGGTTCTAGGCGCTTCAGTCTGGAACCGCGCGACCGCTACGGTCGCAGGTTCGAATCTTGCCTCGGGCATGGATGTGTGTGATGTCCTAAGGTCAGTTAGGTTTAAGTAGTTCTAAGTTCTAGGGGACTGATGACCTAAGCAGTTAAGTCCCATAGTGCTCAGAGCCATTTGAACCATTTATCTTGATGCGACGGCGTGTAGAAACTCTTTCGGACGTGAATTTTAGTTTTTGAACATCTTCTGAACGTGTCTACTCTGACTCCGTTCATTCGTCGCTGCGTGCGGCAGTGACTGTGCTTGCTTGTGGTTTCCTTGCGAGTTACCAACCTTGCCTTGGCACGTCGTTCTTCGGTCGACACCACACTGTGAAAAATACGTTGCGAAATTAAATCGCCATGCCTGACGCAGCAACTTTACTGCATGAACGGCGAAAATGTTGTAAGTGATTTTGTGAGGGGCGTAGTGTGAGAAGCCGGCCGCGGTGGCCGAGCGGTTCTAGGCGCTTCAGTTTGGAACCGCGCGACTTCTACGGTCGCAGGTTCGAATCCTGCCTCGGGCATGGATGTGTGTGATGTCCTTAGGTTAGTTAGGTTTAAGTAGTTTTAAGTTCTAGGGGACTGATGACCTCAGATGTTAAGTCCCATAGTGCTCAGAGCCATTTGAACCATTTTGTAGTGTGAGAAAGTTTCGTAAAGGTTTGAAATTGGAGGTAAAGTTTGTTTCAAGTCATTAAGTCGATAGTAGTCAAAAGTTTTTGCTCAAGAACCGACATTGTCGGACGGCGCATCGGACCGCATATGTGCCAATCTCATTATTAACTGGGAAACTACATAAATCAGGACGTTGTGAGCCCGCAGTAGATTAGTCATAAGTAAGCGTGCAGAAGTTGGCCGCCACTGGCCGCCAGCTCCCACGTAGACGTCGTCAAAAGTCGGCACCATTCGGGACACGTCTTGTCGACTGTTATCTGTTTCAGATTCCTGCCATCATGTGAGACACCAAAACTGTCCGACGAAGCGTCGTGTTATCTGAGTGAGCGGATGATCAATTGATTAATAACAGTATCCGCCCTTACATTTAAGTGCATTACGCAGTGTGAGACACAATCACAAGTGTGCACTAAATTTTGTGACTAGCAGTTTTCTTCTACTCACTGAGTCGTATTACAACAGCTTTAATTTAATTTCACATTCCTTGCTACAAATACGAGGCGCATTTGAAGATGACCGTCTCTTTAATGCGCATTCAAGAATCCATCTTATTTCAGATTGTAATTTGTAACATACCGGCTGATCTGTACAAGTCGCGCACTCTGTCAGCTGTCAGTACTGAAAGACGGACAATAAAAGGTCCTGCCTCTCACATCCTCTGACTCTGCAGTAGCCGCGCTACCTACCCATCTGTACCCGTAACAAGTGACCAACTTAGCATACCTCACGGGCGAATTCATCAACATCGATTAAAATGTTACTATCACTGCAAATATTTTTGTTTCTTACCGAGCAGAAGAATTACACTCTTAAGAAGCTCTTAACGTTAGGTGGAGTCTTTGGATTCGGCTGTTAGTTGCTAGGAGCAAATTATTATGCAATACAACTGAGAACCGTGGGCCGCGCGAACGCTTGTTTCAGGCGGCACGCGGCTCGCTGGCCCCTGCTTGCCGACCGCTGCACTAAGCGCTCTCTTTGTCAAACGCTGGGGGAGTGTTGTGTGGGTATTTGCGCACGGTGAGTTACGCCACCTGAAGACAAGTTTCTAACTGTAACATTTGTCCTGTTGTATTAAATCTTTAAGAAAAGCTTGTACCTCTTAATGAGCAGATTATGACAGCACTTCAAATTTTTAAATATGGCCAACAATTACGCGTAATATTCCAAATCAAAATG
Source organism: Schistocerca piceifrons (assembly GCF_021461385.2). Taxonomy (NCBI): domain Eukaryota; kingdom Metazoa; phylum Arthropoda; class Insecta; order Orthoptera; family Acrididae; genus Schistocerca; species Schistocerca piceifrons. The sequence continues at coordinate 550,368,424 of NC_060140.1, forward strand.
TTGTTGATCCTGAAAATCGTTAGGTAGGCAACCTGCAGCTGGAACTGCGAACCATGAACCATGAATAGGGGTCGCCGTTTACTCGCAGGAATATAGACTTTTTTTTGGTGTGCGGCTAGCAAAACCATCCTACGCTTCTTTTTAATCAAATACCCGATATACGTATAACGACATTCCATTAAATTTTAGTGGTGTAGCCAGAAACATCTTGTACGAACGGTTTCCTAACGACAGTCGTATAGGGTAGGCTGTGCTCTCCTCAGACTTATATCTGTTAGAATTTTTTTTTTTAATTTATCGATCCATTGCAAAGAAACAGTTTATTCAAAAACCACTCCATCAATTGAAGTATTGCTCAAGGTACACGGCGGCGGCTCACAGTGATAGCAAACGTCTGGTGTACTTCTGTAATGGAGAGATTCTACAAGACGTCTGACCGCTAGCATCAAAGCATTCTCAGAAGTTTTTATATTATATGATTGCGATAATCCCTACCAATATTGCCACAGAACTAGAACGGTATTAGATGGATTTTACCGTTCGTTGTGGCATCTCCAACCCGGTGGTGGCGTGTGTCACACATTTTATAGACAATCTTGCATATTCTTACTATGTTTCTCAGGCCCTACCTGAAAATTACGTTGGCGTTCCGCTGAAGTACACTGCTGCGATTTACGGTAAAACAATATCTGACGTGGCCTATTTCATCGACCAACCATTCGGCAGAGAGGGAGCAATCCTGGCTCGGCGTGACTCATGTCGCCGCCCCGTGATTTGGGACCACCTCTTCCGCTGTGCATACCTAACGGTACTCAAAACCCGAACGCAGTGTGCATTGTATTGTAATGAGAGAACAAACCTGTGCCGTCGTAACACAGGACCTGCCAGCGCTGGCCCTATGACACGTGTTGGCCATCTGCTCGTCTGGTGCTGCTCGCACCCAACAAACACGTGTAAGGACCACTGTTTTTCATCCCCCTAGCGTTCTTTCACTTGTAATGACTGCCTGAACCTCATATCACAAACAAAACACCAGCGTCACTTACGTTTTGAGTTTACACTGTTACTGCGTTTACCTCACGTTACTCTAACAGGGAGAGTCCACGACGAATTTACTTTAAACTTCGTACACTTTTAGTAGTCTATTAGGACAACATAATACGCAAGAAGTAAGGCATACTACGACGAGATTGAGAAAATCGCAAGAGAAGTTTTGTGCGTCAATGATGAACCGATGCGTTGCGACATTGTGCACGAGATGTCGGCGATCATGTGGTTAGCGTTCATGCTCAGTAATCGCTGGATCGCTGGATTGAATCCCGCTCATGGCTATTTATTTTAATTCAAATTTTCTTTTAACACTAGTCATTATGTCATACCTATTACATTTCAGAGGTAATATAATGAAAAGACACGTGTATTTGAACGAACTTTTGTTGAATTTCCAATGTTATTTGACTATTTACTAATTTTCATTATTACAACAAATATTATGCGACTATTTCCTTAGGCAACCTTATCAAGCTCCTTCAAACTTTGTCATGTCTGACTGACAACGAACGAGAAATTGCTTCTTGTGAAGCTGATTTTATAATATATTCTGTCGTACATCGCCTACTTTTCAGCACCGACATTCACGGAAATGTTGCGTTACGCATGGTTTGCATTCAAAATGTCGGAAGAAAGAGAAATTTTTCAAAATGTCAGCGAGCTTTTTTTTCCTTAGAAACTCCGAAGATTCCTCGTGCGTGCGGGAAAACGGCATTCATTCGATGTAAGAGACGCCTTTTTAATTTGTGTTTCCCGTGTCAGTGCGGAAAATATCATCCTGCAATTAGTAATGTCAAAAGCACAATCGACGTTTGATTGTACATTACTCTCATATTCTGGCATACTGTAACTCAATGAATTATTGCATAAAGCTATTTACGTCTTTATTTATTGATGTTTGTCTTGGGCTTTCCAAGCCTGCCCCTCGACCTTGAAACCTGTGTACTCACATCGAAGCGTGTAGGTACAAAACAATTCTCGGTACATTACCCGATTGCAGGTATAAGGGATTTCGGAAAGGTATAAGGGATTTCGGAAATCACGAGACGCATACGATTTCAGTAAAACTTTATGCTTTTGGTCGTTTACTTGTCGATACTTATAAATACAATACTTGTGATAGTAAAAATAAACAAACAACCAAATAACATTGAAAATTCAATAAAAGTTCATTCTAATACACGTGTCTTCTCATCATGTTACCTTTCAACTTTTAATATGTGTGAAATAATACGACCAGGCTGAAAAAAATATAAATTTAAAAAAGTGAGCGGAACTCGATCCAGCGATCCACCGATTACAGAGCTCTAACGCTAACCACGTGACCGCCGCCACCCCGTGCTTAGTGTCGCAAAGCACCGGGTCATCACAGACGCGTTAAAATTCTGTTGCGATTTTCTCAAAATCGCCTAAGCATTACGCCTTACTACTTGCCCATTACGTTGTCCTAATGAACTGCTAAAGGTGTACAAAGTTTGAAGTAAATCCGCGATCCGAACGTCGTGGCCTCCCCTTGTGAGTACCAGTTCCAGCGGTATTTAACTCGATTGTAGATAACTAATGAAACCTTTACTCTCTCACGTTAGTGGACGAAACAGTCGTGTGACTCATTTTGGAATTTTTGACAGTGTTAGGGATAACTGTGTAACACCCCAGCCGTCACTTATCTGGTTTTGGTGTGTGTTCACCCCAGGTAATTGACTAACAGATCAACAGAGAGTGCAAAACTGCCGCAATGTCGGATAACGCAAAGAAAGTAATAAGGCCCTGTGACTCTTGATTGAACTGCGGTGGCAGTATTGACATTAATTGATTCAGAATTGATCCCCTTTAATTAAAAAGGGGTGCACATTGATGTAATATTCAGCTATTGAACACCAGATGCAAATGTTGAACATAAAATTAATTAAGAAAGTGACTTGGGATTTCAACTACTTGATTGAAAACAGATGCAGTCGATTAGCACAGATTTATTTTAACTCACGACCTTCAATCATCACAATACATGACTCTACTAACAGGCAGTGGTAATAAATTGCGTTTCTGTGGAGTAGAGCGCGATAAATCAAAAGAAATTCCTATCGACTGACCCAGGCGTAATGCGAAGTGCGAGAAGAATTCTGCAGTACACAGCCCATGAAACTCCCGTGGAAACTTTGCCGACGTGATCCAACAAATTAATCAATGGCCGGAGCGGGCGCAATATCACCGAATTCAGCGTGGCGGAGCGGCGTCGTTGTGTGGACGTCGGCCGACCTCGTGGTGCTGCAAGGCTGCGCTCGTCTATTCACTCCTTGCTATCTTGCTCAGTACATAGCTGAACCAAAACTTCCTGTCTCCAAGCTCAATCGTTCCCTTTGCTAAGTCCTAAACTGCAGAGATGCTCACTCTTTCTCAGGTAAGCTGAGTCAAGAACGTCAAGTCCGTACTCTAGGCAAGCTGGGAACGGAAGACCTTTACGGAGACTTCTCACAGTCCGCTCTTCGCCTCGGTTTCCCCTCCAGCAAAATCACTTACGCCAATTGCAGCGCAAGTCGCGTTAATTATGTGTCGCTTCCCAGCGACGACCAATGCCTACTCTGGGAAGTGAACAAATTCCCACAAAATTTCCCTTCCTCTTAACTTCTGTTATTTAGCTCCTCCCAGGCGGAATTCTGACTCCCCTCGGCCCTACGTTCCCATTAGAGGCCGGCGTATTTCATTCTGTCGCTCTTCACCTGATTTACTTCAGACTCTGCGGACCGTGAATTCAGCGTGAAGTTTCTATAGTCACGAACACGCATATTTTTATCTCTGTTGACCGCTCCACCGTAGCTTTGCGCGGCTTTCTCGCATGTTTCACTGAAAACGGGACAACGGACATTTATCAACAGGCGTACAAGTTCTCTGTTTTCTTTCCCGGTACACCAGCATGGGGTCAACCACCAATGCTGTCACTCATCTTAAGGCGGCTGGAGACCGCGCCCCGTTACCGCTTTCTCAGAGCTTGAGCCGCCCTAAGCTGCCCATTGTCGCTTCCCTTAGCCACTCCCCCGGCGACCACGGTCAATTCCGAGTACTTCCCTGGGATAAACTAGCCTCCAGTAAATCTACGCGTTTCCACAAAGTTTTCATGTCGAGTGAATTACTTTAAAACCATCACCCGACATTATTTATTTCAATACGTCCATACTATACCCTCTACAAGATGCATTTTGCCTTGTCAGTCATTTTTTGTTCAGCCCTACTGTTCACTCAACCTGAGTTAGGTGATCTTTAATGACTTCATGGAAGGGGCATAGTTCTTGCCATCTTACAACTGTAAAGTCAACATTCAGAGCAGCCTGAACAATAATACGGTCAATTTAGTAATAAACGGCTCAAAAGGCTCTGAGCGCTATGGGACTTAACATCTGAGGTCATCAGTCCCCTAGAACTGAGAACTACTTAAACCTAACTAACCTAAGGACATCAGACACATCCATACGCGAGGCAGGATTCGAACCTGCGACCGTAGCGGTCGCGCGGCTCCAGACCAATTTAGTAATAGGCTAACAAGAAACGCTGGTAAAAGTGAGAGACCCAGCCTTGGAGCTAGTCATTCTTCTCATCCACGACATGCTTCATACATAATGGTAAGATAAAAGCTTCTTCACTGAAGCAGTCAAACACGTATTTATTTCCTCTGATTCCATTCATGAATGGAACTGAAAGAAGAAAATAAGGTCGCATGAACTATTTTCCACTTTTCGCTCAACAACATTTTATTGTGTAGAATTTGGATGTAAATGCACATTAAACCCTGTAATACGTTATGGGAAGAGAGAGGGTCTGGAAAATATATGAAGAATGGAAATGTCAAACGTTCTAGGTGCCATTTTTTTCACTGAGTGATGTCGTGTTCTCGGTACCTTGTTGCATGTGCATAGACTTGTTCCAAGTGTCAGATGATAGAGAAAATGTTTCAACATTCATCACTATCTGGGGCAAGCAGTATTTACGTGTGGAGTTCCAAGCTCCTTGCGTCACGGTCTTTTCCATTTAGTCTAGAGATGGTCTGAAGTGAACACAGATTTTCCAGCTGCGACAGAGATTGTACGATTACGGAGAAACGAAGAAAGGCATTTGTTGCGCAAGATTTACACGATACTATTGAGTGAGCTGTAGGTAAGAACTCACTAGTTGTATTTCCATTGGTTACAGTTGACTTCATTTATTTTAAAAACGCTACTGAAACACTGACGTCAGTTCAGCCGTGCGTAATCTGTAAATGCAGAATGATCGGAGTGTCTTATGCTCATCCATCTTGAATAGCTGTTAAAAATTCTTGCTCTGAAACAGAAAAACGCAGAAATGTCAATGTATTTAAAAGAATAGAGACCGTATGCCTAATTGTACTTTATCTGACAGACGAATCATGTTTGTCAGTTTCAAAGCACAAAGACCTGTTGACGTCTTGCCATTTCTTCATCAAGAGCACAGGGAGTTCTAAAATAAACTTCGGAATATGAATTTCTGCAAGAAACATATGTCAGTACTGAAAGATTTTTTCGTACTGGTTAAAACATTACTGCTTTATTCTACTCTACGTGAATTATCACAGACAGAACATAGTGCCCCAGCATTAATGAAATTCGAAACAAAAACTTTCTTATTGGCACTTGAGACTGGGTCGGGTCGGTGGTATGGAACGTAGAGCTTTCGTCATGGAGCTGAACAGCATAAATCTGTGGTATCAAATTGCCTTCACAGTTGTTTGGTACAAATTAGTTATGTACAAAAAGAGATATATTGTTTTTTGACCCTCCTGAAAAACGTAATATTTAGCACTTGGAACATTTGGAAATTCCACTCTCCACATTCATTATGGCTAAGGAGCAAGACAAAATTAATCCGACGCACTGAGGTTAACTGAAATTATAGCGATACCTGGGTCTGATTAACCTAGTAATAACATTATTAATGTTGCATATCATGAATAGGTTTCTATTTTGTAGTAATGTTGTGTTTTATAGATAGTATCAGAGAACGTATTGTTATTTCATTTTAGCGAGTTCTAAACAGCTCTTCATTTCCGTTTAGGGAACGCATCTTTTTCTAATGGTACTATTAATACGTGATTACATTGCTACTTGATTAACTTAGTTTCATGTCCATACGTAACTACAGACATACCGACCGAAAAGTTTAATTTTAGATATTGGCTCTCTGACTGTTCGGTCTGTGTGGGCGTCGGTTCACATCGTAAATGGTCCTCTGTTACAACGCGCGAGGACGAATCGCCGTAGATCAGAATTCATATCGTTCTGCTCCTGTTATTAACGGTGTTCTTTTTTATTCGTTAAGGCCTGCAGCATGAACCACGTTGAAATACGACATTTTACAAGAAGTCAGTTCCAGTAGCTGTAATCTAATATTTATTTGCTTGTCGCTAGATATTTCTGCGGAACAAGTTTGGCTTTCTCACTACCAGCAATCTGAAAACATGAATTCGATCCGGAAAAGCAATATTCCCAGAATTTTCGAACGCAGGAGTCTTCTAAATCCTGTCGCTATCGGATTCCTACACGTCTTGGCAGATATTTCTTCTTCGTACACAAGGCTTAGCACGAATTTCTCATGAACAACCAACATGGGATTTCTGTATGAGAATCCCGCTGCGTAATCTTTTCTTATATAGAAAATGTAGGGTGCGCTACTACTATCTACATCGACATTTACGTACGTACTCAGCAAGCCACCGTATGGTGTATGGCGGAGGGTGAAGAGTGCCGTTACTAAATGTGCGAGGGAAAATCGACTGCCTGTACACCTTCTTTTGGGGCCTAATTTCTCTTATCTTCCTGGTCCTTAAGCGGAACGTACGTTGGCGTCAGTAGAATCTTTCTGCAGTCAGCTACAGATGCCTGTTCTTTAAACTTCCTCAACAGTGTTTCGCTAAAAGAACGTCGTCTTCCTTTCAGGGATTCCCATTGAAGTTCACGAAGCACCTCCGTAATACTTGCGTGTTTCTCGAACCTACCGGTAACAAATCTAGCAGCAGACCTCTGTCTTCCTTCAATCCGACCTAGAGGGGATCCCGAACACTTGAGGGTGCTCAAGAATGGCTCACATTAGTGTTCTATAAGCAGTTTCCTAAGACTCTCCCAATAAACTAAAGTCGACCATTCGCCATCCCTGCTACCGTCCTCGTGTGCTCTTTCCATTTCATGTCGATTTGCACCGTTACGCCTAGATATTTAATCGACGTCACTGTGAAAAGGAGGATACAATTAATGCTGTGCTCAAACATTTCCTACTCATGTGCATTAACTACATTTTTCTGCATTTAGAGCAAGTTGCAGTTCACCGCACAAAACAGAAATTCTATGAATGTCATGCTGTATCCTCTTGCAGTCAGTCAATGACAATACTTTCCCGTACACTGGAGCATCATCAGGGAACAGTCGCAGACTGCTGCTCACCCTGTCCATCGGGTCTTTTATGTATACTGAGAACAAAAGCTGTCCTATCACACTTCCCAGGGGCATTCGAGACAATACCTTTGTCTCCGATGAACGTTCGCCATACAGGACAATGTACTGTCTTTTATTACTTAAGAAATCTTCGAGTCATTCACAGTCTGGGACCTATTCCATAGGCTCATACTTTGGTTACAGCCTGCAGTGTGTCACCGCGTCAAACGTTTTCCCGAAATCTAAGAATATGGGAATCTGCCTGTTGCCCTTCATCCATAGTTCGCAGTATATAGTACAAGAAAAGGGCAAACTGAGCGATTCTTTCGAAATACGTGACGATTTTTGAACAGAAGCTTGTATGTCTCAAGGAAATTTATTATACTCGAACTTCGAAATTGTTCAAGAATTTTGCAGCAAGCCGATGTTAAGGATATGGGCCTGTGATTTTGAGAGTCCGTTCTTTTATCCTTCTTATGTACAGAGCAACTCGGTTTCTTCCAATCGTTTGGAGCTCTGTGCTGGGCGAGAGATTCGCTATAAATGCAAGCTAAGTAAGAAACCAGTGCCATAGGATACTCTCTGTGAAATCTATATGGGATTCCGTCAGACCTGGCGACTTATTTATTTTCAACTCTTTCATTTGCTTCTCGACGCCCTCCATACGGAAGTCAAGCAAGGGCCAAGCGACGATGTGTCTGTACGATCCTTTTATGTGAATGATTCTTTAAATGCGAAATTTAAAACTTCAGCTTTACTTTTCCTGCCGTGAAACGCTCACCATTTGGTTATCAGAGAATGTAGTACACTTTATGCCAGTTTGACATTTGTTTTGGTGTTTGTAATTTTGAATGCCAGCAGTCGCCTAAGGAGTATATTTTTATGGCACGTTTTGCTGCTGCGCCAAAGAATAAATATCTCATGCACTGAGCCGGCCGAAGTGGCCGTGCGGTTAAAGGCGCTGCAGTCTGGAACCGCAAGACCGCTACGGTCGCAGGTTCGAATCCTGCCTCGGGCATGGATGTTTGTGATGTCCTTAGGTTAGTTAGGTTTAACTAGTTCTAAGTTCTAGGGGACTAATGACCTCAGCAGTTGAGTCCCATAGTGCTCAGAGCCATTTGAACCATTTTTTTTCTCATGCACTGAACCAAAATACCATCAACTCAAAATAGGCATACATGTGGAATCAAAATGTCGAATTAAACCAAGCATTGTGACGGCTCTGGCGAAAGTTAAAGCACTAAAACTTTTTTTTTTCTGGCTACTTTTTTGAACGTCAAAATGAAGATGACCTGGCTACCTAATGCCAGTTTCCCCGCCAACTGCTAACTACACAGGAGAAATTTAAATGCGTACTCCTAGTTAGACGATGCGTGCTCTTGACTGAACTTCAGTTAATCCTCTAAAACGCATAATGGGAAGATCAATAAATGTGACTGGTTACAATTATTTGTATATTTCAGCCGATATTCGTGACAGCCAATTTCAAATCCAAACTAAACTGTAGCATTTAAAGAATGTGTAGAAAATACACTTATTTCCAATCTGACTATCGCAGTTTTATTATCTGCACATTACGGGTTTCGGCTAATGTCACCCATCTTCAGATCATTCTCATAGTTACATAGGAACGAGCTTAAAGGAAACACTTCCGATTTGAGTATACATTACCTGATCGAAAGCTATTAACGGACATTAATGTGGGGAATTTCCATCCTTCGCCTTTACGACGGCTTGAACTTTGCTGGGGACACCTCCGGTGAGATGTCTGAACAACATTGCGTTCTTTCTCAGGAGCCAAAATCAGGGAAGGTAGTGATGTTAGACGTTGGGGTCGGGAGCAAAATCGACGTTCGAAGTCCCGGAGGCGTTCTGTTGGGTTCACGTCAGGACTCTGGGAAGGCTAGTGCAGTTCAGGAACGTTATTGTCTCAAACAATTGCCTTAAAGACGCCGCTTTGCAACAGGGTGCGGCCTCATGGAGTACAAACAGTCGTCGTCTCTGAACTGTTGATCTGCTGTAGCAGTACTTGGCGTTGTAAAATGTGTTCGTATCTATCTGCTTTTATGGTTCTCTTAAACGCAATACGGGAACCACACCCTAGTGCCTCTGTACTTCACTGTCGGTGTTGACTGATGGCAGGCAATCTTCTCCAGACGTACACCATACCCAAACTGTTCCATCCGATTTCCACACGGTATAGCGTGATTTATCACTCCAAATCACTCGTTTACACTCGCCCACTGTCCAGCGGTGTCGCTGTTTACACCACCTCATGCGTTGCATAGAAATGTGCGACTTATGACGAGCTGCTTCGACCATTGTACGTCTACACAGTCATTGTGTTAGCATGACCGCTGGTAGCATTTAGGAACTGACGAGTGATTCCTTACGCTGATTTAATACTTTTCTTGCAACCACACTTCGCAGTCCTCGACGGTCGCTGTTCCTCAGTACACGCGGTATGCCTGGTCTTGCTTTAGCTGTGCTTATTCCTTGGGCAAATTCACAGTCACGTGACCAGCAGTCGAATTGGGCAGGTTTAGAGGGTTTAAAGCATCCCTGGTGGATTTTTTACTTAGGAGACACGCAAATTACTCGTCCACTCCCGAAGTCACTTGATCTCTCGTGACGGACGCATTCTGCTGTTGTTCCTTCTCTACTGACAACACAATGCTCTCCTCTTCCTTTCACACTGGCGGTTCTGCCTCAGGTCAAATCTAGTGGTTAATTCAACATTACATACTCTTGATCAGGTTATGTCTGACAGTGAAACTGTTAGTGTATCCGGTAAGACTGCTTACTCTGTAACTGTGTTTCATATACTCATGCAGTGCACTCACCTACACTCACCGAATACACATACGACACAACTCTCGCATGTCCGCAAGGAAAAGTGCCATTACGTACGGCGAAGAAAACCCCATTCAGACTAGACCAGTGGTTCCCATCCTGGTCGTCATTACCTCCTGAGGGGTAAAAAGAAATTTTCTGACGGGTAAAAACCAAACGATTCGATTATGTTTCAGTCAATTACTTTCAAAACATCATTACTGTTATTACGATTTTGTAAGACTCTTACATTGTTTATACAAGTTATCAATAATTACTTTTTCTCAATTAGTAGCATTAATACAGTGTAGGTTACAGGTTCCTCACATAGTCCACGCACTACACACATATCTTGTGCTTTGTTCCGTACATCGCCGACGATAAAAGCGAGACATATACGTTACGTATTCTAAATATCTTATTACTCGCTCTGAAGCAGATAAATGAATTAACTGACAGCACACCACAGCAGTAACTTCATAAGGTCTACTATAGTACTGTACACAGTATTATTATTATTATTATTACTAGAGTGGCTAGACACACAGCGTTAACAGCCTGAAGTCGTCCAATTTCTACCAGTTCAGAAGTGAGGAGTGCAGCTATCAAGTGATTGACAAACAGTGGGTATAGTGCACACATCTGAACCTGTTTGATTTTAAATGGGGTTGCACTGTGTAGGTCAAGCAAGTGCCGCCATGGAGAAGAGTAATACAGGGGAAGTATGTTTTGTAAGAAATTTCTACCCTCGCTGTGGATGGTTAGCTTTCTTATCTGAGAAGGAGTTCTGGGTAGCACTTGCGATGCACCACGAATTCCATTGTCATTTAGTCTACAAAACACACACACACACACACACACACACACACACACACACACACACACACACACAAACTAAAAATCATTCATCTTCAGAATTTTAAAAATGAAAATGTCCCAATAAAAGTCTTTCATTCTACAGTTTAGTTAGGTACTAAAGTTGGTGATAATGTGCGGAAGGAGGGCCAGACAAGAGGCGGCAGGAGGAGTGACGGGGGAGGGGCGAGGATACTAAGGATACTGGTACTAGCTAGTCTCTGGTTGCATTCGGGGGTAACGGTCTAAGAAAAATTGGGAACCACTTGACTAGACGGCTGAACCTACCCCTGGGGTACTCTGTATCTACGACAACTATGTGAAGATGCTCGAAATCAGTAATTTTGAGATAATAACACCGCGATCGAAAGTCTGACGTGTATTACCTAGTAATAAGGGCCGTGTGTCAATCCCTACTGACAAATATCTCGCATCTGGATAGGGAGTATGTGTTTGTGGTGTAAACTAGAACCTGTGCTAGTTCACAGCAGAGAGCCCGGAGGTGGCGGTGTTTAGCTGCCGCAGCGGCAGGGCGGAAGCAGACTGGGACAGGACGCGAGTTTAATTAGGGCGCGCTGTGTGTGGCGACGCAGCCTGGGATTGCTGCCCGCGGCGGCTCGAGGCGGGCCAAAGGTCAGGAGACGCGGCCGCCTCGTGTGCGCTGTCCGAGCCTGGCTGGGCTTGAGGACCCGCGGGCTGGCGCCGCTTCCGGTTACAGCAGCGACCCGCAACGCGGTCGTCTGCATGCATACCACTGCAGCTGAGTAATGCAGTACGCGCTCGATAAATAACGTGAACCGCAACTGTTAGAAATATAGTGTGAGTTTAAGACATGTCTTGCAGAATACAATGGTGAGGCGAAACACGAGCTTAAATACCGTTTTGGTCCAACTTTGGAAATCAGTACAGCAGCGATCCTGCGTGGCACGAATACGACAAGTGCATGACATACAACAGGTTCTAGATACCGGCTGCCAGGTTAATGCCATATTTCTCTGCTTTCGAAAAGCGTTCCACTCAGTTCCGCACTGTCGCTTGCTACATAAAGTGCGCGCTTACGGTCTATCCGATGACATATGCGGTTGGATAGACACTTTTCTAACAGACAGGCAGCAGTATGTCGTACTGAACGGGGTGACTTCAACAGAAACAAGCCTAACTTAAGGTGTGCTCCAGGGCAGAGTAATAGGTCCTCTGCTTTTTTACGATTTACATAAACGATCTGGTTGATGGTATTGACAGCGCCATTAGACTGTTTGCCGATGATGCTGTAATATCACATGAAAGTTGTGAACAAATCAATGAGGATTTGCAGAAAATTAATGCGTGGTGTAATGACTGGCAGTTATCTCTCAATATTATAAGTGTAACCTACTGCGCATAACAAGGCGAAAATCCCCATTAATGTACGAGTACAAAATAAATGCCAAGTCTTTGGAAGCGGTAACATCTGTCAAGTATCTGGGTGTGACTATTCGAAATTATCTCAAATGGAATGATCAGATTACACAAGGAACGGGTAAGGCGAACTCTAGATTGCGGTTTATTGGTAGAATCCTGAAGCGATGCAGTCCTTCAACAAAAGAAAAAGCTTACAATAAGTTAGTTCGTCCAGTCTTAGAGTATTGTTCGTCTGTATGGGACCTTTACCAGTTGGGTCTGATTCAAGAGATTGAGAGGGTCCAAATAAGAAAAGGCAAGATTCGTGACTGGTACATTTAGCCATCGCGAGAGCGTTACAAATCTCATAGAAAGTTTGAAGTGGGACACACTTACAGATAGACGGCGCGCTAAACGGAAGGGGCTGCTCACTAAATTCCGAAATCCGATCTTCACCGAGGATGTAGAGCATATATTATTACCAACATCCTTCAAATCGCGCAATGATCACCATTCAAAGATAAGGGAAATAAGAGCTCGTACTGAGGAGTTCAGACGTTTCTCCCTCGCGCGATCCGCGAGTGGAACAGAGGGGCGGGGGGGTGGGGGGGGGAATATGACTTTGGCGCGAATTGTGCCCTCTGTCACACACCGCTTGGTGGCTAGCGGAGTATATATGTACACTCCTGGAAATTGAAATAAGAACACCGTGAATTCATTGTCCCAGGAAGGGGAAACTTTATTGATACATTCCTGGGGTCAGATACATCACATGATCACACTGACAGAACCACAGGCACATAGACACAGGCAACAGAGCATGCACAATGTCGGCACTAGTACAGTGTATATCCACCTTTCGCAGCAATGCAGGCTGCTATTCTCCCATGGAGACGATCGTAGAGATGCTGGATGTAGTCCCGTGGAACGGCTTGCCATGCCATTTCCACCTGGCGCCTCAGTTGGACCAGCGTTCGTGCTGGACGTGCAGACCGCGTGAGACGACGCTTCATCCAGTCCCAAACATGCTCAATGGGGGACAGATCCGGAGATCTTGCTGGCCAGGGTAGTTGACTTACACCTTCTAGAGCACGTTGGGTGGCACGGGATACATGCGGACGTGCATTGTCCTGTTGGAACAGCAAGTTCCCTTGCCGGTCTAGGAATGGTAGAACGATGGGTTCGATGACGGTTTGGATGTACCGTGCACTATTCAGTGTCCCCTCGACGATCACCAGTGGTGTACGGCCAGTGTAGGAGATCGCTCCCCACACCATGATGCCGGGTGTTGGCCCTGTGTGCCTCGGTCGTATGCAGTCCTGATTGTGGCGCTCACCTGCACGGCACCAAACACGCATACGACCATCATTGGCACCAAGGCAGAAGCGACTCTCATCGCTGAAGACGACACGTCTCCATTCGTCCCTCCATTCACGCCTGTCGCGACACCACTGGAGGCGGGCTGCACGATGTTGGGGCGTGAGCGGAAGACGGCCTAACGGTGTGCGGGACCGTAGCCCAGCTTCATGGAGACGGTTGCGAATGGTCCTCGCCGATACCCCAGGAGCAACAGTGTCCCTAATTTGCTGGGAAGTGGCGGTGCGGTCCCTTACGGCACTGCGTAGGACCCTACGGTCTTGGCGTGCATCCGTGCGTCGCTGCGGTCCGGCCCCAGGTCGTCGGGCACGTGCACCTTCCGCCGACCACTGGCGACAACATCGATGTACTGTGGAGACCTCACGCCCCACGTGTTGAGCAATTCGGCGGTACGTCCACCCGGCCTCCCGCATGCCCACTATACGCCCTCGCTCAAAGTCCGTCAACTGCACATACGGTTCACGTCCACGCTGTCGCGGCATGCTACCAGTGTTAAAGACTGCGATGGAGCTCCGTATGCCACGGCAAACTGGCTGACACTGACGGCGGCGGTGCACAAATGCTGCGCAGCTAGCGCCATTCGACGGCCAACACCGCGGTTCCTGGTGTGTCCGCTGTGCCGTGCGTGTGATCATTGCTTGTACAGCCCTCTCGCAGTGTCCGGAGCAAGTATGGTGGGTCTGACACACCGGTGTCAATGTGTTCTTTTTTCCATTTCCAGGAGTGTAGATGTGGAAGTCCGTAGCAGGTTCCCGAAATTATGTTGCACCAGATGTTTACACAAATGTCACGCAATTACCGTAAATAACGGTCAGTGGTTTGTGGAGGCGCAGCTGGTCCCCAATGGCGACTCATGTGTGTTCCATATTACTAAGTTCAAGCAAATTTAGTATACAAGACAACAACTTCAGCATCGTGTTCCTCAAGCCATTGTAGTACGATTGTGGCCCTATGACGTGGACAGTTATCCTGCTGGAAGAAGCCATCGTCGTCGGGGGAGCCACCAAGCATGGGAGGATGTAGGGGGTGATCCTCAATAACCATCTCGTACTCCACAGCCGTCGCACTGTCTTCGTTTACCACCATAGGTCCGATGGAAGACAGCAAAGTAGTTCTATACCATGGGAGTTCCCACCATCGGGCCACGGCCGTTGGTTTTCTGTCTCTCATAGTAATTCGTAACATGGTGTTCGGCTTGGGCGCTGAGCAATCCCCCATTCTCGAACAGTCTTGATGTGTCTCACTGACACTCGCCAAGCTGACTGTAAAGTTTCAGTTTCAGACCCATTAGAAGCTTCGTTTTGAAAACCTCTTTACTTTCTAAGAGCGCTGAAGGTCATATCTACGCTTATACGTGTTGACTTTTTGTTTTTAGTGTACAGAGCTCGGAAATATGGCACTAGCCATTCAGAATTTGAAGAACACCTCCGAGAAGAAAACCACCACCCTACCACAATAGAAACACAATGAAAATAATAAGGTTCAGCAATAAAACACATCTCCTAAGAAAACTCATAAATTCAAAAGGCAATCAAAGAAAAGGAATCCCTAATAAATCAACAAGCAAACATTAGCAATGAAACGTTATTTAAACTAATAAAACATATAGTACATAAATAACAGTCGCTCTAGCCACAACAAAAACAGAGTCACATATACCAGGCAAGATACTCTTAATCACCCACCACAGTACCATAGTAAAGTAGCTTGAACAAACTAATAATTTGCGCACATACAAGTTAGGACGTATCATCTTCCATTACACAAACACAAACGCGTGTGCAGACACACACACACACTCACAGAAGAGTAGCAGACGCTTCACAAGCACAAAAAACAAATGACGATCGCATACTGCAACATCAAAACAAAGTTACGAGTTACGAGGTGTAAGTGCATCTACGCAATATGAAATTGCAGTTCACTAAAATCAAAATCCTATGTGTATAAGAACGTTTCGTGTGAAGCACCAAACATAAAATCGTGAGTAATAACAGTAATTTTATGCTGTTTAACAGCATTAATATGAAACATGAGAAATGTTTACTGTCTTGGGAAAAAGACTTGTAAAACAGCCACATTGTTATTGTGAGCACTGAAGATGCTTTAAAATAAAGTGAAACGCATGTGGTCTAAATAAGACTTATTTCTTATGAAATGAATACCGCAAACATCTGTATGTAATATCCATTACTTTGTATCACAACCAGTTTCGTAGCGTAAAGCAACTTCTTCAGTTGCGTACATAAATTACGTCATGTGAGACCCAGATGTGGAGATGGATAGAAGACCCAACATTCACTGTCCAAATAGCAGTGATCTGCCAAGTAATCGTACTGTTAGATTGTAAATACGCTGAATGGTGGTAGCAACATCTCCCTAAAACAGAGCCACGAAACCGATTGTAGTTCCAAATAAAGGCTCTTACATACAGCTCTGTGCGGTTTTTATTCCACAAGATTTACATTCACGGCTTCGGTTGCCCTGTACACAAAGTTGTTTGCATGGCGTTTATTACAGTCGCAAACTACGGTATATAACCAATAATACTTGTCTACTCTTGAGTTTATTTTTTTTCCTATTGATCTACTGGTAACAGCCGTCACTTGTATTCAGTGCTAAATTTAACAGCAACTATGTTTCTCATGCGGAAGAGCGACAAGCAAATGCCTGGTTTCTGTAGTGAATTCGAATCAGACTACAAATTTGTGGATACACTGTAAACAGATTTGGACAAAAGACCCGTGACTATTTTCGTAGAAGGCCGAAGGCTACTGTTAATTATTATCGAGAGAACATTTACGAATTTCGATTGCACTTGCCAAGACCTGTAGGTGTGGAACTAGACTTTCGTTTATGGCTGCAATGAAAACAAAAGTTAGAAACCAAGTCAACTTGGAGACTGAATTGCGATGTGCGTTGGCCGACACCAAATCAAATACAAAGAAGACTCGTTAGAAAAAGCCGAATCATCTGTCTCAATGAATCGTCATTTCTTGGTGTAGTAGAATAAACTTACAAAAATAACCGAGATGTATTTGTTTCATCATCTAGTAAGTGTTATTTGACATTCGTTAATTAAATAAGAAAGTTTTACTTTTTTGAATCTTAAGTTTAGTTATCTGCCAAACTAAATTGAGATGTTAGCTGCTGTATGATTTTATTCACGGCTAATGGCCTAGGAATTCGAGAACCATCTCTTAGCGATCCTGCCCCCCCCCCCTGTCTCCCCCCACCCTCAATGAGTTTGTACGGCAATGAGCTGATCGTCAAATTCCACAGGTTCAGGCCCTTGCATTCCGCACTGCCAAGAGGGATACCACATCCCGTGTTGATGTTCTGTTCACCTCCAATGGACGGACGCCATACGTAGTAATCGACCCCTAACCCGCCACGCACTGCTTACAGAAGGATTCCCTGTACAGTTGTGCTTGCATTGTGGTCCCGCATATCTCCTTGTTGTCAGGGCGCATTTCAGAGCATACACTGAAGGCTTGCCTCGCGGTGCACAGTGCACAGCTTAGGGACATGAGCGCATCCCTTGCATGCAATTTCCTACCAGGAACCAAGTGGAATCCAATTTCTTCTTGTAGTAAATGTCTTTATACCAATAGAATGGTAATCCCCGGATTGCTCTGTGAATTTGATCAGCTCAAAAGATGTATAATTACCCCCCAACTGCTGTTTTCATGAAGTACTGGGCGAGCTCAGATGCGCCTGCGTTTATGCAGTACAAACAATCGCTTTGCCGTGTGGTTTGCCGCGTGTACAGGCGCAAGTGACTTTTCCATTACCCATGCCGGCTTATTTTTCCTTCTCTCTGTCTGTCTCTCTCTCTCTCTCTATTTCTTTCTCTCCCTCTATTCCCCTCTCCCTTTTTCCTTCCCTTCCTGATTTCGTTATATCTATATGTATGAACATAAGTCGATTTTGCGCCAGTCTTAAACCCTCAGGGCAGACACAACAAACGTTTTAAATGTTGTAAACAGCAATAATAATTATATAAAACAACGTTGCCCTCCGTGTCAGTTTCGGCTTTCCTTAAGGTGCTTTCTTTGATTTCTCAACTAGGAAGATGTGTGCGTCACTCCCAACTTACCTCAAAATTAGTTCCAAATACGCAGCGCAACAGACGTAAAGGCTCACCGTTTCGAAACCTCGCAGTCACCTCCCATTGCGATCCAAAAGATTGAAATTTGGCTCAAAGGTGTGCACAACCTTTCTCTGTAATGGTGCAAAAGCGTGGCGACCTGCGACGTCACCCTCGGGGTCGGCCACGCTTCGAACAGCAAGGCACCGACTCATGCGAAAAAAATGGCCACAGTTCGGAGGTTCATGTGAACTGTAACGTGGGTTAATGATGCCACATTGACACCAAATTTCACCATAATTATGTCCAACGCCATTGGTATTTAAAAAAATTAATGTTATGGAATTTTAAAGTGTTAGGCCTGCAGCCGATTTGAATTTAACTTATTTATTTCAGCCTAACTAAAGAACTTTTTTAAGATAAGGCTTGCCTGTTAAATTTCTGATTATGCTTGCGTTTTAAGTTATTGGCCTTCATCCGTTTTTAAAATAAAGTGGCTTTCAGCTGATAATTAAGCCCCAAGGATTGAAGCTGGTTTTTTTTTAAATTGGGATCTTGTAATATTTGATCAAATAATAAAGTTGTATGTTCGAGTGTAACTGAAAGTACTTATTTTGGCCCCTTTCCACAATTTATACTATCTGTCCTGTCCTGCGGAATTAGCAGCGCGTTTCAAGGTCCATACCTGAAATCTGCTGTTATGCATTTTTCCCTTGTAGGACTTCTGAAGATACCTTAGGAAGGCGATAAGCGTCAATAAATTCTATGCTATTTTTGTAACCTGGACCGTTTTTCTTCATGAAAGTAAAACAGAGTTAGTTGTTAATTATTTTCTGTCGTGACAGCCAGCGGTGCGCTCGCTTGTTTTTGCTTACACGCACGACTATTTAGTTCAATTTTACACCATTTACTGTCGCATTTTATAAACGTGGGATCAGATATTACTGGAGCACGACTGAGGCTGTGGCACGACTAACGCAGCTTTACCCCATGTCCTGCTGGCAGCCTGCCCACAGGGACAAATGCAAACGATCGTTGGATAGAGATTGATAGTATCCTAAGACGTACTCTGAATACAGGCTTTAGTTCATTGCTCAGGCGTTCTTGCCCAGAAACTGTCACAGTGTGACAGTCACCTGCAGAAATATCTTGGATCTCGGCAGGGTTAAGTCCACAACATTTCTGGCAGTGAATAGCAACAAAAGTAAAATAGCGCTAATTAAGTATAACCGAATTAAATGAGCCGTTGCTGAGGGAATTAGAGTGTGAAAAGACACAGTGAAAGTAGTACATGGATTCTGTTATTTGGGCAGCAAAATAAGTGACTACGTTCGTAGTAGAAAGGATATAAAATGCAGACTGGCAATGGCAAGAAAAGCATTTCTGGAAAACAAAAACTTGTTAACATCGATTCTCAATTTAAGTGTTAGGAGTCTTATCTGAAGGAAGTGAAACGAGGATGATAAACAGAGAAGCGAATATATCTGAAGTGTGGTGCTACAGGAGAAGGCCGAAGGTTAGACGGGTAGACCGGAAAACTGACGAGGAATTACTGAATATAAATAGAAGAGACAGAAATTTGTGTCAGGACTTGACTAAGGGAAGGGATCGGTTGATGGAAAAGATCCTAAAGCATCGAGGAATCGTCAGTTTGTTAATGGAGAGGGATAAAAGTTGCAGAGGCTTGTCTTCAGCAAGCACGTTCAAATTGATGTGGGTTGCGGTAGTTACGCAGCATTAAGGAGGCTTGCGCAGTATAGGCTAGCGCAGTGGTAGTCAAATTACGCGAATCAGTTATTTGTGCGGACCGCGATTCTCAGCGGTATTTTACAAGGCGAGTGTGAAAAGCTCGGTGAATGGTTTCAAAAAATAAAGGAAACACGATTTACAAACAAAATAGCGTTACTGACCTTCAAAGTAATCATTTTTAGCTACATCACACTTCTGACATCGGTTGTAAAGCTGGTGGAAAGTGTCAGCAAACGCTTCTTGTGGAATCGCTCGAAGCCCCGTGGCCACGCACTAGGTATGCGAAGCGCCAGCTTTT
This sequence comes from Schistocerca piceifrons, assembly GCF_021461385.2. Lineage (NCBI taxonomy): Eukaryota > Metazoa > Arthropoda > Insecta > Orthoptera > Acrididae > Schistocerca > Schistocerca piceifrons. Next base: position 550,388,489 of record NC_060140.1, read on the forward strand.
CAGAGTTAATTTGAGGAGGGAGGGAAGGAAACAAAAAGAAGTCAGCGAGCGCCAAATCTGAAAAATAAGGAGAGTATTGATGAACAGTCACCCTGCGGTGAGCGAGAAATTTGAGTACTCAGACGATTCGGGTATCCAGTAACGCGTGACCACGATGCCCCGAGCGGTTCCACAAGAACCGTTTCTCGGCAGTTCCCAGCAACTATACAACCGAAGCCAGAAGCCTATTGTAGCTAACTGTGATTGATCTGGAGGCCAGTAGAGGTATTTTATTTGTATATCTTGTTTCCTTTATTTCCTGAGATCATTCACCGAACTTTTCAGATGCTCCTTGGCTGACAATATGTACTTAGTAGCTAGCAGCCGAAATCAGAAACGTCAACTAACGTTAAGAGATTCCAAATACTTTTCCTATTCAGTAACAAACAAAAATACAGAGATATGCTTAATTTTCGATCGACGAAGCTCTCGGCTGTGAGCTGAAGAAAGTTTGCCGCTTATTACAAGGGCAAGAGAAGTAAGTAGTGCGGCCACTGCGGAGTTGAACGATATCAGAGGAGGAATGTTCTGTTGTTTGTCTTAACTCACGGACATGCGCGAATTGCACCGATCAGCTGCAATGTTAGAAACTTTGAAACAGAAGTAACATGTGCGGTCTGAGGCGCCTTCCCACGTTTCGCGCGGCTCTCCCCGTCGGAGGTTAGAGTCCTTTCTCGCGCATGGGTGTGTGTGCTGTCACTAGCGTAAGTTAAATTAAGTAGGTGTAAGCCTAGGGACCGATAATCTCAGTAGTTTAGTCCCATAGCAACTCACCGCAAATTAAAATTAAAAGTACAGAAGTAACATGGATTCGTGAATATGAATTACAGTCCTCTTAAAATGAGATACATATTTGTTGCAAGAAATATTAAGTTATGTTGAGGTTGTTGTGATACGATAATAGGAGTAGAAGAAAAACGACATTCAAAAAAATCAGTAAACGTTTGTCACAGCGTGATTCTTGAAATTTTCCCGGCGCAAAGAGTGTTCCTTGATGTTTTGGGGCTGCAGCAGGATGGCGTCGACTTATTTTCACAGTACTTTGGCTGATAACCATTCAGACATCTTCCGAATGGTTGTCAGCTAAAATATCGTGACAAGAAGTCGAAGTCATCCGGCTACAATCCCAAAACGTCGTGGAATATTTGTGGTCTGTCTCATACTGTATGATGCATTTAAACAGAAGTACAATTGCTGTTATTAATCAGTCTTCCAGTCATACAGACAACACCGCTTTGTCAGACATTTATACCGTCACAACTTTTGGATTGCCGGAAAAAAAAAATTGGTTCAAATGGCTCTAAGCACTATGGGACTTAACATCTGAGGTCATCAGTCCCTTAGAACTAGAACTACTTAAAGCTAACTAACCTAAGGACATCACACACACCCATGCCCGAGGCAGGATTCGATTGGAACCTGCGACCGTAACAGCCGCGCGGTTCCGTACTGAAGCGCCTAGAACCGCTCGGTCACAACGGCCGACAGAACAATCGATAGGAAGTGTTCCGAATGGGCCGGCGGCTAACTTTTCTCGTCCTTACCATAGCTAGTGTGCTGGGAGCTCACAACATACCAGTTTACCTAGGATACGGATTAATAATACGATCGGCACCTTTGCGTCCCGAGATGCCGCGCCACAACGACAGTATGAGTATTGAGCAAAGAAGTTTGACGACCGCTAGTCTAACGTCAAGAACTGCATCAAACCCGGACTTCGAACTGAACACCATCGCAACAACATTTCGCATATCGGACCTCACAGGACGCTACTTATATTCCGCAAAATGTTAGTGACCTGAAGATAGTGCGATACAATTAAGAACAATATTAAAGCTGTGTAATCGTGTGTTCTGTCATCGTACTACAGGATGGACAGCAAAAAAAAATTGGCACCATTAAGCACTGCAAATTGTCTTAAACTGCTTTCTACGCGCAGAGTTATCAGCAAAATGACAGCCATCTGCTCAAGTATCTTGCATTTCGCTGGGATTACATTTCACAAATCGGTCGCATGCGGGAAACGATAGGACACATCTTTTTTTCAGTGTGTTGGTCATCTGGACATAGGTTGATACAACCAAACAAAATATAAAAACTCTATAATCGCTGGGATTACATTTCACAAATCGGTCGCGTGCGGCACAAGGTAGGACGCATATTTTTTGTTCTCAAACTGTTATTGATCTGGACACAGTTCGATACAACTAAACAAAAGAAGACAGCTGTATGACCCTAAGTTCTGTCATCAAATTGTAGGATGCAGCAACTCAAACATTGTTCCCATTAAGCACTAAAGCTAGAATTGAACTGTGGCGTTCGCTGAGAGTTTCGGCTTACAAGGGAAACTCCCTATCCCACCCCCCTCAGATTTTGTGGGCAAATGGCCCAGTGGATAGCCCGTCGAAAACTGAACACAGATGAAGGACGAAAACAGGAGGAAGGTGCACTGAACTGTGAAAAAAGAAGCAAAACAGAAACAGTGAATGGTCTAAGGTCAAGATGTGCAACTTCGAGGGGAGTGCAAGAACCACGGTGTCGTGGTTGTGTGATCACGGTGTTGGCTCTTCCTCGTGCCCTATTTTTTTTTCTTCATAAAATTATGAACTTTCAGTCCAGTCATTGCCGTGTATGTTCTTCTTCTACAGTCTTGGCAATTGTCATACTATACATTGGTTATAGAATATGAGTCATGTGGTCAGAATATATTACCGTCACACGTAAATGTGATGAATAGTGAGAGCAGGTGAGATGCCGTATAGACCTCTCACAGAAATGAAAACAACAAGTAAAACGACTGTGGACGATGTTACAAAAAAGGAATTCAGGAGTCTTAGCTTCCAAACCGGAACGCAAAAGTCATAACACATGGTACTTGTATAGAACAAATAGGGGGTACGCACGTCTGGAGGTCCCTTCCTTACTCCTCGCTGTTGCAAGCGGACGTTACACCACGACACAGACAAATTTGAATACAGCGAACATACACATTAATGACCGGACGGAAAGCTTATAATTTTATGAAAACATGGGATATAATGGAGATCTGAACACGGGTCTCGTCCTTCGCAGTCCAACACCGTGACCACATAACTAACACGCCATGGCTGTTCAAACTCGCCATATGTTGCACATCCTCAGTATGTACCGTTCACTGTTTCTATTTTGCTTATTTTTTCACATTTCAGTACACCTTATTCCTGTTTTCATGACTGATCTGTGTTCAGTTTTTGACGGGCTGTCCACTGGAAGATCTTACCACTAAATCTGAGGGGATGCGAGGGGGTTTCCCTTGTTAACATATTTCTAATCGAAAATTCACCGTTTTTCATCTGTAGCTAGACGCCGCTAATACACACACACACGCGTGATGAAGAGCGTACGGCACAGGCGGGTGTGCGAGCGCGCCCACACATCCAGAGACGTCAACAACGCAGTGCGAGCCCGGAATTTCTCAGTTATTTTCGGCGCACGGAAATGACAGAACCGTGACTGCGGTATCAGGAAATGAAATGTGTTGTCCGCGGGACGGATCAGCGGGGCAGATCTGCAGGCTGCCATCGAAGAGATATCTGTGTGGTTGGATGTCGAGGATAAATGCTGCGGAACACCAACCTAAAGTATCCAGGCTCTGTAGTGACTGGTCACAGACCTGCCAATTTCAGGAGAAACTAACGCTTGTGGTTCATGCTGAAAGTTAGTGCGTTCACCATGCGAACCCAACTTAAGAAAAAACTGAAAGAAAAAAACAGCCATTCGAGAAGCATTTCATTTAGTTTCACAGACAGAACACACCTCCATGAATTTCAAAGCAACTAAGGAATAACGCAAAACGAAAAAAAGGACGATATTCCCAGTGTGCTTTAACAGTGAGATAATTAAGTTTTTGCGAACTGGTGGCACTTCCCAATATTCAGGAGATAGTACAGTAGCGTAGTACAGTTGAGAATCCAGTTAAAGTTAGCGAGGTTCGGTGCGAAAGACATCGGTCCTTATAATATAATAAAATAATGGAATAGATGATAATAAAATGTTGAAATGCGTGGCTTTTTAAAATGTATTGAATTAATGAGATTAATTTTTCGGCATGAAGGACAAGCACAATAAGCTGAGCTATGCCTGGAAATAAGTTCGTATTAGTTCACATTATTTTGCAGGGCGAAGTAGTTCCTTTCTCCGCTGTAGATTTGTGCTTACCATTCTTTATAATGTTACGTTTGGTCGCCGTGTTCACCTTTGAAGTCTTGACCGTGTTCCCATTAAGCTTATCGGATCTTCGTAATTTTCCAAAGTACACAGGTGGGCTTCAGTTCTTGAAATTATTGTACTATTTGAAATAACAACTCACACGACCTTTCTGTTAATAAAACAATACTGTATTTTTCTAAACGGTGCACATAGGAAATACATACTCCTCACTTATTCACAGCGACCCCAAAATGGCGGTCTACAATTACTCGCTAAAAATGGCGTGCTTCTCACTCGTTCACTAGCTGAGCGCGAATCCTTCCTTCCTCCTACTGGTACCAGAAAAAATCCTCTGTTTTTTAACAACTGAAAGTCAAAAAATACATGACGGTAGGCATAGGCTCTATGATGTGCTACCGCTTCATCTTCTCTCTTTGCCTTTAAAGAAGACGAAAACATAAAGGAAATGCAAAAGGTTTATCACAAATGCCCCCCTACTGTATACTGTCGGAAATAAGTCTCTTTATTTAGGGAGACAGTATACAGTAGCCTTATTAACCTTGGGGCTCATAGCTCAGTCACTTGGTGCACATCAATGGAGTTTTAATACCCTTATGCTACTACAAGTATATCTACAAAGCTCATTTTCTCGGCCATTACAAATTCATACACATTCACATATACTTATATCACGTAATTACATTCACATATATTCATATTACATATCGCACGTCCATGGCGTGCTAACGTCGTAGTCTCTTATTTCTCCTTACATTTGTTAAGCAGTATTACCAGGGGGAAAATGTTACATTTCTTAAATTGTCCTTTCACTATATTTTAATAATTGTTTTTCTCCTTGGCTTTTGGTTCATTAGCCATTCTGAGAAGCTGTCCTTTCGGTACACGTTATCTCATTGTTCGCTGCACTTATGGCCAGCAGCAGCTCATTGTTTAACGCGCCCGATGCAGTTAACGCAAGCGCCACGTGAGCAGCAGCACTGCTCGCGCACACACTGTAATGTCGCTCCTGGCTCATGAAGTCGGTGTTGTATATGCCCACCAGTCCGGAGACTGGATACGACGGATTCAGCTCCAACCGAAGAACACCAATACCTCGTCTCGCGCCTGGGCGAGGTTTTCGGCCAGTGACACTGAAGGTAAGAGCCGCACTGCAGGATACGGCATTATCTTCCGTCGTGCATTATAGTTCAGCGGTTCTCACACCTCAACTCGTGATTATACGGATTTCCTCTGATATCTCCGTCGCACACGCATCACACTCTCTGTATTCACTTAGCTAGACTGTAGCGTTTACTCATATTACGGCTGAGCCGTTATTTTCAACATTATTAGGCCTTAATATTTTTGTATCACTTCACACGTGCGAGTATTTTACTCGTCCGTCGCGTTGCACTTCACATACATACATAAGTTGTTCTTCTTCAAGTATAAAATCAGACACAAACGTTGACAATAATAGAGTTGGCACATAAATTTACAATTCACATTCACATTTCATATACGGACTCCATGACATGCACCCTCTTACACACTAATATGTAAATCAGGAGGTATCTTTCATTTATTCTGAGTATTGGCATTTTCTATTCTTGTCTTGCAGGACCGACCTCCTGCGCGTTTTTACGTCCAAAACTACGCATAGAAAAGAAGAAAAGAGTACATACATACATACATTTTACATAGACATCGACGTTAACAATAATATAGTTGGAAAATAAATGTCCAATTCACATTCACATTTCGTATATGGACTCTATGTTAAGCATCATCTGACACAGCAATAAGTAAATTAGAAGGAACCTTGCACTTGTTCTGAATGTTTGCTCTTTCTTGTTATTGTCTTGCAGGTCCGACCTCCTACAATAGAAAATACTACATACATATTTTCATAGACATCGACATTGGCAATAGTAAAGTTGACACATAAATGTACAAGTCACATTCACATTTCCTATATGGGTTCCATGTTAGGCATCATCCATCTTACACACTAATAAGTAAATTAGAAGGAATCTCTCATTTGTTCTGAATTTTTGCTTTTCTCTTGACTTGCAGGCCCAACCTCCTGCGCGTTTTTACCACCACAAATACACATAGAAAATACGTTCCAGCACTACTCACTAAATGGAAAACAGGATTTGCTAAGGTCTGCTTCAGAGATCAAGCTGCTTCTAGGATTGCTATTTGTAGTGCGTCGTTAGTGTACTTATTCTATCCTTGGCATTTGATAAATCTTCATACTATGTATAATATTTACAAGTGCTCGTTTGTGAGCGAGTGTGGGGAATGTTTTATCCCTTGTCAATCCCGCTTGTTAATCGTCGCAATATTCCACATTCGTGAACACATATTTCAAGTCATATTTCTGCCTTATTGATTCGACGACATGTACATGTTTACCTTTGTGACGTGTGACCGATAATTTTACCGATTTTTGTCATGTGTAGCTCCACTCATAATTCATTATCGCTAAATAAGAACGCACATGTGCTAAAATAATGCTTTCGCTCCCACATGCATCAAGAACTCAGTGTAGAAAATATTGTTTCACTGCATTTTGTGTTCATTCCTCATACGAATCGTGTATCATATTTTCATTTATATTATTAACCTTATAGTTTCTCGAGCTGTAACAGTTAGTCGCTAAGGAAATATTTTTCATACTAGGTTGTTTTACATTCTGATGTCTGTGTAGCAAATCACCTTGCTATGGTGTGTTTTAAATGTTATCATATACCATTGTTACTATCGACTTCACTGTTTCTTCTATACTCCTTACTGCTTCTTCGTGATGTTCGTTTTCATAATTACTTACCGTACATGCATCATCATACTTTGCTTTCCACACTCATACAACCATTCATTCTAAGACTTACAACTATATAGTGTACTCTTTCTTACGTCGGCTTCGTGGCTCTTTCCTAGGTACCCTTGTAATATTAATCTTCATATTCATCGCCGTATACCCATATAATTATTCATTAAAAATATTCCTCATAAATCGCGATTTATAATCATGTACTACCTACAGGGTTCTCACACTAGAACCACCGCACTATTTATTTCTTCCCACAACTATAAATAAACTCGTATTACTCTAATACACTTTCATTCCCTTCCTAGATTCACTCCATGCACGATACGTCACCACAAACGTAGATTAACTAATTAATACCTCCAATCGAATCTAATAAAACCTTTCACTCTCTCTACTTCAAAATATTATCCAGCAGTGAAATTTCATTTATTTCTCCATATTGCTTTTGTAAACATACAGTACTTAACTCAGTTCTTTTGTTTTAAGTTCATGTAATTACGTTGTGTGCGTATTGGTTGGTTTTTGTATTTACTTAGCTTTTCTCCCGCGTGTTGTTCAGTTCATGTTTACAGCTTTATTTTGCTGATTATACTATAAGGTATCGTGTAATTAATAGCAACTAACATTGGTGAGTTCTGTAATAACAAATTTGTGGATATGTATTCTCCCTGTACATTAAGCTCACTACTTCTAATGTTGTCTGTAAAGAAGTGTAGTTCTACGATATGTTATTTTATAGTTTACGTCTCAGTCACACGCACGTCTCAGTCACACGCATTTTTCTATGTTTATATCTCATTCTACCTTTCACATCGTCGCTCACTTACGTGTTGTATGTAAGTCGCTTACCGCACGACCGCTACGGTCGCAGGTTCGAATCCTGCCTCGGGCATGGATGTGTGTGATGTCCTTAGGTTAGTTCGGTTTAAGTAGTTCTATGTTCTAGGAGACTTATGACCACAGCAGTTGAGTCCCATAGTGCTCAGAGCCATTTGAACCATTTGTAAGTCGCTTAGTTCTTAAGTTATGTGCTAATCGCATTCTTTCAAGTGAACATGTTGTTACTTCCCTTTTCAACTTGTCTTAATCCTGTTGTATATAGTCGGATAGGTCATTTCCTGTGTTTATTCTCTTCTACGTTGAATACTGAGAAATAAGTATAACTATGTACGTTCAATGGATTGTGTTAAGTTCACAAATTTAGTGTATTCTACTCTCCTTATAGTTTACTTGCGTCAATGCGCTCATTTTCTTAAAGCTTCGTATGCTTAACTTAATGATATACTCTTAAGATTAGTGCTCTTTACAGTATAGTCGCCGACTTAGGAATAAATGTCTATTCGTTTAGTTTGTGTTGCTCATCTACGTCAGAGTAACTAGCTGATAGGTACCCAACTTCGTGTCGCTTCCGTTTTGTCCAGCTGGTTGCGCGGGGTGGATGCCAATTCGCTTAAATTCTAGAATGGTTTCCGTCGCGGTGCGCAGTGTGTCTTCGCGCATCGTACAGGGGACACTGAACTCAACCTTGCTTTTTGCCTACTTGGCCCCTACGATCAGCTGTTAGCCGCTTCGTATATAATTGTTGAAGTACGTTCTGCTTTAAGCACGGCTCAGTATACCTCATCGCTCATGCCTCTCGCTTAAAGCCCGCGCGCTGTGAATTAAGTCTTAAGAAAGTACAATATCAAAATACAAGGAAAATTTATTTTCTCTAGGCTGCATCTCACTCTCTGCATGTTAGATAGTAAAAGAAAATTGAACATTCCTTATTGATTAAGCAGGATAGTAGAAGAGGGAGAGGGCACCGGAAATATAAATATTGTACCCCCTAGCTGGAGAGGAACCGGGCGCCAGTCGGTTTATTCGTCAAAGAGCGACAAACCTCCTACCTTCTTGACACCTTCATACCAAGTGTGCAGTAAAATAATAATGAACGGTTCACTATAAGTTTATCTACCAACAAGAAAAGACACTGCAAAATCACACCACATATGCTAATGGGTATGCTGGCCTGTAATTTTATAACTTTAGATTTACTTCCCATCGCCGTTACGATCTTACAGTTCTCTACAGGTAGTGTGGGAACATTTACTTCCCTCGCTATCTCTTTGAACAAGCTAGTAGACATTAGGCTTGTCGACGCGCCAGTATCCAAAACAACTAGTACATCTATGTTTCCCACCTTTACCTTTATTGTGGCTTGAATAATTTCACTTACCTTGCGTGTTGTTTCTTTCTCTTCGATAAACATGTCTTCTTTCATTTCTGCGTCCTTATCATACCTTAAAAATAGATTCCGGATATGCTGTATGTGTAGGTTTGTTTCAGTGTCTGCTTCCTCCTTTCCGTTCCTGTTCGTTTTAGTGTTTAAGTCGCTCATATTAGTACTGTGGCAAACTGACAGTTCATTCCCTTCTTCCTCTAGTCACGCTCGATTATTATTTCCTGGGGCCGGTAAAGGTATTGTTTCACTTTCTGTCGTCACTTCTACTATGTTTACCGTATGTTCGCGTGCTCGCCAGTTCGTGTCCCGGTTGTTTCGATTTGACTGTACGGGCTGCCTGTAATCTCTCGGATCCCTGTGTCGCATATTCCGTTCCTGGTAATTTGCATTTCCTTGTCGCCTATTGTCGAAGTTTTCCCTCGAATTTCTATTGTCTCGGCCATTACCGTACCTATGGGGCTGATATTTAGTTTCGTACCCTCGGTCACCCTGTGGCTGATGGGTAGACCGATTGTACGGATTTCCGTTGCGGCGCGGCGGTGCATACGGATGCCATTCATTCATACACACACGACCGTTATAATTTCCAAAGCCATTGCCGTAACCGTAGTTCTTCCCGTTTGGGTTGTTCCCATTACCGTTACGATAACTAGGCGTGGCTTGCCCATCCTCATGAATCAGATCTGTTGAGTCGAGCACTGAAAGAAAATACTCGAGATCATATTCGGGGTTATTAATTTTTCCCTAACATTTGCAGGTAACTTGTTCTTTAAGATTTTCAGTACATCTACATGAGATATCGGATTATTCCAGTAACGGGTCTTGTTTAGGTATTTTTCAAAATAGCTTCTTAGCCCCCCGAATTTTGAATGATATGGTACTGGGTTAAATACCTCTCGTCTTAACCTCTCCTGGATAGCTGTTGACCAGTATTTATCTAAAAATGCATTCTCAAACTGATCATATGTCTCGCAAAGTTCTGACATCTCCGTAGCCCACAAAAGGGCATCACCCTCGGTGTGTCCTACGACATATATAATCTTTTGAGCTTCTGTCCAAGTCCTGGGCAGTACATTTCTAAAGGCTCGGACAAATACTACCGGGTGCTTCGCTTTTTCTCATTTGAGAATACGGGAAACTGTCGATGTTTTATTAAGCTCTCATCCATTAACAACGCTGTCTAGCACGGCGGAACAGCATTTCCCTGCGGTGATGGTATATTTGTTTCAGCAAAGTTTTGCCCGCTGCTCGCGTCGCGCGTCGACATGCGGTCGCGCGGCGTGGGTTGGGCATTGTTGTCCGCGCCACTGATTTCTCCCACTGGCGGATGGCTGTTTATCGCTCCGCTTACCGCCCCCGGCGATGGTATTACCGTACTTTGTTTATTAACTATTTCGTCTCTTAACCGTTGTTCTAACTGTCTGATATCATGTCCTACGTGTTTTAAGATCTCCTCTTCCTTGTCCCCCATTACTTCCTTTACCGCTTCCACATAGGTACGCTGTTCACGTACGCATTTTTCTGCGAACGTTGTATTTTCGTCCTTTGCATTGCTCTTTACCGATTCATAAAGCTGCACAATGTCTGAGTTGATCCTCTTGTGTTCTGACTTGAGTAATCCTACCTCCAATGTGATTTTTTCTACATTTTCTGGCAGGTCGTCACAGAAAGAAGGTAGCTTCGCTACTTCTGATTGTACATTGTCTAAGTTGACCTGCGTATTCTTTTGTATTGCCTGTAAATTCTCTTGGGTTTCTCTAATTCCAGATAGCTCCTGTCGATACGTGTGTGTTAGTGTTTCAAATTTTTCGCCCATTATGCCTTTTAATTTCTCACCCATATCGTGAACCGAAATTTGTAGTTGTTCATTAATTTTCCTGCCCACCTCCGTGGAGATTTGTGAAATCTGCTGTGTGAACTTCGTGTGTCCAGACTATTGAGTTCTGTGCGCAAATTTTTTACCTCGTCTGAAATGTGTGTCATGTTTGTATTAACCTTCTCGATCTCGGACTTTACTGTGGTCACGTCTGCTTTCATATTAGTCATGTCTGCTTGTATCGTTTGTAAACTTGACATTTTGGTCTCTAAACCCGACATTTTTGAATTTATGTCTGCTTTCATTGCGTTCATGCTTGTTTGTATGGATTCTGTTAAGGCTCGAAATAAGGCTTGCATATCTTCCGTATTGACTTCCGGCCTACGCCTGTCAGCATCTGCGTCCGTACTACGCGTACTGCTCTCATTTAAAATATTCTCTGGCCTCGAGGTGCCATTAGTTACGTCTACTGTAATTAACGTATTGCTTGTAATTAAATGTTCTGTACTCACGGGCGTCGAATGCAACAATGGCATGTCGCGCCCAGCATCCAAATAATCACCGCTAAACGGTTTCAAACCACTCATTGTTGCATTTTGCAAATGAACATCCACTGCATTGGCATTCTGATTTTCGAATGACATTTCCTTATTGTTTTGACCCTCCATTATAGAAATCCTTATACCATTGCAGTTATCAAAATAAAAATTTTCTTTTTTAAGATTTTACTTCCGCGCTACTTCTCACGCGAAAAAATACATACGCAGTTGTATGTAATTGTAGTCTCAACTGTTCTTCAATCAATATATTTTCCGTACTAATAAAGAAATGTCATTATCTCTACTTGACTACCATAGCGTTAATCTCTGAAGCTTTAGGTTCTGGATTTTAGGAAATAGGTGGATGGATTTTCTAATAGGTCTACTGGGAACGCATTCTCTATATGCATTGCGCGGTCCTACCTGATTGTTGTCTTCTAAATGGTACTTCATCTATTGTGCTTTGTTGTGTGCTCTTGGTGTTGTCGCCTTCTTCCTTCTAATTTATTTATTATTTCCTTTTGATAGTATTTCTTCAGTATCACATCACTGTCTCCGTCACATCATCAGCGTACATGGAACATAAAGAAATTGTTAACATACATGTATATTCATTTTCCTAACAATACTAGTACTCATAGTTTTGCCCCCTACGTATCGTGCCTGTCACCTGTCGCCACTTTATAATATAATAAAATAATGGAATAGATGATAATAAAATGTTGAAATGCGTGGCTTTTTAAAATGTATTGAATTAATGAGATTAATTTTTCGGCATGAAGGACAAGCGCAATAAGCTGAGCTATGCCTGGAAATAAGTTCGTATTAGTTCATATTATTTTGCAGGGCGAAGTAGTTCCTTTCTCCGCTGTAGATTTGTGCTTACCATTCTTTATAATGCTACGTTTGGTCGCCGTGTTCACCTTTGAAGTCTTGACCGTGTTCCCATTAAGCTTATCGGATCTTCGTAATTTTCCAAAGTACACAGGTGGGCTTCAGTTCTTGAAATTATTGTACTATTTGAAATAACAACTCACACGACCTTTCTGTTAATAAAACAATACTGTATTTTTCTAAACGGTGCACATAGGAAATACATACTCCTCACTTATTCACAGCGACCCCAAAATGGCGGTCTACAATTACTCGCTAAAAATGGCGTGCTTCTCACTCGTTCACTAGCTGAGCGCGAATCCTTCCTTCCTCCTACTGGTACCAGAAAAAATCCTCTGTTTTTTAACAACTGAAAGTCAAAAAAATACATGACGGTAGGCATAGGCTCTATGATGTGCTACCGCTTCATCTTCTCTCTTTGCCTTTAAAGAAGACGAAAACATAAAGGAAATGCAAAAGGTTTATCACATCCTGAAACAACCGCAAAGTAAGTAACTACATTACGTGACACTGGAGGAGATTTCAGTTGTTATTCCCGACAAGTGACGGCGAATACCTTCTTTCAACATGTTTTCTACGTACTTGCAACTCCAAGTAATCCCATAAACGAAAGCTGTCAACGTGGGCCGTCTATAACTACGGCTCCAAGTAACCCCATAACCAAAAGGTGTCGAAGTGACATATGTATATGTGCGACTCCAAGTAATTCGGGAACTAAAAGGTGATCTGGAGACAGTGGACGACACTGGACAGAGAACAGCTGGAGACACATCGGCAACACCACTGAACTGGGCGGTTACGGCTGGGTGCGCGCACGTTGACGACCGGGTCGCCGACCTCAGGAGGGCCACAGTCCTCTGTGACTGCAAGTTGTTCTGGCAGCGGAACGTCGTGCGCTGTAGAGATGGCGCCCGTAATTCAACCAACTGGGTCGACCTCTCTTCCAGTGCCTTTCCCATGCACGCACGAGAGCCGACGGGTGGCCCGAGCAGATCGGAAACTCCCGGACATTTTATTTTTTCATTTTCATTTGTGCGCCTTCCTCTTGATGAAGATATGGTAACCCTGACAGAAGGGTCAGTCGCCCCATGGGTGGGGACTGTGCGAAGGACTGGTATCTGGCCCACATAAAACTCTACATTAGTAACGAAACAGAACGGAAGCCAACCGGAATTTGAGATGATAACAAAGAAAAGGGTAGAAGATAAATGATTTGGAATCAAAGATGATATAAAAAATGAAAGAACAAGAACTTCATACAGAGTTGTCTAGAAAGGAAATTAATATTTCTGCAATTACAGCGACAGTGAAGAGAATGCAAGGAAATAAAGACACTGATAAATATGAAGTTATTTATAGTAAGTTCGATGTGAGAGATAGCTAGGACAGGAGTGTCAGTATTAATAAATAGAAAATGTAAGAATAAAATAATACGTTACGCCATTAAAATGAAAGAATTTTAACCCTTTGATGAAAGTAGATAGTGGTGCGGAGAAATTGGCATTAGCGACAATATCAGGCTGTGAAGTGTAAGTGGCTGAGGGATGTGACGGCCTAATGATAATTCGACAGTGACATCAACCTATTATTGATCACAATTTCTAGACTATTAAGTAACATTCACCTATAACAATTATTTTAAAAGGGTACTGTAATATGACCAAAATCTTACTGGTCAAAATCACTAAGAGAAATAGCGATCCAAGTAGTTCACTATCAGTGGAACTATATTACAAGTCTGACACTTCATAAGTAGCTCTAACTCAGCAATAACTGCTATCAGAGAATGTCACCAAGTTAATACTAAAACCTTAATCTACGAGGCACAAAGTAATATTACAGTATAAATTAAATTACGCAGAATAAATGAAACATTATCAACCATATACAGCGCAAAACTGGCTTATGCCAAATATTACACTAAATCAAATCTTCCTTGCATACACATGTGTCATCCGACAATATGAATAGGGTCAGATCAGAAGAGTAAGAGGTCCGACCCGCCAGGGTAGCCGAGCGCGCTAACGCGCTGCTTCCTGGACTCGGGTAGGCGCGCTGGCCCCGGATCGAATTCGCCCGGCGGATTAACGACGAGGGCCGGTGTGCCAGCCAGAATGGATGTGGTTTTAGGCGGTTTTCCACATCCCGCTAGGTGCATACCGGGCTGGTCCCCACGTTCCGCCTCAGTTACACGCGGCACAGACATTTGCAACACGTCCGCACTATTTCACGATTTTCACTAGACGCAAACACTTGGAGTACACTGATTCCGTCCTGGGGGGTACGGGGTGGCGGCCGGAAGGGCATACGGCCATCCCTAATACTAACACTGTCAAATCCGTTGTAACCACGCCGACCCTGCGATCGCTGCGGGACTATGGCGTAAGCGAAAGAAAGAAGAGCAAGAGGTCCCTAACATAGCTATATCTCAATCCTGAAACGTATCGTAATACCAAAGTCCGAACGAGAGAGTTTAAAAACACTGTTCCATCAGTACAAACGTGAGGCCCTCCCACGAATAGTAACGATGAGACTGAACAAGGTAGGCAAGGTCACTGTACTAACGATATTGCAACTGCAATCGCCGGTAGGACACTGGTGTGAAAAACGTAAAGACGAAAGCAACTTTCGCATCATGTATCACGGCCAAGTCACAGAGCTCGGTGAAACTGCTACAGTAAGGTAACTGAAAGAAATGCACAATGAGACGAGCGCAAACCACACTTTTATTCAAAGACCGTAATTAAACGTAAGTCATCGCGCGGCTCAAAAATGGCTCTGAGCACTATGGGACTTAACATCTGTGGTCATCAGTCCCCTAGAACTTAGAACTAATTAAACCTAACTAACCTAAGGACATCACACACATCCATGCCCGAGGCAGGATTCGAACCTGCGACCGTAGCAGTCGCGCGGTTCCGGACTGAGCGCCTATAACCGCTAGACCACCGCGGCCGGCGTTGCGCGGCTCGTGACGGTCCACTGAACGTTACAAAAGGTGTAGCACGGTTCTTAACGTGTTCAAGGATCTGGAGGTCAGTACGGCCATGTAACATTATGCCTGCTCACACCATAGCACCGGGACGAACAAAACTAACATGTTCCACTGTGTTCCCGGGTGCATCACGTTTCCCCACCACGGTACACTCACCGCCCAACTTCACTGCCATACTGTCTATGCATGACCATGCGCGACCGCTTCGAACTACGCAGGTGCGGGACTCTTGTAAAGACAGGATATTCGGCGAATGGACTGGTGTGTCTGTTGCCCCGACTTCGGCCCCTTCGGCCCCGTGTGGGAGACGTAGGCCTACTGCAGCGCGTCCACATACACCAGCGACCATCCAACAGATGTCAGCCGTGCTCGTGAAGGAGTGGAACGTCCCCACTACAAGAATTCCTTAACAGTTTTGCGTCCAACATGAGAGCACGTTGCACAGGCACATAGTTCCATCCTTGCTGATCACACTCCATACAAAGAACCGTGCGAAACCGTTTTTAATATTCAGCGGACCACATAAATCGCTATGACATCAGTATAACTGTAATCTTTGAATAAAAGCTTGCCGCGCGGGATTAGCCGAGCGGTCAAGGGCGCTGCAGTCATGGACTGTGCGGTTGGTTCCGGCGGAGGTTCGAGTCGTCCCTCGGGCATGGGTGTGTGTGTGTTTCTCCTTGGGATAATTTAGGTTAAGTAGTGTGTAAGTTTAGGGACTGATGACCTTAACAGTTAAGTCCCATAAGATTTCAAACACATTTGAACATTTTGAACAATAAAAGTTTGGTTCCTATTAGCGTCGTTGCATATTTATGTCAGTTACGTTCTGCATACACTGTGACAGTTCTGGTATGTATGGTCCCAGTTTCATCGAGCTATGTTACTTGGCAATGACACATCATGTGTGAGCTATTTTCTTCTTGATTTTCGCACACCATTGTAGACAGTGAGCAATTAGCCGCCAAGTTCCAAGAACGACAAGCACACAACTAAAGCAATCCGCTGTGGTAAGCCACGAAATTCATAACGAGTAACAAAGATTGCTAACTGCACACTGCAGTGCTTGAAAGCTTCGTTGAGCAATCCTACGTCCAGAGCTCACATCTCTAGTCGCAGTGGCGACCGCGCACTCCGGGCGCAGTCTTCCTGGGAACCAGCAAAGCACCTTTCGGCTCGCTCTTACTGTGCTTGGCGCCGCTCTCCCGTTGTCGACAACTGAAAATTTCCCGCTCTGGCATACGTCTCCAGACGAGGCTGCAGCGCTGCTCCCCACCAGACTCCGTACACCGAGGTACAGTGCGCGCAAAATGCCGCGACCACTAGATGCGCAGTCGGCTGGAGAAGCATGGGAAGAGCGGCAGTGGTGCCGGTTGCGGGCAGACGCTGTAGGCCATGGAAAATGCCGAGTGCTGCAGGGGAATTGCCGTTCTAAACTGAAGCCTACGTTCATATTTTTTCTAAATATTAAGTGGGTCCCCTCCACGCCGACCATTCACAAGATCTACTGTCACCTCTGCTTTCGTTTTTTATCTAAAAAGAACTTGCCAAAATCCTATTTCGATATCCGAAACCATTTATCAAATATGAAGAATGTTGCGGATATTTCACTCTGGCTTTATTGCTGCTGCGGCGCGATCGCAAATGAGTGTGCTACATCAGATCAATTTTCTCGAGATTGGTGACAGATAGATACCTCTACGCCAAAGAAACTGGTATAGGCATGCGTATACAAATACAGAGATATGTAAACAGGTAGAATATGACGCTGCGGTCGGCAACGTGTATATACCTGTAAGACAACAAGTGTCTGTCGCAATTGTTAGATCGGTTACTGCTCGTACAATGGCAGGTTTTTTATTATTTATTTTATGGCCTTCATTGGACCACTGTAGTCAAAAATACAAAGTTATAAACAAGTTGTTACACAGGGATACAATTTGGCTCAACAATAACTTAATATGATATTTAAGTAATATAATTATTAGCGTTTATTCTTATATGAAAGGTGTTGTGCTCTTCTGTCTGCCCAACATTTCTTCATTCTTTCAGATATTTTCTTTCTTTCTTCATTTGAGACCACTCTGCCTGTACTCCTTTTATTGATTTTCATTTGTAGTCTGGTTTGCGGGTCTTGCAGTATTCTGGTTTTCTCTGTCTTGTTTTTTTCGGTCATCTACTGTAATTTGGAGTTCTTTTATATCTTCCTTAATTTCTGTGATCCATTTAATGTCGCCCTTGCTATTCCACAATTTTCGTATTATTTTTTTTACTAATTCTGTTTTCTGGAGTTGTCATCAGATGTCCAAAGAATGAGATGCGTTTCTTCCTGATCGTGCTCATGACTGGTTCTATTTTCTTATATACTGTTTCATTTGATGCTATTCTCCAATGTCCATTTATTTTGTAGTTTATTTATACATATCCTAATTATTCTTCTTTCTATTTAGTATTCTGTCAATTTCTGCTGTATTAGTTTTTTTGAAGATAGTTTCAACTGCATACGTTATTTCTGGTTGTGTAACTGTTTTATAGTGTTTTAATTTTGCATCTATAGATAGGCTTTTTTTGTTGTATGTAGTTTTGGTAATGTAATTTGCGTAGTTCAGTTTTTTTATTCTATTCTGCCATGATGGCTTCTCATTTAGATTGTATGTTATTATTTCGCCTAAATATTTAAATTTATCGACAATTTTGATTTCCTGTTCTCCTATTGTAATTTTGTTTGCAAGTGGTGGATCAGTTAGCATAATCTCCGTTTTTTCTAATGATATTCTAAGGCCTACTTTCTCTGCTATTTCTTGTAGTGATTTCACTTGTTGCCTGGCTTCTTGAACGGTGTTGGCTAGGAGAGCAAGATCATTAGCGAATCCCAAGCAGTTTAAGCTAATATCATCTTTTGCACTTCCAATTCTTATCATCTTTGGATTGTCCTTGTACCATTCTCTCATTATGTATTCCAGTGCACAGTTGAACAGTAATGGTGATAGGCAGTCACCTTGTCTTAAGCCTGTTTTTATGAGGAATGGTTCCGAAATTTCTCCTCTAAACTTCACTTTTGATTTGGTGTTGGTTACAGTGAGTTTTATTATTTTAATTAGTTTTGGATGGAGTCCTAGATTTCTTAAAATTTTTAATACTGAAGGTCTGTGGAGACAGTCATATGCCTTCTTAAAATCTACAAATGTTATTGCCAGAGGTTTGTTCCGTTTCTTGTAGTATGCCATAATCAATTTTAAACTAATTATCTGCTCTGCACAGCTTCTCCATGGTCTGAAACCTCCCTGATATTCCCCTAACTCATGTTCTAATTGGTCCTTGATTCTTTCATATGGGATCTTGGATAGAATTTTGTATGTGCAATCTAGGAGAGAGATTCCTTTGTAGTTGTCTGGGTTGCTTTTAACTCCCTTTTAGTGTAGTTGGTGGAAGATAGCTGTGGTCCAGTGTTCGGGGAATCGTTCTGTTACCCAAATTTTTGTTAGAGCCATGTGTAAGGAGGTTTTGACTGTGTCACTTGCATATTTCCACATTTCAACAAAAACCTGATCTTCTCCACATGCCTTATAATTTTTTTGTTCTTTAAGAATTTTTTCTACTTCTTGGAAATTTGGAGGGTCTAGTTTGTTAGGTTTGGTTTTTACTGGGGTATTTATGTTGATTTGTAAGAGTTCTTTGGGTTCCTCCTGTCGGATGAGTTTCGTTTCAAATTGTGTCGAGTGGATGGATGTGTACGGGTATGAAGACAACCTCATGAATTCATGGACTCTGCATGTCAGCAGGGGATTGTTCAAGCTGGTGAAGGCTAAGTAACAGTGTGAGGCGTGTGCAGTTGGATACGTCTAGATACGACTCTGACAGGTAACACGTACTTAAGCATCCTGTCTGACCACCTGCATCCATTCGTGCCTATTCTGCATTCCGACGGACTTGGGCAATACCAGCAGCACAATGCGACACCTCACACGGAGTGGCTTCAGGAACACTCTTCTGAGTTTAGACGCTTCCGCTGGCCACCAAACTCCCCAGACATGAACATTACTTAACATATCTGGGATGCCTCGTAACGAGCTGTTCAGAAGATATCTCCCCCACATCGTACTCTTACGGATTTATGGACGGCCCTGCAGGATTCATGGTGTCATTTCCTTCAGCACTACTTCAGACATTAATCGAGCCTATGCCACGTCGTTTTGCGGCACTTCTGCGTGCTCCTGGGGGGGACCTACGCGATAGTAGGCATGTGTACTATTTTCTTTAGCCCTTCAGTGTATTTTGTAAACTGCACTAAACGTAAAATCATAGCGACCCCTATTTTTCATTCAAACTTTTTAGAAATTTTCGCAGTATCTTACTTCCATGTAAATCTCACAATAATTATGAGCATTAACGAAATGATGGTCACATCATCATGAACCTGACGTATAAAGCTTTAAGTAAAGCAAAAATGATTTTTTTTACCAACTAGGTCCTATAAAATCGTTTGAGAAAGATTGCAGGGTGCGCGCCTAGATTCTGTCGTCACAGACCGGCCGAAAGGTGGGAAAAAACGACCACAATGTCCTACTAGTATTCGGGGCCGCCGCCAGAAGTTGCCTGCAGCCATCGGCCACTGTTCTACCAGGCGCACGCTTCAAGATTGGCGGCTCCGCCGGAAGCTGACAGCTCAGCAACCAACCACTTGAGAACAAGCACGCCGGGCGGCGCGTCACCCATGCATCGGGAGCCACATACAATGCTGCTGCCCACGGCGGCGGCCGGCGCTGACTTTAAAACGTCCTGCACTCGTTCAATATTTATTGACGACACTAATTTATGAAATCTTCAGTGTGCTGAAGTGGCCCTCACCCTTTCATAGCTATTGTCCACGTTGACAACTGGCATCGCGTACAAGGTTAAGATGCCGACCACCTAAAGGAAAACGCGTTCCGGAATTACTTTAGCTGTTGTTGTGGTCTTCAGTCCTGAGACTGGTTTGATGCAGCTCTCCATGCTATTCTATCCTGTGCAAGCTTCTTCATCTCCCAGTACTTACTGCAACCTACATCCTTCTGAATCTGCTTAGTGTATTCATCTCTTGGTCTCCCTCTACGATTTTTACCCTCCACGCTGTCCTCCAATGCTAAATTTGTGATCCCTTGATGCCTCAAAACATGTCCTACCAACCGATCCCTTCTTCTAGTCAAGTTGTGCCACAAACTTCTCTTCTCCCCAATCCTATTCAGTACCTCCTCATTAGATACGTGATCTACCCACCTTATCTTCAGCATTCTTCTGTAGCACCACATTTCGAAAGCTTCTATTCTCTTCTTGTCCAAACTAGTTATCGTCCATGTTTCACTTCCATACATGGCTACACTCCATACAAATACTTTCAGAAACGACTTCCTGACACTTAAATCTATACTCGATGTTAACAAATTTCTCTTCTTCAGAAATGATTTCCTTGCCATTGCCAGTCTACATTTTATATCCTCTCTGCTTCGACCATCATCAGTTATTTTACTCCCTAAATAGCAAAACTCCTTTACTACTTTAAGTGTCTCATTTCCTAATCTAATTCCCTCAGCATCACCCGATTTAATTTGACTACATTCCATTATCCTCGTTTTGCTTTTGTTGATGTTCATCTTATATCCTCCTTTCAAGACACTGTCCATTCCGTTCAACTGCTCTTCCAAGTCCTTTGCTGTCTCTGACAGAATCGGCGAACCTCAAAGTTTTTACTTCTTCTCCATGAATTTTAATACCTACTCCTAATTTTTCTTTTGTTTCCTTTACTGCTTGCTCAATATACAGACTGAATAACATCGGGGAGAGGCTACAACCCTGTCTCACTCCTTTCCCAACCACTGCTTCCCTTTCATGCCCCTCGACTCTTATAACTGCCATCTGGTTTCTGTACAAATTGTAAATAGCCTTTCGCTCCCTGTATTTTACCCCTGCCACCTTCAGAATTTGAAAGAGAGTATTCCAGTTAACGTTGTCAAAAGCTTTCTCTAAGTCTACAAATGCTAGAAACGTAGGTTTGCCTTTTCTTAATCTTTCTTCTAAGATAAGTCGTAAGGTTAGTATTGCCTCACGTGTTCCAACATTTCTACGGAATCCAAACTGATCTTCCCCGAGGTCCGCTTCTACCAGTTTTTCCATTCGTCTGTAAAGAATTCGCGTTAGTATTTTGCAGCTGTGACTTATTAAACTGATAGTTTGGTAATTTTCACATCTGTCAACACCTGCTTTCTTTGGGATTGGAATTATTATATTCTTCTTGAAGTCTGAGGGTATTTCGCCTGTCTCATACATCTTGCTCACCAGATGGTAGAGTTTTGTCATGACTGACTCTCCCAAGGCCATCAGTAGTTCTAATGGAATGTTGTCTACTCCCGGGGCCTTGTTTCGACTCAGGTCTTTCAGTGCTCTGTCAAACTCTTCACGCAGTATCTTATCTCCCATTTCGTCTTCATCTACATCTTCTTCCATTTCCATAATATTGTCCTCAAGTGCAACGCCCTTGTATAAACCCTCTATATACTCCTTCCACCTTTCTGCCTTCCCTTCTTTGCTTAGAACTGGGTTGCCATCTGAGCTCTTGATATTCATACAAGTGGTTCTCTTCTCTCCAAAGGTCTCTCTAATTTTCCTGTAGGCAGTATCTATCTTACCCCTAGTGAGACAAGCCTCTACATCCTTACATTTGTCCTCTAGCCATCCCTGCTTAGCCATTTTGCACTTCCTGTCGATCTCATTTTTGAGACGTTTGTATTCCTTTTTGCCTGCTTCATTTACTGCATTTTTATATTTTCTCCTTTCATCAATTAAATTCAATATTTCTTCTGCTACCCCAGGATTTCTATTAGCCCTCGTCTTTTTACCTACTTGATCGTCTGCTGCCTTCACAACTTCATCCCTCAGAGCTACCCATTCTTCTTCTACTGTATTTCCTTCCCCCATTCCTGTCAATTGTTCCCTTATGCTCTCCCTGAAAGTCTCTACAACCTCTGGTTCTTTCAGTTTATCCAGGTCCCATCTCCTTAAATTCCCACCTTTTTGCAGTTTCTTCAGTTTCAATCTGCAGTTCATAACCAATAGATTGTGGTCAGAATCCACATCTGCCCCTGGAAATGTCTTACAATTTAAAACCTGGTTCCTAAATCTCTGTCTTACCATTATATAATCTATCTGATACCTTTTAGTATCTCCAGGATTCTTCCAGGTATACAACCTTTTTTTATGATTCTTGAACCAGGTGTTAGCTATGATTAAGTTATGCTCTGTGCAAAATTCTACAAGGCGGCTTCCTCTTTCATTTCTTCCCCCCCAATCCATATTCACCTACTATGTTTCCTTCTCTCCCTTTTCCTACTGACGAATTCCAGTCACCCATGACTATTAAATTTTCGTCTCCCTTCACTACCTGAATAATTTCTTTTATCTCGTCATACATTTCATCTATTTCTTCATCATCTGCAGAGCTAGTTGGCATATAAACTTGTACTACTGTAGTAGACATGGGCTTTGTGTCTATCTTGGCCACAATAATGCGTTCACTATGCTGTTTGTAGTAGCTAACCCGCACTCCTATTTTTTATTCATTATTAAACCTACTCCTGCATTACCCCTATTTGATTTTGTATTTATAACCCTGTAATCACCTGACCAAAAGTCTTGTTCCTCCTGCCACCGAACTTCACTAATTCCCACTATATCTAACTTTAACCTATCCATTTCCCTTTTTAAATTTTCTAACCTACCTGCCCGATTAAGGGATCTGACATTCCACGCTCCGATCCGTAGAACGCCAGTTTTCTTTCTCCTGATAACGACGTCCTCTTGAGTAGTCCCCGCCCGGAGATCCGAATGGGGGACTATTTTACCTCCGGAATATTTTACCCAAGAGGACGCCATCATCATTTAATCATACAGTAAAGCTGGATGTCCTCGGGAATAGCTATAGCTGGTAAATAACAGAAAACAACGAAAACAAGGAAATGGGTCCTAGATTGACTGAAAAAAGAAACAACTTGTCGTAAGTCAATTTACTGTGTAAAGTAATAAGCACAGAACGGGAAGATATCAAGGCTATTTTCGGATGAGTCCTGCATCTGCCGAAAATTTCATAATGTCGATACGACATTACGATAGAGAAGCGAAATGTTTTAATGGGAGACTCAATCGCACTCGACAGTAATTCAAGTGAAACTTTGAAATATCCGGTGACAAGCAGGTCATTCAAATGCTTGACTTTTATTGCTGCAATTATCAGTAAAAACAATTAGTAAAACCTTCATAAGGGTACTGTATGTCCATCTTTTCAGACATGGTTGCGGGATTCGGTTGTTCGATACAGGATGTCAAATGAAACACCTTTCAGCCGTCTTGTTTCCAAACTTATTTTATTTGGCTACTAGTCACGGCGACTTAGTACGCCATCTTCAGGCCCCTGACCGACAGATGATGGTTGAAGTGACCGCTATAGCAAGCACAAATCTACTGATACCAGTATTGTTGGCCCCTCTTTCGACCAGAACCAAGGTGGAATCTTCCTACAGGTTGGTCAAGGTGTAAGATGCAATATTTTGTGGTTTACTTATTCTAGGATTGAGGACAACTGTGTAAGTTGAAATGACATGTTTAATGTTGCAATATTAGCACAAAAATACACGCTTTTACACAGTTTTCTTTGTGACAACAAAGAAACAGTTGTTAGGATAACGCATCTCGTCACCATCAAAAAGTGAAATAATCCTAAACACAACAATGTTAAATATTAGCTCTCAGAAGGTTAAATTATCCTAAACACGACAATATTAAAGTTTAACTAGAAGTCTCTGTATAAAATTTTTCCTACGCTTACATTATGATGTTGGTCAGTACTACGAAAATCGTCCGATTCCGGTTCAAAGTTCGGTACTATTTTTAGGATGACAATCAAGTCGATGGTGGATGGTTAGCTATGTGACAAATTGAGCAAAAGATTACCCAAGGTCGCTCGAGTTTACAGTGGACTCAAGCTGGTGAACCAACAAGTTTACGCCTCTGCACGCGGTATTTACCTTAAGCTGCGATGAGCTGTCGCCTGCTAGGCCGCTCTCTTCCGCTGAAATTCCTATAAAACTGATTACACCTTTGCTGAATTTTCCAGTAGAAACTTTCCCTTTGTTTCTCGTTATGCGAGAGAACATGTACCCATCCCTAGTTTTAGAATATGGCAATATACAAGAGCATGGTTGGAGCAGAGTGCATATTATAATGCCCTCTCAGTTCTCGCAAGAACAATTAACTAATTGGCTGGTTCGTTTCTCCACAGTTGGAGCTAAACGATGCTACAGCTAATTTCTAGCTGGATATCAGCCGCTGTGAACACAGTGTTCACACAAATTACTCCTCTGCGTTGTACAGAGCGTTATGCGCTCCGTTCTGCACTTGACGCCAGTTCAGAGAAGAGTCCCCCAAATTTCTATCTTACTCTTAGCCGAACTGTCTCCCCAACTGGTTTCTTTCGTTCTTCACGTCACGGCTTTTTTCGATCAATCGGAGCGTTCCTCTTATTTTGTGGAAACTCTCTGTACCAATCGCAAGGTCCCTACCATTAAACTGCATCGAAACTTTGGCTCTTTCTTCCCTCCTAGCGTGTTTCCACCAATCGGACTTTTGTGCCCGTTCCAGACTCCTAAATGCGTACATTGACTCTCTCACGCGTGTAGCACTTGCTGGACACGTGATCGAAAATGCGTCACTGGTCTTGTTTCGTATCCATTTGGAATTCCGAAATGCAGTTTTCTAAAAAGCTTTCTTTTCTGTGCTCCCTCAGATGGGCCGTTATTCTCTCTCTCCCTGACTTTCCGCCTGAGACACCCCTTTAGTTTCCGTGGCACCCCCCCCCCCCCCCCTCCTGCGCGACCATGCCTCTGCCCTTGTCCCTCTGAATTCCAAACTAAAATACCTCTCACCTTCCACTCAAACATGCATTAGGAACTGTGTGTTAATTACCATCGATTGAGTGTTATCCCTTTTTGCGTTACATACTGCTGGGCAAATTTGCTCATTACTGCTGAATTAAGTCAGGTGTCGTATTCACCTTTCCGTTGCGATGTATAAAAGTCTTTATGTAAGGTGCGAATCTGACCTTCATTTATTCTGCCACCTTACAGAGGGCCTGAAGATGGCGTAATAAGTCGCCGAAACTGGTAGCCAAATAAAATAAGTTTGGAAACTAGACGGCTGAAAGGTGTTTCATTTGAAATCCTTCATCAGGTTACTTCCATCACGACCCTGAATGTGCTCGACGACTGTGATAAGACTTTCAAATGAGAGAGCACAGCAATCAGTAGTCCTTTTCTTGCAGGTTTTATTCAGCAGATCTAGATTTCGGCTAGTGCCTAGCCGGTATGAACGCACCATTTCATAGTATCAATGCATATTCTACTACGTCAGTCCCCTGTTGTTCTGGCTTCTGTCACAGTTCTTTCAAGAGCAGTCTGTACTGTGACAGAAGCCAGAACAACAGGGGACTGACGTAGTAGAACATGCATTGATACTATGAACTGGTGCATTCATACGGGCTAGGAACTAGCTGAAAGCTAGATTTGCCGAATAAAACCTGAAAGAAAAGGAGGACTGATTGCTCTGCTCTATTATTTGAAAATAGCAAAACTGTTATTGAAACCTCTCTATGTTCTGCAATAATGTATTCATGAAATTAACGTAAAATATTTTTTACATTTTGTGATAGCATGGGGACGCTGAAATGTATTTCGTAGTCACCGCATATTTATGGCGAGGCCTACAATAGGGTGAAGGCTTTCACGACCTGGTGGTGTATCTGCTGGTAACCCTTTCGGGATGCGAGGTCGTGGTCCCAGAAACTCTTCTGTTCCTGACGTTTCGTCCAGGAGTGCGCTGGACATCCTCCGAGGCGCTCGTCCGCTTTCTTGCCGACTCAGTGGAGGAGCGCCTCTGAGAATGTCCGGCTTAGTCCTGGATGAAACGTCAGGAACTGAAGAGTTTCTTGGACCACGACCTCACATACCGAAAGATTAACCAGCAGAGGTCTACAATCTTTTCACTACAATAAACAAAGCAGTCCCTCATTTACTACCGTAAAGTGGTAAATTCGACTACGACTGCGTAAGCCTATTAAAACTGTTTGGTGTTAGAAGCCTGTTAAATGACTGATTGAAAACTTGAATCTTATGCTCAAAGACGAAATGAAAACGAACAGTGAAAACTAACGCCGTGTAGCTGGTTCATGAAGCTATGCCAGCATCTGAATCACGAATATTATCAAACCGTCAATTCCCGAACTCACACGTTCAATAAGTATTTGACAATACTGAAAATACACTCCTGGAAATTGAAATAAGAACACCGTGAATTCATTGTCCCAGGAAGGGGAAACTTTATTGACACATTCCTGGGGTCAGATACATCACATGATCACACTGACAGAACCACAGGCACATAGACACAGGCAACAGGTCATGCACAATGTCGGCACTAGTACAGTGTATATCCACCTTTCGCAGCAATGCAGGCTGCTATTCTCCCATGGAGACGATCGTAGAGATGCTGGATGTAGTCCTGTGGAACGGCTTGCCATGCCATTTCCACCTGGCGCCTCAGTTGGACCAGCGTTCGTGCTGGACGTGCAGACCGCGTGAGACGACGCTTCATCCAGTCCCAAACATGCTCAATGGGGGACAGATCCGGAGATCTTGCTGGCCAGGGTAGTTGACTTACACCTTCTAGAGCCCGTTGGGTGGCACGGGATACATGCGGACGTGCATTGTCCTGTTGGAACAGCAAGTTCCCTTGCCGGTCTAGGAATGGTAGAACGATGGGTTCGATGACGGTTTGGATGTACCGTGCACTATTCAGTGTCCCCTCGGCGATCACCAGTGGTGTACGGCCAGTGTAGGAGATCGCTCCCCACACCATGATGCCGGGTGTTGGCCCTGTATGCAGTCCTGATTGTGGCGCTCACCTGCACGGCGCCAAACACGCATACGACCATCATTGGCACCAAGGCAGAAGCGACTCTCATCGCTGAAGACGACACGTCTCCATTCGTCCCTCCATTCACGCCTGTCGCGACACCACTGGAGGCGGGCTGCACGATGTTGGGGCGTGAGCGGAAGACGGCCTAACGGTGTGTGGGACCGTAGCCCAGCTTCATGGAGACGGTTGCGAATGGTCCTCGCCGATACCCCAGGAGCAACAGTGTCCCTAATTTGCTGGGAAGTGGCGGTGTGGTCCCCTACGGCACTGCGTAGGATCCTACGGTCTTGGCGTGCATCCGTGCGTCGCTGCGGTCCGGTCCCAGGTCGACGGGCACGTGCACCTTCCGCCGACCACTGGCGACAACATCGATGTACTGTGGAGACCTCACGCCCCACGTGTTGAGCAATTCGGCGGTACGTCCACCCGGCCTCCCGCATGCCCACTATACGCCCTCGCTCAAAGTCCGTCAACTGCACATACGGTTCACGTCCACGCTGTCGCGGCATGCTACCAGTGTTAAAGAGTGCGATGGAGCTCCGTATGCCACGGCAAACTGGCTGACACTAACGGCGGCCGTGCACAAATGCTGCGCAGCTAGCGCCATTCGACGGCCAACACCGCGGTTCCTGGTGTGTCCGCTGTGCCGTGCGTGTGATCATTGCTTGTACAGCCCTCTCGCAGTTTCCGGAGCAAGTATGGTGGGTCTGACACACCGGTGTCAATGTGTTCTTTTTTCCATTTCCAGGAGTGTATTTTGGGTCACATCAATACTGATCTTCGGTATTTCCAGTATGCCCTCTCATACGGTCAGTATTTTGATGGCGTGACAATATTATTGAACGAGTGAGGGCCCCGTAAGTCGCGGCTGGTCCGCTGTTAGTCACACACAAGACTCCTTCCCTGGCGTCGCTCTCTCCCGCTCGTCGATGGGCGGTAGCGCCGCTCTCGGCCGCGGCAGAAAGACGTAACTAGCCTTGTGACAACTAAGTACAGTCACTGGGGCCGCACCTAAGGAGTGTTATACGACTGGATACTGTAGACGAGGACGTGCTCAAAATTAATACCTCCGAATTTTTTATATGAAACCCCTTAAGCTTTTTAAATAAAACAAGCTTTGTTAACAGTCTACATCTTTATTCTTCCTGTCTACGTAAGCTCACCGGACAAAAAATTGGTCACACCAGTGCACACGCACAGATGAATCGTTAAGCCTTCACAGATGGCGCAGCGACCGTGTCACGTACTCTGCGGCGAGCGCACTGCGTGTATTTTGGAAATTTGTGGAAAGTTCCTATGGGACCAAACTGCTGAGGTCATCGGTCCCTAGGCTTACACACTACTTAATCTAATTTAAACTAACTCCCGCTAAGGACAACACACACACACACACACACACACCCATGCCCGAGGGAGGACTCGAACCTCCGACGGGGGGAGCCGCGCGGACCGTGACAAGGCGCGCACTGCGTGTATATGAGCATAGGGTAGTAGGGATCAGTGATAATTTCGTGTTTCAAGCAGACGTTCAAGGTAAACGTGGGTAAAAGTGAGGATGTGACTGAGTTGCAAAAGGGGTAATCGTGTTTGGCCGTGCCCATGGCCGTACGATTTGTGAAGTTACTAGGCTTGCTGCGTTTCGCAGCGGACTGCTCATCGTGATTACAAGCAGTGGTGCAACATATGTGGCCACGAAACACGACGTCATTCAGAACTGTGGTCGGAAAAAGATCCTGACAGTGTGACGGGAGACGTGTTTCACAGCTTCTGAATGAAAATCGGTTCCAAACCCCGACAGGAGCTGCTGCAGGCTGCAACCTTTTAGCGGGGTAACACTGCGACAGAAACTGCATGCAATGAACATTTGAAGACGGTCACATCGCAAGAGGCCATTGCTCACACAGGCACGTAAAGAGAACAACAGGAAAGTTCATCGGGCTGGATGAACATGTGACTGGTTTTCTGAACACTCCCCCACCCTATTACATCTCGTTTGGCATGCAGTATCACCCGACTTCAGACCCACAGAAAATTCATGGGACGTGTTGGACCGCGAGTAAAATGCCGACATCAGCATCCCCGCAATTTAGTGGAACTGTGCGATCAAATCCTCAGCGAGTGGCTTAACCTGAATGCGACGAACCTGCACAGCCTTGTGGACTCACATCCTAACCAAATCCAGGCGGTTACCAAGTCCACGGGTGGATCTACACGGTATTAAATTATGCTTGTAATTATTTCTCCAGGGGTGTCTAATTTTTGTATCCGTTGAGCTCATTTATTTCCCAACATAGTCACCCTGGCGGTCAACACGTTTCTCCCAACGAGAGACCAGTTTGTTGATACTGTCACTGTGAAATGTTTTACTTAGTTGACGTAGACAAAACCTCAGATCAGCTTGTTAAAAAAAAAAAAAAAAAAAAAAAAAAAGTGTGTGATCTCCTAAGGGACCAAACTGCTGAGGTCATCGGTCCCTAGACTTATACACTACTTAAATTAACGTATGCTAAGAACAACACACACACCCATGCCTGAGGGAGGAATCGAACCTCCGGCGGGAGGGTCTTCGCAATTCGCGACACGGCGCGTCCGCTGCGAGCTCTATCACTGACGTTAAGATTTCCTTCAGATCTCCAAAAATATGGAAATTACTTAGGGAGAGATCGGAACTGTCTGGAGGATGTGAAAGGACTTCCCAGTGAAACTTCTGCAGCGTACTTAAAGCAACCTTGGCAAGATGTGGGCGGGCATTTTATTGGCAGGTTCTCACCTACACAGTTTAGCTACTTTTGTACACTGTCGCCGCTCGTAGCACTGTGCAAACTTTCCAACATCCTCGTCATAGAAGGCAGCCGGCTGGGCTTTCCGCCAATTCTCTGGTGTACAGAACCAAGTGACTGAGTTGTTTGAAGAATTGGATACCAACCTCTATGACGTCATAAGATTGGCGGCAGTATGTACAAGAAACGCTTTTTCCAGCCTTTTTCCAGAGGCTGAAGGGCTGACTCTTTTCATCAAAAGCTATTTACGACGCAATATTAGTGCCAAGTGCACTCTGCATCACTTTCACCACTATTTAGTTTATTACTACACTACCTGTTTAGCATGTTTTCGTGAGCCAGTGAAGAAAACAAAAGGTATGCCATCTGCAATTCGAGCGAAGAAGCAACGCATAAGTCTAAGCGTGATAATTACGAATGCCTTATCGCACGACTAAGCTGTTTTCAGTGTTGTTATTACTGAGGTAAGAAGTACAAGAAGACTTGTAAAGGTAATTATGCCGTTAAACAAATGTTTTACCAGAACCGAGGGAAAGTTTCGTGAAGCAATGTTTCGCACTCATGCTAATCCTACCAAAAACCGTTGAAACATCTCGCACAGTCTTGGAAGAGACTCTCCCACTTGCCAATATGCAGTCAAAAATTTAGAAAAATATTTCGATATAAATAAAACGAAAAGTTGTCATTAGTCGTGAGGAGTCTCGTAGTTCAACATGGCGCAGACGGTGATATTCCAGAAGCTTCGAGTTCGATATTTGCTTGTTTCGCTATATTCTTCATCGGTTTCATATACACTGCATTCCTCAATATCTCTACTCACAAGTCATATACATTGTACCATTCTGTAACTGCACAAGGCCTGAAACTTTCAGCTTGTTAGCTACACCTATGTGTAATTCTCTTTCTCCATAGCTTTGTCCTTTTCAGCCATATTTCTGTGTAACAAACTACTCAATAACTTGCGTGTGATCCAAAATAACTCCGCATTCAAGAGAAAAGTAAAACTTTTCCAATTATTGTTGGGAAGAGTTTTTGGCTCCTCCATTTTTTGTTAATAATCAGCCAACCACATTCACATATTATGTTTTTTGAGGTATTACTTATCAGTTTTTCTTTTTCTGTAAGGATTCTGATGATTTTATGCAAGGGTTCTGAAGACCAAGTTATTGTGAGTCCTAGAAACATCAAATGATTGCGACAGTTGTGAAAGAAATTCTATTAGCCTAGTTATTCCATCCTCCTTGAGATTAAATTTTAGAAACAAACAGGGAATCAGGCTGTCTCTTAAAAAAGCAGCAGAAAAATGCGCGTATGGCAAATAAAACTTAAAATCCATCGCTCTGCGTTTTCTCAAACAGAAAGCTAACAATGACGACTAGCTAGTTAAATTCCTACTGTCAAGTCTTAATATTTCCGTATAAATAGCCGCAGCACTTGTAGAACACTATTAACAATATTATGCTGCAATACGGAACAGTGATTCAGGAACACTGAAAGCAAGCACCATTACATTGCTGTGATAGTTTCTGCGTGTACCGAAGTCATCAATGAAATCAAAACAGCGTAATCTACGTGTATTTATATTCCCCATAAGAAAATACTAGTAAGAATATATTACCCACTGAACGAAACATACTCGTTTCTCAAGATCATCTAGGTTAATAAATTCATCTTTGGTTCACAAGATTTAAGCCTTCTAAAGTTCTCATAATTCGGCCTTTCATATTCTGTACTATTCTTATAAGCTTTTTACAGACTTTGAAGTTCGCCTACTGAAGTAGAAAGTTTTTTATCCTTTCAGCTACTTCTGATTAAGAATTCATTACCCTTACATTCAGCTGCTTTGGTCCCTGAGTACTTCCTTCGAAACGAATAAAAACTACAAAAAGAAGATATTCGTAGCTCCCTGAAAAGATGAACTGTCTACTTTCGCAATTTGCGTTTACACAGCAACAGTTATCTCTGTTTCGTAACAGTTTTACAGCTTGAAATGAGCAACTGAATTAAAATTTCATTCGAAGTACCCCCTAATTCTTTGACAAGCCGACAGGCATGTGAAGTTCCCCTTTGCTTACGTATACGGGACGCGAGAAGACGATGTACAGAATGACGTGGATCAAGTGGTGGAGTTTATTCTTTGTAAGCTTGGTTCGTCACAGAAACACTCAGGTTGGGATGCAACATACATAAACTGAAGTAAGAACGAAAGACACTTCTTTCGCTCAAGCTCTATATTCACCGCTTTTGTGGCAGTATGTTTGCTCACTTCGATTTGCTGTACTTGCCTCAGGGAGCTGATTTGAAACGGATTGAACATATTGAAATGAATTGGTATGTCGATAGGGATGAACTACTAAAGATACAATGACTTGAAATGATACCAGTTCAGATCGATAAGGCAGGCTGAATCTGCAGTCCAGTGAATACGGAGCGACAATTGAAAAATTCGCCAGGCCAGGACCGGATCTCATATTTCATGTTTCTCTCCAGCAATCGAGTTGACCGTCATGCTACCTGAGTACGCTTGCAGGGTGGACCAAAATTTTATTATGACTAATGTTTACATCTTTGATTTCCAAACACTGTTATCAGTGGTACGTGGGAATAACATTACTGGGGGAACAGTGAAGGCAAAAAGTCGAAATTCGGTTTCAGTTCCCAGTGTGATACCAAATTTCAACTGTCACTACCTACTCGTTATATGTGCAAATTACCTTGAAACGGGAATAAGGAAGACATAAAAGTTAGAGTACCAAATCCCGTTGACTGAGAGGACATTAGGGGCGGTATGAGGTCTCAGATGGACAGGAACAACGTAGAGAATTGACTTTTACGTTTAAGGAACTATCCCTGCAGTCTCCTGCAGTGATTTAGAGAAATCGAGGAAGTCTTAAACCAGGAGGGATATAGGGACTCGAATCCTGATTCTCTCAAAGGCGAATCTTAACTCGAACTGCCCAGACTCTTCCAGTTGAGTAGTTGGAGCATTTCTTACTCATCGACATAAACCGTCTCTCTCTGTTTCAGTATCTCTTGCTATTCTTGCAGAAATAGTGCACGTAAGAGTTGAATACAGAGAAAATGACTTTACTGCTGCACAATCATTTTTCAGGAATCATGTTACTAGTCCTGGAGAATCACTGAAGTTGGCCTGCCTGATTGACTGTTGTCTCGAATGGGACGCGCGATCGTTGCTATTAACTTCGGAAGCAAAGCAGAATTAACCACCGACTACTCAGATAGGTGAGCACTGCAACAGAATGGCAGGCATCCCGTCCGACACTCGCAAGTAGGAACCCTTTGAACTGGTCAGCAATGTTAACGACCAGGTGAGGTATATAGAGGAGTGAGTTTATATCTCCATTTAAATTTCCGTGTTGAAGTTTTATGTGGTTTCCTTGACACACTTCACGTGTTTGGATGCTTCTTGTTTCTTTTCTACATCGACGTACATACTCCGCAAGTGTGGGGTACACCGCGAATGATTCCTACCTGGTTTCATCTAAAATGTCCCATTCAGTGGTCAGAATGAAAGCGAGCCTAGTGCTTGTTTATTCTGAGTAAGTCTCAGTCAGTTAATTTAGAAACTGACGAACATTTAATTCAATTAAAATTGAAGTGAACTCTTGACAAGTTATTTCATTAATTAACATTCAATCAAACTCAAAATAAAGATTCTCGTCTGAACACATAAAATAAAATATTAAAATATCAAACAGTTATTGAGGGTGCTGATAAGTACATGGTTCTGTAAAAGTTGGGTGTGTTAACGAAATAACGATAGATTCACAATTGAGAAACTATTGAACATTTATTTACTGATTAAACAATGGAATGAAACCATATTATGAGAAGGAAATTTGCTACTCACTGTATAGCGGAGATGCTGAGTCGCAGATAGGCACAACAAAAAAGACTCTCACAGTTGAAGCTGTCGGACACTTCAACAGCAGATACACACACGGCCACGCACCCACCCACCCACACACAAACACATAGCCGACCGGAGTGGCCGAGTGGTTCTAAGCTCTACAGTCTGGAACCGCGCGACCGCTACGGTCGCAGGTTCGAATCGTGCCTCGGGCATGGATGTGTGTGCTGTCCTTAGGTTAGTTAGGTTTAAGTAGTTCTAATTTCTAGGGGACTGATGACCTCAGAAGTTAAGTCCCATAGTACTCAGAGCCATTTGAACAAAGACAAACACACGCACACGTACACACACACACACACACACACACACACACACACACACACACACAAACGCAACACATCTATTGTTGACGTAGGCCCATGGCCGAAAGCTTTAATTGTGAGAGTCTTTTTGTTGTGCCTATCTGCGACTCAGCATCTTCGCTATATGGTGAGTAGCAACTTTCCTTCTCATAATATATTTACTGATTAAGTTACACGAACGATTCCAACTGAACGTCACAATCACAAGGGAATGCTGGTGCTTGGTACTCTTCATACAACACAGCACGCACTTCATTAATCGTACCTCAATGCTGGACAAGTAGAAGGGATTCGTCAAAGCAACACGCACACGCACATTCAACCAACAATCCACACAGAGACAAGAACAGAATCCATAAAGATGATTGCTTACACCAAATGTATAAGCAATGTGTGAGGGTGCAACTACAATGCGCAACAAAATTGAAGGATCACTTTTTCGAGACCCCGTCAATGTCCCCCATTGCGACGCGTGTTTGAAAATTGGCTCAGAGGTGTCTACTCCATCATCTGTAATGGTGCAAAAGCGTGGCCCCAGCCATGTCACCCTCTGACTGGGCGACGCTTCTAGCAGCAAGGCCCCCGCTCAGAAGTTCGTGTGAGCTATAAGCTGGTTTAATGCCGTCACATTGGCACTAAATTGCTTCACAGTTCTGCACAACGCCACCGTGGACGTGTAGTACGATGGAAGCTGGTCACAGCCCCCCTTACCCACATGTGACCCCGTCTTTTGACTTCTCTGCAAAGGAGGTCATAACCGAGACACGCAGCGTCGAAACCGCGCGCTTTTCGTACAGGTGGTCGAGGAAAACATTTCAGACACATCGCCGCTCAGAAGCGACGTGATAAGGCCTCAGGAGGTGGCATAAAGGGCATCAACGAAACGACACTTTTCCCTGGTGCATATATTCCCACCCATTTTGCGGTTGAAGACGACAGTTTGCAGTGCGATGACCAACAGAAAGATGTGCTTCACAGCCTTTGACACTTCTGACACCCTCGGACGTTTCAGCGCTTCTCTATGGACTTTGTAGTGCTGTATCACCACTGAATGTGATGGCACCATTTGGAGTGCACCACAATCGCTATTTTTGCTCTTATGTGCAGGTTGGAACCACTAGGGACGGTTCAAAACCATTCGCCAAAATCTGAAAGTGATCAGAAGCAACAAAGAGTGTTTACCCTGTTTCAGCACTCCTGTTTTCCTCCCTCCTGTGGCGTGATCACGCGGGAGTGCAACATTAACATGTGCGCGATTAAAAGGGCAAAGGTTCCCTCTAACACGCACCCCCCACTTCCCAAAATCCGGCAACACCCTCCGTGCCACTCACGCAGGTTTGCCGAAGACGTTACACAGGTACTTGTCAGAAACTCCGACACTAATTCAGCCTGGCGGCTGTATTGTGGCATGAGTGGGACAGTGCACAAATGGTTTAATTTGTACCTAACTGGAAGAGTGCAGAAAGTTGAAATAAGTAGTTCTCGTAACATGCAAAGATCAGCACATTCCTCAAACTGGGGAACTATCAAGAATGGGGCTCCACAAGGGTCAGTCTTGGGTCCTTTGTTGTTCTTATTATATATTAATGACTTGCCATTCTATATTCATGAAGAGGCAAAGTTAGTTCTCTTTGCTGATGATAGTAATCACACCTGAGAAACAAGAATTAACTGATGAAATTGTCAATACTGTCTTTCAGAAAATTACTAAGTGGTTACTTGTGAACGGACACTCACTGAATTTTGATAAGACATAGTACATACAGTTCCGTACAGTGAATGGTATGACGCCATTAATAAATATAGACCTTAATCAGAAGCATATAGCTAAGGTAGAATATTCCAAATTTTTAGGTATGTCCATTGATGAGAGATTAAATTGGAAGAAACACATTGATGATCTGCTGAAACGTTTGAGTACAGCTACTTATGCAATAAGGGTCATTGTAAATTTTGGTGATAAACATCTTAGTAAATTAGCTTACTACGCCTATTTTCACTCATTGCTTTCACATGGCATCATATTTTGGGGTAATTCATCACTAAGGAATAAAGTATTTATTGCACAAAAGCGTGTAATCAGAATAATAGCTGGAGTCCACCCAAGATCATCCTGCAGACATTTATTTAAGGATCTAGGGATATTCACAGTAGCTTCTCAGTATATATACTCTCTTATGAAATTTGTCATTAACAACCAAACCCAATTAAAAAGTAATAGCAGTTTGCATAACTACAATACTAGGAGAAAGGACGATCTTCACTATTCAAGATTAAATCTAACTTTGGCACAGAAAGGGGTGAATTATACTGGCACTAAAGTCTTTGGTCACTTACCAAATAGTATCAAAAGTCTGACAGATAACCAACAAGTATTTAAGAAGAAATTAAAAGAATTTCTGATTGACAACTCCTTCTACTTCACAGAGGAATTTTTAGATATAAATTAAGAAAAAAAAAGAAAAAAACCAAAACAAAAATATTAAAAAAAATAAAAATAAATAAAAATAAAAAATAAAGAAAAACGAAAAAACACAAAAGAAATAAAGTTGTTATATTAACTTAAGTATGTTGTTAAATTAACCTAATTATGTCATGTATTGGAAAATTCGACTCGTTCCACATCATTACGAAATATCGTATTCATGATCCATGGAACTGGTATTAATCTAATCTAATCTGGCACCCCACACAAGGAGTGTCGAAGGGGTTGCTTAACTCTCAGGCGCTAGAGCAGCCTCCAGGCTGATTTGGTGTGGAAATTACTGGAGGTGCATTTCTAACGTGCTGAACAACGGTGCATGTTTCCGAATTGAGGGGTTTTAGAGAGACCCTTTGCCGTTTTATTCAGGCACATGTCAATGTTACACTCCAGCATGATTCGCCACAGGAGGGCAGAAAACAGGAGGGTTGAAAGAACGTAAGTACTGTTTGCTGTTTCGGATCACGTTCAAATACCGTCCAATATATTTGAACGGTCCCTAGTAGTTTCAGCCTCTACACGAGAGCAAAAAATGCGGTCGCGCTGCACTCCAAAGGGGTACGATCACATTCAAAGGGTACATCCCAATAATTTCCTAAGAGAAGGGCTGAAACGTCCGCAGGAGTCAGGAGTGTCAATGTTTGTCAAGAACATATACGTGTTGCACATGACACTGCGAAGTGGTGTTTTAGACCGCGAAATGTATGAGGATCAACGCCTCCGGGAAGGTATGGTTTCATTGACGCCTTTTATGCCACCCCTCTGCAGCCTTCTCCTGTCATTTCTGAGAGGCGGTGTATGTGAAATGTTTTGCTCGGCCACCCATACGAAAACCGCGTGATTTCAACGGTGGGTGGCGCGATTCGGACCTCCATCGCAGGGACGTCAAAAGAAGGGGTGAAATGTGGGTAAGAGGGGAAGTGACCAGACCCTTCATCATGTAAAAGGTTCACAGTTGCTTTGAGAAAAATTATTGTGTAGTATGGTACTAATGTGACATAATTAACGCACCTTACAGTTCACACCGACATCTGCTTTGGCCGTTTTTCGTACGTACCGACAACTTGCTTTTGATGCGTCGCCGAGCCCAAGGGCGACGCCACGCTTTTGCTCTACTGCAGAGGAAAGTTGTAGGCGCCTTTGAGCCTAATTTCTGACTTATGCGTGGCAATGGGATTCACTTGTTTTCGACTTCATTCTGTTGCGCTGTGTAGTTTTCCCGGTCAACCGCGTGGTCAGTAACCTGCACAGAAATTCCCCACTTCCGGCGTACAAAAAATTCGGTAACACCTGGAACAAAAGCAATTTCGCACACGATATAAAATGTGGGTTGAACAACGAACTTGAATAAGTTATTATGGTGGGTTGAGAGCTCATGGCGTATCGAGAACGCACGTTGTACAACTCAGATAAAAAAAGGCAATGTAAATCACAACACTCGCGAAAGATATCCGTGTGAGATAAAATCACACTCACGCGGTATGTTACTAGAAAGGTCACAGTAACAGATGATGGATTAGCAGCGCTGAAGGCTCAATAGACAGCATGAGAAGCACGTGGCTGCTAATACCACCTCTCAATCTACAAGAAAGGCGAAACTAGCGAAATGAAATAAAATCGATCAACAGAAAAAGAAATTCCAGTACATACATACGAAAACACACAACACATTCTCACGTAAGAGATACACACAAGCTGAACTGAGATGTACTTTGGTTACAACATTCTTCCGTTGAATTAAAGAAACAGAACATTAATAAACAAGATACCACTCCCTAACTGAAATAAATTCTGCAGTGTGATTCGCAATGGTTACACTTCAAAGAGACATTATCACTTCAAACTAAACTAATTCTTATACATTTGACTTTCTAATTTACATTACTAGAGATGAGCTGCCAGAACACCCTCACTTTCCGAAGCCCCAGAGCGCAGTGCCGCTCCACGCTACCGGACCGAGGTCCACAAGTAACATTGGAAATGTTCAGAGGAAAAAATGCCCCATCGACCTGTATTAACCTATGTAATAGCTGCTGACCAGTGCCCACTGCTGTCTCTTTGACCCAGCAGAACTCTACATAAAAGTTGCGTAAACCCCACTACCATTCAAAGAACCTATACCCATGAATCAGAGCATATAGAAGCGTCACACACAGACACCCCACGCATTCTCTCTTCCAGACGCCATACGGACAAGAAAAGAAATATAGCATTAGGAGTAGACATGTAGCATGGATACCTAATAAACGTGGTTGTAGGAGTATATAGACACGTTTAGGTGTGTGAAACGTTAAATATAAATTGAAAAATGAAAAATGGCAAGACTTGAACAATGAACTGCCGCTGTGGCTGCCTAATGAAGTACTCTGTTGTTTATCTTTCTTTGCAGTTCAAAACAAAGATGCACCTACAATAAGAGATCCTAAGAAGTCTCGGAAAGCCGAAGTCATCTCAACAGAACCAATGCAACGGCTGAGAGAGACGTTTCTATCGTAGCAATATTATCGATTCGCTTGCTTATTCCCTTTGTGTATTAAGCAAGCGATAAATGTCAGTAAGTCTTTGTACACGGCTTAATCTCTCTTTCTCACGAT
This sequence comes from Schistocerca piceifrons, assembly GCF_021461385.2. NCBI lineage: Eukaryota > Metazoa > Arthropoda > Insecta > Orthoptera > Acrididae > Schistocerca > Schistocerca piceifrons. The sequence continues at coordinate 550,428,109 of NC_060140.1, forward strand.
CCGGATGTGACATATGCGATGGTGGCAGCGTAATGATCGTACGGTCTTCTTGGAAAACGTATCCAACAGGATTTCACGAGAACTAAGCTGCTTTTCTCTCGCGGATGTCCATGTAAGTTCCCCAAGCGTTTTTGTTACACTTTCATTTGGTCTAAACCGCGCTGTTACGATCGCGTCTCTGAAATCGTCCACTTTGAAAAGGACACCAAACACTGATATAGTATTCTAAAAAATGGTCATATCACCGTCTTGGTCGTGTACAGTAAGATTTAGGTAGAGTGGGGTTCGGGCTGGGGGATGTACAGTCGTGGCACTCAGTTTAACAATTATTTAATTTAACTGCAAGGGAACAGAAATCACTACCCACAAAATAAAACATTTCTGTGTACCGTAAGGATCTTTAAACAGAGCTCCACACAATAAATACCCAAAATGTCTTCCATTAAATCTAACCTTGCCCTTATATATATAACCGGGCAACAACATAAAAAATATATGATACTTGATCCTCAATCATAATCGGCCATAATATCTGAGACAATTTCCACAGTGAAACATACGATGGCAAACAACTTTCAGAGTTAACTAGTATAGTGGACACCACTATTTTCGTAACCAGATACACTATGTAATGAAAAGTATCCGGACCCCTGAGTGAAAATGACTTACAAGTTCGTGGCGTCCTCCAATTCTGGAATTCAGTACATTGTTGGCCCGATCTTGGTCTTGATGGCAGCTTCCACTCTCGAAGGCATACTTCAATCAGGTGCTGGAAGGTTTCTTGGGGAATGGCAGCCCATGCTTTGCGCAGTGCTGCACTGAGGAGAGCTTTCGATGTCGGTCGTTGAGGCCTGGCACGAAGTCGGCGTTCTAAGGCATTCCAAAGGTGTTCTATAGGATTCAGGTCACGACTCTGTGCAGGCCAGACCATTACAGGGATGTTATTGTCGTGTAACCACTCCGCCACAGGCCATGCATTATGAACAGATTCTCGACCGTATTGAAAGATACAATCTCCATCCCCGAATTGTTCTTCAACAGTGGGAAGCAAGAAGGTGCTTAAAACACACTGTAGGCGTGTGGTGTGATAGTGCCACGCAAACAAAGAGGTGTGCAAGCCCCCTCCATGAAAAACGCGATCACATCATAACACCACCGCCTCCGAATTTTACTGTTGGCACTACACGCCCTCGCAGATGACGTTCACTGGGCATTCGCCATACCCACACCGTGCCATCGGATCGTCACATAGTATACCGTGATTCGTCACTCCACACAACGTTTTTCCACTGCTCAATCGTCCAATGCTTACGCTCCTTATACCATGCGAGGCCTAGTTTGGCATTTACCGGCGTGATGTGTGGTTTATGAGCAGCCGCTCGATCAAAAAAATCCGCTTTCTCACCTTCCGCCTGTCATAGTATTTTTAGTGGATCCTGATGCAGTTTGGAATTCCTGTGTAATGCTCTGCATTGATGTCAGCCTATGACACATTACGACCCTCTTCAACTGTGGCGGTCTCTGTCAGTCAACAGACGAGGTCGGCCTGTACTCTTTTGTGCTGTACGTGTCAATTCACGTTTCCACTTCACTATCACATCGAAAACAGTGCACGTAGGGACGTTTTTAGAAGTGTGGAAATCTCGCGTACAGACGTATGACACAAGTGACAACCAATCACCTAACCACGTTCGAAGTCCGTGAGTTCCGCGGAGGGCCCCATTCTGCTCTCTCACGATGTCTAATGACTAGTGAGGTCGCTGATATGGAGTACCTGGCAGTAGGTGGCAGCACAATGCACCTAATGCGAAAAACGTATGTTTTTGGGGGTGTCCGGATACTTTTGATCACATAGTGTAGTTACCACAACAATGTACACACAAGTCTCTACCAGACTACTTACACAAACGTTCTTGTACAATAATACAACAATTGATTATTCACATAAAACAAGATGAATTCGCAGCAGAATTTTGTCAACAACTGGCAACACTCAGGGCGTTAGTTGAGTCGAAACGCTTTGGGATTAATACAGTTAAATCGTGCTCACAGCGTACGAGGTATAGCCAACAACCTGAACTGCTCTCGCTCAAAGCGCACACACTCGCACTTGTCTGCACTACCAGTAAACAGCCACAACTCGTCACACGACAACCACGGACTTTCGCGCACGGTTTGTGGCTAGGAACACACCCAGTGCTCCGCTCGTGTACAACACAGTGCACTGGATCAACCACGAAACCACCAGCGTGAGCCACCACTTGCAAAAGTACTCAGGTAGTGCTCCACTTGATGTGCAGAAACACCTTTCTCCGCCTCGACTGTGACGGTTGTCCGTCCTGCTGTGAAAAACACCCTGGCTGGGAGTACGGATGCGCACCAGCTTGTTGAAGCCCTCGCTCAGGGCTCTGCCCAGAACTCGCTCCTTCGTCTACGTGCAGCTGACTGACTACAACACCTTCACGCCCAGCTCAGCTCGCGTCTCGCTTGTCCACTGTGGAGACTGCGCTGGCTGGTCTCCGGAGTATGTTGCTGATTCCATTTGCTGCAGTTGACTTGACTCACCCCCTCTCATCAGCCATGCTTGCGACCATCTCGGCCACGATGGCGCTCGAGACGCAAACCCTCGCCGTACTCCCTCTGACGGATCCAGCACGATACTCCGCTCTAAATGACTCTCTGGAAGCAGAGAAAACAACCGTAACTTTCGACACGGCGCACACGTAATTTTCTTTAAACATGTATTGACTTCCAAAAAATCTATTTCTTCCATTTGAGTTCCCTAACACTGATTTTACGCTATAGTCCAATTTCATTTTGCTTTTTAGTATTTATTACTCCAAGCTACTCATAAGATTTGAAGCACTCAACATGTTCACCACTAATCTTGTAATCAGATACTGCCGAGTTCTTTCTCTTTGGTACAGACATCATTGCTATCGTAGTCTTCAGTCCGAAGACTGGTTGATGCAACTCTCCAAGCTACTCTATCCTGGGCAAGCTTCTTCATCTCGAAATAACTACTGCAACTTACATCCCTCTGAATCTTCTTTTTGTATTCATCTCTTGGTCTCTCTTTCTGATTTTTAGCCCCCACTCTTACTTTCAGTACTACCTTGGTGATCCCTTGATATCTCAGAATGTGTCTAATCAAACGGACTCACCTTTTACTCAAGTTGTGCCGCAAATTTCTCGTCTCCCCAGTTCTAGTCAGTACCTCCTCATTAATTACGCAATCTACCCCTATAATCTTCAGCATTCTTCTGTAGCACAACATTTAAAAAGCTTCTGTTTTCTTCTTCTCTAATCTGTTTATCGTCCATGTTTCACTTCCATACGTGGCTACACTCCAGGCAAATGCCTTCAGAAAATTCTAATATTTAAATTTATATTCGATACTAACAATTTTCGATACTAACGCTTTTCTTGCCACTGCCAAATCTACATTTTATATCCTCTGTACTTCGACTGTCATCGAATATTTTGTTGGCCAAATACCAAAACTCATCTACCGCTTTTAAATCCGTGTTTCCTAATCTAATTCCCTTAGCATCTCCTGATTTTACTCGACTATGTTCCATCATCCTTGTTTTGCTTTTGTCGATGTTCATCTTACATCCTCCTTCTAAGACGCTGTTCACTCCGTACAGCTGCTCTCCGAAGTCCTTTTCTGTCTCTGACAGAATTACAATATCATCGTCAAACCCAAAGTTTTTATTTCTTCTCCCTGAACTTTAAATCCTCCTCCAAATTTTTATTTGGTTTGCTTTACTGCTTGCTCAATGCACAGATTGAATAACATTAGGGAACAGGCAACAACCCTGTCTCACTCCCTTCTCAACCATTGCTTCCCCTTCATGTCCCTCGACTCTTATAACTGCCGTCTTGCTTATGCACAAGTTGTATAAAACTTTTCGCTCCCTGTATTTTTACCGATGCTACCTTCAGAATTTTAAAGAATGTGCTCCAGTCAACATTGTCAAAAGCTTTCTCTAAGTCTACAAATGCTACAGACGTAGGTAGTATCTTCTAAGAGCAGCCTCGCGCCCTAAATTTCCCTGGAGTCCAAACTGATCTTCCCTGTAGTCGCTTCTAACAGTTTCGCCATTCATCTATAAAGAATTCATGTTACTATTCTGCAACCTTGACTTACTAAACTGATCGGTATAGGCGTTACGTTACATTTATGTACATTTGAATAGGGCTGCTTCCATTATACCAAGTGGAAATTTTATCCGAGTCTTTCTGCAACTCGTCACCACCGTCCAAAGACGTTAGCTTCCCGTAGGAAAAACGATCGTCAACGAATAGTCTTCTAATACTTGTGATACTATATGATAAATCGTTTATATATACTGAGAACAGCAGAAATACTATTACGCTTCCTTGGGGCACATCCGATGTCACTTTCGTTTCTGTGGAGCACTCGCCGTCCATTACGAAGTATACGGTTGCATCAGCCAAATATTCGTCTTATCATACATTTGCGAACATAATTCGCGTGGTCATATCTTGGCTAATCGTCGATGGTGCACCGTATAGAACACCTAAGGTGCTTGAGCAAGCTTGTACAAATTCTTCACGCGTCCACACGTTCAAGTATGGTTGTACAAACATTACTTTGCTTACCAGAAAACGACCATGCGCTGGCCTTGGCAGCTTTTTGGCTTGTGTAAAAAAATATAAAAAAAGAGAGAGTGATAATAAGTGGAGTACGCAGTGGTTAACGAAACAGAAATATTATTCTCATACTAACTGTTTCCTTCCACGCGTTGTGGTGTCTCAGACTGGTTGAATGGAAAGGAAGAAAACAGAAAGCATACGTTTCTAACATGGAATTGGATGTGTGTCCTAATCTCCCCCACCCTCCCCCCTCTGTCCATATCTTCCTCATCCTCATCCTCCTCCTCCACCACCACCACCTCCACCTCAGCCTCCTTCCACTTCTCTCTGTCCATCACCTCATTCCCCATTTCTATGTTCATCTTCTCCTCCACCCCCCCCCTCTCTCTCTCTCTTTCTCTCTCTTCGTCTCCTCCAGCCCCCTCTGTCCATCTCCTTTCTGCTTTGTACCTGTCAACACTATCCCCTTCTCCTGTTCCCCCTCTCTGTGACACTGAAGCGTGTTTCTTGTTATTGCGTACTCAGATCTGTTGTAGTATCGTAATCATAAGCTGATAAGTCACAAGTGTAACTTTCCTGTTTGCTAACAACGTTTCACTGTTATATATTTAATACGAATATATTTATATACTATAATATTGAAAATATAAAACCTATGTACGTCAGAATGTTCATTGGAGTATTGTGTAAAAATTTAAAATAATCGATCAAACACTTTTCGAGGCTTTTGATAAAAATGTTTCCTCTTTACATATTTCATATTTCTTTATATATTATACATACCTGCGTTTAAAAAATAGCCACATAAAAACACGTGCACAATCAAATGCAAAATTGTGTCATAATTTTCAAGCAGTCAATGAAGAACTTACACAGATTTTACATTTTGAACAAGCGAACAATAGCATTTTGTATAGATTTCTCCTGTACTTATTTCATATGTATTTATACACTGAAGAGCCAAAGAAACTGGTACACGTGCGTAATATCGTGTAAGGCCCCCGCGAACACGCAGAAGTGCTGCAACAAGACGTGGCATAGACTCGACTAATATCTGAAGTAGTGCTGGATAGAATTGATACCATGAATCCTGCAGGACTGTCCATAAATCCATAAGAGTACGACGGGGTGGAGATCTCTTGGGAACTGCACGTTGCAAGGCATCCCTATACGCTCAGTAAGGCTCATATGTCCATGTCTGGGGAGTTTGGTGGCCAGCGGAAGTGTTTAAATTCAGAAGTATGTCCCTGGAGCCACTCTGCAGCAATTCTGGGCGTGTGGGGTATCGCATTGTCCTGTTGGAATTGCTCAAGTCCGCCATAATGCACAATGGGCGTGAATGGATGCAGGTGATCAGACAGGATGCTTACGTACGTGTCACCTGTCAGACTCGTATCTAGCCTCCACCAGCTTGAACAGTCCCCTGCTGACATGCTGGGTCCATGAATTCATGAGATCGTCTCCACACCCTTACATGCCCTTCCACTCGATACAATTTGCAACGGACGTCCGACCAGGCAACATATTTCCAGTCATCGACTCCGAAAGCCCATATCGATGATGTTTCGTTGAATGGTTCGCACGCTGAAACTTGTTGATGGCCAGCATTGAAATGTGCAGCAATTTGCGGAAGCGTTGCACTTCAGTCACGTTGAAGCATCTCTTCTCTCGTCGTTGGTTCCTTTCTCGCGAGGTCTTTTTCCGGGCGCAGCGATGTCGGAGATTTGGTGTTACCGAATTTCTGATATTCACGGCCCGCTCGTGAAATGGTCGTACGGGAAAATCCCATCGCTATCTTGGAGATTCCCATCTCTCGTGCACCGACTATAACACCACGTTCAAACGCAACAAAATCTTGATAAATTGCCATTGTAGCAGTAGTAACCGATCTAACAACTGCGCCAGGCACTTGTCTTATAGAGGCGGTGCCGACCGTTGCACCGTGTTTTGCTTCTTTACATCTCTCTGTGTTTGGATACGCATGCCTACACAAGTTTCTTTGGCGCTTCAGTGTATACTATACGTGGCGCTCTAGTAGGTACGTAAAAACGTATTCCAATGCAACACTGTGTCAATATGTGAAATCAATTGATGAAGCACGTTTGAAATGTAGATTTTGAACACACGGACGTTTACGTTTTTATTTATATAAATGTAAATGTTAGTTTGTACAAAATCGTAAATCTTCGGAAGTTCTTCATCGATTGCTTTGGAATTTAGACACAACACTGCATTCGAATGCACACATGTTTTATATACCTACTGAAGAGCCATATATATATATATATATATATATATATATATATATATATATATATAATTAAATCAAGTCGTATCACTGACAAATGCTTGCACACGCCGTCTTGCACAGCCTTCCTGTTCTTAGTACACACACTCAAACATACACTCGCTTGAACGCTTGCACAAGCAAGCATAATCGAAATTCGATTAAGCATCAAGCTTTTTGTATAGACTGGTGATTGCGCAGATTTATCCTACGCCCGCTCAAACATGTTTGGCCAAGCACCCTCGTGCAAGCGTGCTTATCAAGCAAAGAAGTTGCGTGTGCGGCCGTCTTTACGCAAATATAGGAAGTCGGAGTTTACCTATTCAGCTGTATCTTTTGCTTGAAGTTAGGTGTGAATAAAGCAAGTGGTGTTTCACACGAGTATTATTCTGACTCAGAGTTGATTTCCTCTGGGAACGTCACAATGTTTTAGCTTAGACTACTTTTTCGGATCCTGTAAGAAACCGACGTCAGCGATATTGGTGTGTAACTCCATGCATCTGACCTTTTACATTTACTTCTCACCCTTGCCGAAATAATCGGATGACCGGTTTCTTAATGAAGAAGTCCTCGACGAATCGCACAACTCTTCGTTGCTTCTGTTTCTCACTACTGGCGCACGTGTTACTGAAGAAGTAACTCTTTTGATTTGCTAATGTACTGCGATGCGATACTGCAGTGCCTTACAAACAAGCACTGCTCGACTACAACCGTTATGAAACACATAAAATGGTTTCGCAATTACGAAAATGATCAACCATCAGCTGTTTAACGTAGTAACGACAGCGTAAATTTGTACCTGACGGGGACTCGAACCCGGATTTGCCGCTTTGGCCGTCCGTGCACGACTAACGACCAGACCCAGGCTTTCTGCGTCACAGTCTGTACTTGTACACACATTTTGTACAGGTGATGACATTTTAATTTTAATTCAATAAAATTTTTCTGTGTTTATGACCGCTTTGTTAGTATACGGTTCAAATGGCTCTGAGCACTATGGGACTTGACATCTGAGGTCATCAGTCCCCAAGAACTTAAACCTACTTAAACCTAACAAACCTAAGGACATCACACACATCAATGCCCGAGGCAGGCTTCGAACCTGCGACTGTAGCAGTCGCGCGGTTCCAAACTGAAGCGCCTAGAACCGCCCGGCCACCGCGGCCGGCTATCTATATATATCAAGCAAAAACACTCCGAAGAAGGTCGCTTGCAACAGGGACCGAAACGTCGATAGTTTTTTCTATATATGGACAATGCGGTCACAAACCCAGAAAAATTTTATTGAATGTGACAATGGGCGTGAAAGCCTACGTTTATATTTTAATTTTATGTCGTTACATGGTATCGGCGGATAAATACGATATTGCTGAAACTATGTTGTTAAGAAAAAACACGCAGTGTTCCTTATTGCTTGTCTCTCGACTCCAGTGGTACATTGTTTGCTAAGTTATTTGCCTCAGTAGAAAATGTACCGAGGTATCTAGCACGAAGTACATAAATACTGAAACGAGAAAACGAGCAAAGAAAAATAGAACGTTTTGTTATATTTATTTATTTATTCATTTATTCAACCTGATCTGATTAAGGCCATCAGGTTCTTTCTTATATCGAACCTGGGTTTCGCATATACAATGCGTTTTTTACATCATAGTTGCCTGTTGTTGTTGTGGTCTTCAGTTCTGAGACTGGCTTGATGCAGCTCTCCATGCTACTCTATCCTGTGCAAGCTTCTTCATCTCCCGGTACCTACTACAACCTACATCCTTCTGAAACTGCTTAGTGTATTCATCTCTTGGTCTCCCTCTACGATTTTTACCATCCAAGCTGCCCTTCACTTCTAAATTCGTGATCCCTTGATGCCTCAGAACATGTCCTACCAACCGATCCCTTCTTCTAGTCAAGTTGTGCCACAAACTCCTCCCCAGTTCTGTTCAATACCTCCTCATTAGTTATGTGATCTACCCATCTAATCTTCAGCATTCTTCTGTAGCACCACATTTCGAAAGCTTCTATTCTCTTCTTGTCCAAATTATTTATCGTCTACGTTTCACTTCAAATGGTTCAAATGGCTCTGAGCACTATGCGACTTAACTTCTGAGGTCATCAGTCGCCTAGAACTTAGAACTAATTAAACCTAACTAACCTAAGGACAGCACACACATCCATGCCCGAGGCAGGATTCGAACCTGCGACAGTAGCAGTCCCGCGGTTCCGGACTGAGCGCCTAGAACCGCTAGACCACCGCGGCCGGCCCACGTTTCACTTCCATTCATGGCTACACTCCATACAAATACTTTCAGAAACGACTTCCTGACAATTAAATCTATACTCGATGTTAACAAATTTCTCTTCTTCAGAAACGCTTTCCTTGCCATTGCTAGTCTACATTTTATATCCTCTCTACTTCGACCACTATCAGATATTTTGCTCCCCAAATTGCAAAACTCCTTTTCTATTTTAGGTGCATCATTTCCTAATCTAATTCCCTCAGCATCACCCGACTAAATTCGACTACATTCCATTATCTTCGTTTTTCTTTTGTTGATGTTCATCTTGCATCCTCCTTTCAAGACACTGTCCATTCCGTTCAACTGCTCTTCTAAGTCCTTTGCTGTGTCTGACAGAATGACAATGCCATCGGCGAACCTCAAAGTTTTTATTTCTTCTCCATGAATTTTAATTCCTACTCCGAATTTTTCTTTTGTTTCCTTTTCTGCTTGCCTAAGAAATAATTTTACTGTGACCAATAGTATTAAAACGATTTGAGTGTCACTAAAATGGGGAGACTGATTTGTCTCTAGACAGACGCAGTGTCCTATTGCTGTGCACTATTACTTCAAAAAGACAAAAATGAGCTACCGAAACCTTATGACCTGAATGTGGGAGACACTGGTATTTGTGCCATCAGTAAAACATTTGGAAATTTGTCCCCTTTACGATGATGTGCTTAATGGTATTCTTCACAAGCAATGATGTGATAAAGCCAATGTCCTTGCTGCAGTGGCGACACTGGTTCCTGTCTGATCACAGAAGTTAACTGCTGTCGGGGTTTGCTAGCATCTGGATAGGTGACCGTCCGGGTCTGCCGAGCACTGTTGGCAGGCGGTTGCACTCAGCCCTTGTGAGGTCAATTGAGGAGCTACCTGACTGAGTAGCGGCACCGGTCACGACAGCTGAAAACGGCCGGGAGAGCGTTGTGCTGGCCACACGCCCCCTCCCCATCTGCATCCAGTGACGCCTATCCTTGAGGACGACACGGCGGTCGGTCGCTGCCGTTGCGCCTTGCGAGGTCTGTTGGGGCAGATTTCAGTTTTAGTTCAGATGTGTCACAACAATACGACCACCGACTTAACAGCGGTTGCTACACAGCTCAAACGCAATACAGTGGCGTTATCACGTCGCATGGTTTTGACATGTCCTCGGTAGGTTTCCAAAGATTTCCAGCACCACAAGTTCACACACAGATCAAACGATTTCAGTGAGTCTGGGCCGTTGGTCTGTGAGCGCAGAGCTTCGGCCCGATAAGCAACCATAAGTTTTCTATCGGGTTCATATCATGCGAATCTGGTACGATTCTGGCCTTGTGATACGGACAGTTATCCTTCTAGAAGATGCCATCAATCAGGATGCAGCTGCTCGGCAGTAATATTCAAATCCACAGCTTTCATGGTGCCTTCGATTACTACCAAAGTTCGTATGGAAACCTAGATGAGTGTTCCCCATAGTAGCTGCCTCCACCGGCCACCGTCCGCATCGCAGTTTGTCATTCGAGCGTCCATTCGCCCGTTCGCCTTCCTGTCGGCGTATCCAGACGCGACCACCCACCAGAGGCTCAAGATACGTGATACAGCCGACGAAGTGACACGTTTCCATTGATCCGCGATCCATTCTAGATGATCCCGTGCCGACTGCGGTCGTAACTGACGACGTCGTTGGGTCAACGTGGGAACACAGTGTGGTTGGTTGTCTGCAGCGGAGCCTCATGTTCAACAATGTGCGCTAAACGGTGTGCTCCGAAACATCGGTGCCTGCATCAGCGTTGTGCTCTGTTGTCAGATATGCCGCCGCCTATCATGGTTTACAGAGCGAGCAAGCTTCCGACTTCTTCTGTGATGGAGCGTGGACGGGCAACATCATGTTGCCTACTTGTCGTTTCACTATCTTTCAACCACTTTCTGTACAACCTCAGGACAGTAGGGCGAGAACAGCCGACCAGCTTCGTCGTTCCAGAGATGTTCGATCGCAGCTGCCGGGTCATTACAATCTTTTTGTCATAGTCTCTTATGCGAGTGGATTTTCCAATTTGCAATCTGTATAGAATGATTTCCCATTTGTCTCTGCTCGACTTACGCACTTCTCGTAGCTCCTCACGTGGCCGCAACGCCGCCAGACGGCTTTCAGTCTCGCAGATGGTATCATCAGTGCATAATGTGCACAACAAATTCGAAAATGAAAAATTTTGCTAATGAAAAAACACTCTAAGAAAAATCTGACTGGGAATTTTTACTCGTTAAATAGCCTTTTTAAGAAATACTGAAAATGCTAAACAGGCACATAAATTACAAATACCAAGGGCGTTCAATACGTGATGCAACACATTCTTTTCTCAGACAATTTCGATTAAAAAAGGCGAAATTTGCTGTGGAACACCGTGAAATATTCTCGCTTCAGTAAGGTGCCCCGCGTGCTGGCAGGCCGCACACAGTGTGACTCCTACAATGTTGGAATGTGCGGACACTCTCATTCGAACAGATCGACCGAATACAATCGAACACCTCGCTGCACCACTGGACGTCTCCGTTGGTAGTCCACCATTTGGCGTACTGAGAGGTGTGTGCCCGGATCTCGCACCTTCCGACTTCCGTCTGTTTGGCCCAAAGAAGGCTGCACTCCGCAGGAAGCAGTACGTGTTTGACGGGGAGGTTACTGTTGCAGCAAGACACTGGCTCCGACGTCGGCCAGTAGAGTAGTACCAGGCGGACATACAAGGCCTCCCAGTAAGCTGGCATTGGACGGGGATTATTTTGAAAAGTAGCGTTTTGTAGCCAGAAGTGTGGGGAGTGATATGGTGTATTGAAAACCTGAATAAAACCGACCTGCTTTCAGAAAAAAAATATGTTGCATTACTTATTAAGTGCCTCTATTTCTGACCTGCAATGTTTATTGCCCAAGTCATCGAAAATTTTGAAGCAGAAGTACCTGTTTCTGTCCTTACCTTTAATTTAACTCACGAACAGTACATCGTCCATCTAAGAAGTTTCGAGACTGATTTTATTCCTGGTGTACAAGCGAAGTCAGCGCAGTAACAACGATTGTAGCTTGAACTAACAACTGTAAAAAAGACTTATATTTTCGGTCCGTCAGCTGGGAGCAGGCAGGATTAAGTAGCGGACGTGCGGCCGTAGTGCGTCAACGTTGTCACTGTCGCAAGTCGCAACAGCTCTAAATCAGGTGTTCAAGACATTCTCCAGAATGTTGTGAAGAAGAGAAATATTGTGTGCGAAGTGTATCCCGTACACTTTGACTCCCAGAAAAAAACAACGACGCGTGGATCCTGCCGCCAGTTGATTGAAATGAAAAACGCGGAAAATTCTTTTTTGGAAAAAATCATATCGGAATACAAACCTACCAGGAAACTAATAAATGCAGAAAGGGTTTCTGGTGGTTCGCCAAGACCGGAGAAGGTGCGGATGTGACGCGCGAGTTGAACAGCATCCCAAGGAAGGAATTTTCTGACAGTTTAATACCGTTGTGAACATTCTGTGTTTTACTCAAGTGGGAGGGGTGGGGGGTGGGGGGGGGGGGAGGGGGGTGAGACTATGAAGAAAACCTGAATCATTAAAGATGCAATTTTAACGTTTCCTCTACTTTTTATTGATTCAGTCTCGAAACCGTCTGAACTGACGGCGTTTATAGATGTACAAAATGGACGTCGGAGGTCAGTAGAGTACCACTAGCTGACCTAAGCATGTCGTTGTGAACGTGGTCCGCTTCAGTATTCATTGATCATGCGTCAGGCGTATAGACGATTGTTATTCGTATTAGTGCAGTGTACTTTTGTTTAAACATTAAAGGGATTAAAATTAATGAAAAGAAAAATGTCAGGGCGTAGTGTCTAGAGAGAGATGCTACAACTGTTAGAAACCTGTATCTGATTATTTGTTTCCATCACACATGCGTTTTAATTTATGCGATTACCTGCTTGAGCCGCAATAGGCCATCTTCTCAGCCTAGTTACAGTGTAAAACGTCAACTTTCTCTCGAGTACGGCTGTCTTGACATTCAAATATGAAAATTCTGTTTGTTTTAACTTGAGACAGCTGAATATCTCGGAAACGCCGCATCTTACGAAAAAAATGTTCTAGCTGAAAAGTTAAGCCGGCCTGTGTGGCCGTGAGGTTCTAGGCGCGTCAGTCTGGAACCGCGTGACCGCTACGGTCGCAGGTTCGAATCCTGCCTCGGGCGTGGGTGTGTGTGATGTCCTTAGGTTAGTTAGGTTTAAGTAGTTATAAGTTCTAGGGGACTGATGACCACAGCTGTTAAGTCCGATAGTGCTCAGAGCCATTTGAACCATTTTGAAAAGTTACTATCAATAAAGGGAACATCTGTCTGTGCTAAAACAGGCTACCTTCTACCCAGCACTCCTGCGTGGGCGAGATCAACTGCGTATTTTCAAACGCAGAGTTCCTCCCCCCCCCTCCCCCTCCCATTTTTTATTGCGTGTTTCGATTCTACGCCAAAAAATACATAGGGTTCAGTCAAATGATTGTTTTCGATCCGTAGTAGATGCCGCTATAATCGACAAATATCAGTGTTCCTGTTTACGCAATTAAGTACCGAAGCATTTGGTTCTCCATTTCATGTACGATGTAAATGTATTCGCAAATCTTTGTGTTCTAACGGTTGATATTCATGTTCGAGATGTGATTTTGTGCTGCAAATTTGGCTGTATAGTGCAGTATGGTTAGCCGTTTCAATTTCTGGTTAGAAACTACGCATAGTGTGATCCAGGAACAACGACGTGGATTTTGAAGTTTTTCTTTACCATCGGGATGTTTGCCTGTTGCAATTGGGACGCTTGACTTCGGTGATTCCCCTTGCCTGTCACCATTCGTTCTTGCAGTCTCGCCATAAATTAAAATTATTTTTATCGTTCCTGCAGCAGATACAACATCTATTATGCTAGCTGTGCCATAACAGGCTACAGGGAGGAGAAGTACCGGTACGTTCGGTGTTCGTGCTTACAAAGGGCCCTGAGCTGCAGTGAAGTGTGCCGCATGGTGGGACGCTGAGCGATGGGGCGAGCGCGTGAGTATTTACACGACGTATGTGTATCCACTACAGGTGCGCCTGTCACTACCACTTCACGGACATTTTACTTTATGACATTGGTTGTGGTTTGTATTTCGCCGGTAGCTGCGTAGCGGCCAGCGCGAGAGTTACGGCGACTGAATGGAAATACACACAGAAATCAGTCACCCTGAGGGTGGCCACTGAAATCAAGCATTCCGCTGGTTTGGCGACTCACCAAGTCAACCACGTATGGAACAGAAAACTATGTTACCATAGCGGTAGCTTATTTGCCGGAAATATCAATGCCTAGCCACATTGTTTGTACTGTACAGTCACATTTGCAACACTCAAGTGAGTTTCGAACTTCAGTATCAACCGTTAGAACATAAGGGTTGATATATACATTGCAACTGAAGTGCAGAGCCGCGCTGAGTGGCCGCGCGGTTAGAGGCGCCACGTCACGAAGCGGGCGGCCACACCCGCCGGATGTTCGAGTCCTCCCGCGGGCATCGGTGTGTGTGTTGTCCTTAGCGTAAGTTGGGTTAAGTAGTGCGTAACTCTAGGGATCTATGACCTCAGCAGTTTAGTCCCACAGGAATTCACACACATTTGAACATTTTGAAATCTAGAATCAAATGCATCGGTTCTTAATTGCGTAAACAGCCGCAGTTGATATTTGTCGGTTACAGCGCCATATACTACGAATGGAATATAGTATCTTGAATAAACGGTACGTATTTTTTGGCGTAGATTCGGAATACGCAATAAAAATGGGGGGTCCCATTTGAAAACACAAAGTTGACCCTCTCCCCCACGCAGGAGGGGTGCTTAGGAGATGGCCAGTCGTAACGCAGAACACGTCCCCTTTACTAGTATAAACTTTTCACGTTGAACGTCTTCTTTGTACTATGTGCTGTTTTCGAGACATTTAATTGTCTCAAGATAAAACAAACATCCTCTATATTTACATGTAATTGCCGGCCGCGGTGGCCGTGCGGTTCTAGGCACTTCAGTCCGGAACCGCGCTGCTGCTACGGTCGCAAGTTCGAATCGTGCCTCGGGCATGGATGTGTGTGATGTCCTTAGGTTAGTTACGTTTAAGTAGTTCTAAGTTCTAGGGGACTGATGACCTCAGATGTTGAGTCCCGTAGTGCTCCGAGCCATTTTTTACTTGTAATTGAAGGAGAATTTCTCGTAAAAGTACAACTGGGGGAAGGAATTTTAAGTGAGATATTATAGAAGCATCCTGGAAATTAAACAAGCAGATAAAGTTCGAAGTGGAACTGAAAAGCTCACAAGAAGAAAAGTAGACAGGAACGACTGCCAAGGCGTCCTGTTAACTCGGCGCTGGAAATGACGGTTGTGGGATATTTTTTATTCTGTAGGTACTAATGATCCATGTAGCGCCAGTGACTTTTCTGCCAGATACCAGACGATCTGGTGACAGGGCGGAGGGAGTCCCGTTGTGAATACTTAGGAAAGAATTTTCAGTCCTGGCATTTACCTTGCAACCAATGGAACCTGTTGAAGACCTTGGCCAGAACCGAGGGACGGCAACTGCTTTCAGTGTAATTCTACGGCGGTATGTCCCGGATAAAAATCTAAAAGTCGAACGACTTGCCCAACACTTGCACTGTAAATGCGTGTATTGCTGCCGATCCCAAGCGATGCGGCCTGCGGCGATTGTTGTCGTGTGTAAGCACGACAGTCGGATGTCGTGTTTTAACTGTCGCTATACACTTCACGGCTGCATGAATTACTTGTGTAAATCTCAAGTAATTAGCACTTCTGCAAAACAGCTTGTCACCCAAAAAATCAGTAAATGTAACTCAGTATTACTAACGGCCACTAATTATCACTTTTAGTGAGTAGCAGACAATTGCAATATGGTGGTAGACAAAGCAGAACACAGGTGGCAGCAATCAGTACTACGGTACCAGACGAAGAAAACAACTGAATGGTAATTACCATACATATATTCATTTCTATCAGCGTACTCACACTCAATTTCAGACGCCATAAGAAAGTGCAAAATCGAATGTTCAAATGTCTGTGAATTCCTAAGGGACGAAACTGCTGACGTCATAGGTCTCTAGACTTACACACTACTTAAACTAACTTATGCTAAGAACAACACACACACCCATGCCCGAGGGAGGACTCGAACCTCCGGCGGGAGGGGCCGCGCAGTACGTGACATGGCCCCTTAGACCCCGCGTCCACACCACATGGCGTGCAAAATCAAACAGTGGTTGATATTGCAATGAATCAAGACAATGCTTCAATTAAACCTAAGAAAATCCAGTTTAAAAATTTAAAAGAAGCTGCTTGTGTGCACTGCAGCCTTCAGTTATTAAAGTAGCCAGAAGTTAATTTCTGGTCGGGTAGTTAGAAAAAAAACTGTCTTTAAGATGGACAGTGGATAGAGTATTAATCCACACTGACTAGGGTACTGATAGGAAAAGAAAATGACTGTGGTTAATTTCGTAAGCATAAGGAAAACCAATATAGACGTATTCATTGTACTTTTCGTTCAGTAGAATGTAGAGCAGACAGTATGTGAGACTGTTGACAATGTTGCAGCGGCGTCACCTCTCAGCAGCTTGCAGACCGAGTCCCGCGCCGCCGTTCTTCTTGAGCGAGATTTCTCGTCGACCACTTTCCCTCCTTCTCGGCATACACAGGAAACTGCGCTTCTTGCAGGTAGTGTGTGAACATAAGTGTAACTGATTCTGAAGACCACCTTCTGAGGTCACAGCACGATGTAAATATATGTTCTGTAAATAAACAGGAGTTTTGGAACTAAGTGTTTTTCATTAAGCGTAATGTCAAAATCCGCATCCGTTTCCGACCTCCAACTAACTGTGAGTCTTCTAATATCACTGGGATCTCATGCTTTCCATAATATCACTGGGACTTCACGCTTTGCAGATTCATTGAAGCAAAAAGTGTTTCTGTCTTCTAGTTGATAATGCTATTTTCGACATTAATGTCCGTTATTTCTGAGAGTAATTAGCAACAATACGCTCCATTCGTATCACTATCACCTCACACTAATGTATTTTTTCAAATGCATTAATGTCTGTTCGACAGCACATATAACTAAAGACAGAATATTGGCTCATTTGACCTACAATTACGGAAAGAGTAAGTATTAACGCATTCGAAGAAACGTTCTACTCATAGTATTTGTCTAGAATGGAACCAACGATGGAATGGTCGTGATTTAGGAATAAAACCACTGTATAATACTTCGACGATAGTGTCAGAGTAGTAAGCTGCTGAAATTTTGTTTGTCCGCTCTGATCTACGTAATGGTCTTTTAATATGTAGACGGATTCAACCCTGACAAGGAGTGCTCAGCTAGGGTTTCATGTGGTACGTCATGTCAGTGGAAAGCTTCATTTTAGTTCTCATTACTAATATAAAGTTTTTAAAAACATAATTTTGTTATAAAACAAATTTATAGGATTTACAGTCCTGTGAGTTTTTCTAAAAGTACGAAGTTTCAGTGAGATTAACTCCCAACACTTTCATCTTTTCGACGACATCACTAGGCTGAAAACCCAGTACATTTAAATTAGCAATAATTTACACTTTAAGTAAATTTTCCTTGTAATGGGAACGAAAACGACGTATTTCTAGCAGACTTGATAAATAATCTTTGTTTATACAGACTAAACCTACACCTCACAAAAGAGAAATAGAAAACATTTCTCAAAAACCAGAGAAAAGACATATGTCGGCACAGTCACGTGAACAGCGAGAAGAAATGATACAATGAACTGAGACTTCACAGCATACAGACATACGTCTTGTACATTTCTAGTTACCGAATTGTACATTCAGGTAAGGCATGTTTTGATTGCAAGTTGTGCTTCCATTGAAGCTTTTGGATGGCCAGAAAAGGAAGAACTGTTAAGCACGGTAACCAGATGTATCACAGAACGAAACAGGTTTATGAAAATGGTATAGCAATTTTGTTTCCTGTTATCTCCGGAACTTTTGTGTATTTGTAGTTCATACAGAAAACGTAACTCAAGCCACTGGTACATAGTGTGAATTTCAGTACAAGCTTTAAGAATCAATAACTGTCAAAAAAAAAAAAAAAAAAAAAAAAAAAAAAAAAAAAAAAACAGAAACGATTACAGGAAAATGTGTCAAGAAATGAACGGTGAGTCAGTAAAAGAGTTCTCTTTCTCTATGTTATGTTTTGCAAATCAAAGTCGACAGCACAATGCTAATGATCCCTCAGTGATTCAAAGAAAGCGTTTACATACCGCGCCATAAACTGATGTATCCCATTCAAACTGACAGGTTGTTCAGTTGTCTGGGGTGTACGCTGTGCCTGTTATAAATACCCCCTTTTCAGGTTCACAGGAATTCACTACTAAATAAGCTTTAAATTCCATAACAGAATGCTCTGTCCAGGTCAAAACCCCCTTGCCCAGTCAACCTCTTAGAGGTAATCTTGTTGAGACATCGGCGAAAGGCTTGATAATGCCTCCCAACCAATTATGGAAGACCTACTTCAAACAAGGTTGTGTATCACATTTTTGTCAAGTTGAACTTTCACTGGTATAACGTGGAACATCACATGAAACATGTTACCACAGCAACGGATACCTTTTTCTCTTTACACGTTGACAACCCTGGAAGAACAGCGTATATCAGTGCAAATGGCGGACGTAGCTAGTGTAAGTTTTACTTCAAAGGAGACTGTATCATTTAATAACTACTCAGAAAGAAAAATAGATCCATCAGATTGGAAGAAAAATGTCAATAAAAATAGGACGAGCAGTGGAAAATCTTATATTTCTGAAGATGGTAAAGAAATGCCTGAAAAAAAAACCTTTATCTAAAGTTGCACGTACAAGAACGTTGTAAATCATTATAATGTTAAAATTGTACATCAGAATAATTTGCTTGGTCTAGCCGTTTGATTGAGCAAAAAAAACAACCGGACGATAATACTTCTGTACAACTATCTTATTTTGAAGGATATTTTACAACAGCTGGGCGTAAGTGTATTGTTTAGGGACAAAGCTTTCTGACTTGGGGCGGAATTTTTCATTACTAGGGAAAAAAGGAAGAGTAATGGATGTCATCATCCGCATTCACTTCTTCTTCCCCAAGCGAATGTAATCGCTTCTTTTCGTCGTATAAGTGACGTGGCGCAACAAAACGTTCACCAAACATTTAATCTGAAACTGGATTAAAGCTAAGAAATGAGCCGAAGCTGATAGTATATGTTGCATCACTGTAGCTATGGATTATTCATTACACAATAAAGTTTCCGACATCGTACTTACTCCTATGAGGTCTTATTTTTTTCCCTATGAGGAATCGCACCCTGAACTTTTTGTCTGTAGATCACGTACACACTACGTCAGTAGCAAATACAGGCCATTCTGTCTATCGTTGTCACACACTAGTGCAGTGTTGTGGAATGCGTCCATTACAGAGAAGCTGGATGAATATTTGGAAACCGTCTTCAGTAATATTTTTCGTATTACATTTTCAGGCAAAAAATCGAAATAAATTTACGGACTACGTGGTGTGTTAAAAGATTAATTTAAAGTAAATACATACGTGTTTATTTCAAGATCATTACGATTTCATAACATTAAATTTATAGACGACAGTTGAAGAACCAGAGAGTGAAGGTACAAGGAGTGTTAAGCATATAGGCTGCAAGAAATGCATCAGAATCAGAGAGAATAACAGTACACTGTAGGAAGCTCAGAGAGTGGTGTCATAGGTAGCTTGAAGAAAAGCGACTACCATCTGCAGTCACATGGACAGCTGTATATGCGTAACGTGCCGTTACAATATAGTTGTGACTGTACACAATTTATAACTTGTCTGAAAAATGATTACAGGGGCAATAACTGGAATGAACAAAGTGAATCGCGAGGGATGGGAGATTGGCCTGTCTTAGGTGGCATACGGAAATTAATTGCACAGCCTGTATATACAACGAGTAGTCGCAAGTATTCCATGAGGTTTCGGATTGTCAGCCAGATGATGTCAACATCTTGCCACGATACTGTCGACCATTCCGCCATTTTCAGGTGAGGGTTACACGGTCGCCTAATGATGGCTGAATGGTCGACAGCCGATATATCTCGGCAAGATGTCGACATCATCCGGCTGACACATTCCCAGCTGACTCATCTGATCGTAAGGTCTGTCGCGTCCAGGCGCAGGTCCTGTCTCCAGCGTTGAATGAAGGTGTGGCCTGGATAGCCCAACCAGGACGTTGACGAAAATACGATCTGAGGTCAATTAAGTTACCTTCAATGGATATGAGGGAGAAAGTCTCCTAGGATGCTTAGCACAGGTGAATTTAGAACGGAAAAGACTATTTTCGATACTCATTGCCATACGTGAATGTTGAAACACGCATTATGATTTTACATGCAGCCATGGAGCCATTGACTAATCAATTTTGAATCTGTAAGGTCCTTGTTTACTGGATTTATTGCTTCCAAACAGTGGCAGGTAGGAAATAATTATGGATACGTGATTAGCCAGTAGCATCACTCATCCACTTACAGAATGAGACCTCTCCATGCTACCTGGTCTGGTCTGCATTAATTTTAGGATGCCAAGTTGACAACTTATCTCGTGTTCTGCAAATCCCCCAATTTCTTCTTATTGATAACCGCGTGGAGTGGCATCTGTAAGTTTCTCATCAAGGCTCCCATTCGCTCTGGTAGTGTTCTGAACACTGCAGCTCCTGTATTTTAACATTCTCATATGGTCTGCCATTAACTACACCCATACTGCAATCTTCTTGTGTAAGAAACTTGGTGTTTCAAAGCATTGCCGGGTGTTACTCTTGTTGCAGAGATAAATCTTCTATGGCGTTCCTGGCACGTGCTGAAGTTTTAAATTGATTGCCATGAAAGTCAGATTTAGTTCAAAATTTCATCACTCTCGACATTTTGAACAGCACAAAGAGAAATAAGACAGTAACATATAACATCCATTTACTTTATTACTATAAATGTAACTTAGTATTAACCTTTTACAGTATTTGTGTCTGCAATCGTGTGAATGATGGATTTTAAGCACTTGGACTATTGGATTCTTCTCCGAAACACTACATTATTTTATAGAGAGTATAGATCCTACATTCGGAGAACACCTTGTGAATGTGAACTACAGACCAATAGATATCAACACCAGCCTAAAAAGTTTTCAAATGCATCAGCAGCCTCCCACAGAAACTAATAATTGAGGAAAACTACCAAATGCAGTAAGGTATAGTTGAAGGAAAAGCAATAATGAATAAACAGCTTTCTGCAACAGAACTCAGTTTCTGCCCTCAAGGAATTGCCAAACGACCCAAACACACACACACACACACACACACACACACACACACACACATATACAGGGTGTTTCAAAAATGACCGGTATATTTGAAACGGCAATAAAAACTAAACGAGCAGCGATAGAAATACACCGTTTGTTGCAATATGCTTGGGACAACAGTACATTTTCAGGCGGACAAACTTTCGAAATTACAGTAGTTACAATTTTCAACAACAGATGGCGCTGCAAGTGATGTGAAAGATATAGAAGACAACGCAGTCTGTGGGTGCGCCATTCTGTACGTCGTCTTTCTGCTGTAAGCGTGTGCTGTTCACAACGTGCAAGTGTGCTGTAGACAACATGGTTTATTCCTTAGAACAGAGGATTTTTCTGGTGTTGGAATTCCACCGCCTAGAACACAGTGTTGTTGCAACAAGACGAAGTTTTCAACGGAGGTTTAAGGACCGAAAAGCGATACAATAAAGGATCTATTTGAAAAATTTCAACGGACTGGGAACGTGACGGATGAACGTGCTGGAAAAAGTAGGGCGACCGCGTACGGCAACCACAGAGGGCAACGCGCAGCTAGTGCAGCAGGTGATCCAACAGCGGCCTCGGGATTCCGTTCGCCGTGTTGCAGCTGCGGTCCAAATGACGCCAACGTCCACGTATCGTCTCATGCGCCAGAGTTTACACCTCTATCCATACAAAATTCAAACGCGGCAACTCCTCAGCGCCGCTACCATTGCTGCACGAGAGACATTCGCTAACGATATAGTGCACAGGATTGATGACGGCGATATGCATGTGGGCAGCATTTGGTTTACTGACGAAGCTTATTTTTACCTGGACGGCTTCGTCAATAAACAGAACTGGCGCATATGGGGAACCGAAAAGCCCCATGTTGCAGTCCCATCGTCCCTGCATCCTCAAAAAGTACTGGTCTGGGCCGCCATTTCTTCCAAAGGAATCATTGGCCCATTTTTCAGATCCGAAACGATTACTGCATCACGCTATCTGGACATTCTTCGTGAATTTGTGGCGGTACAAACTGCCTTAGACGACACTGCGAACACCTCGTGGTTTATGCAAGATGGTGCCCGGCCACATCGCACGGCCGACGTCTTTAATTTCCTGAATGAATATTTCGATGATCGTGTGATTGCTTTGGGCTATCCGAAACATACAGGAGGCGGCGTGGATTGGCCTCCCTATTCGCCAGACATGAACCCCTGTGACTTCTTTCTGTGGGGACACTTGAAAGACCAGGTGTACCGCCAGAATCCAGAAACAATTGAACAGCTGAAGCAGTACATCTCATCTGCATGTGAAGCCATTCCGCCAGACACGTTGTCAAAGGTTTCGGGTAATTTCATTCAGAGACTACGCCATATTATTGCTACGCATGGTGGATATGTGGAAAATATCGTACTATAGAGTTGTAACTACTGTAATTTCGAAAGTTTGTCTGCCTGAAAATGTACTGTTGTCCCAAGCATATTGCAACAAACGGTGTATTTCTATCGCTGCTTGTTTAGTTTTTATTGCCGTTTCAAATATACCGGTCATTTTTGAAACACCCTGTACATATACATACACACACAATCCTTCACATAGATCAAAGTAGTGTTAACCGCAACAGTTTAACAGCTCTATTAATAAATTTTCGATGTAAATTGTAAATAACTTTCTACTTTAAGATCTCTATGGTTTCAGATGGCAAATTGTGAAATAAAAACAGCTATAACGCAAAAGACAGAAATCCACAAAAACTAAAGCATCTGTTAACAAAGTACAGGCCTGTATAAAATAAAAAAAGTGTTTGAAAACTGTTCTACATGAGCAGGTAGTGAAAAGCAGTTTTCTTATTATTTAGCAAAAAAATTAAAAAAAGAACACTGATGTTACTGTTATTTCAGCGAAACTTGTCTGTGTAAAAAGAGGAAAAAAATATGTTTTTTCATGGCGGTAACCACCCAAGAACAAATTTAGTCTTTTATAATTATATTCAACACATTTCACACACAGTTAACTTCTGGGATTAGATATAGGATTCTAACACTGGTTACGTGACTATGGTCAGTAACTATCTTTGAACATACTAGGATTAAATTCCAAAATGTGTCAGATTCATGCATTTTTGGAAATCTAATGGGACAGTACATTGCTGATGGCGACATGAGTTGAGCTACGACGGTGAAGGCGTTCACTCATATTTCGCATGTCAAAACACCATAGTGCGCGGCACAAACACTCCGAGTAGCAGCCTCCGAGGCTGATTTGCGGAAAAGCTGCAGATAATTTAGCCTCGCTACCGCTCCAAGGCACTGACAGTCTAAGGCCAAGCGACAGACTGTTTGGCGTACCTCTCTTACTGCGTTCACTCTCCGCCCTTCGCCTTTTAGTCTGGCGTGTTAGCCACCTCCTGCTCACAGGGGGATTTCCCTCCAGCTTTTCCTACCCTAAGAACACACTTCTACCTATCGATCCCTATGCTTGTACCAGTAATTTTTTCATTCATAAACGACACAAAAAATATTCATCATTATCACAAATAGTGAAAAGAAATATAAATATTTACGAACAGCCAATAATAATTCAATAGTAGTTATATTAATGACACAATGTGTTGGTGTTAACAAACAGCAAAGTCACATTCGGCAGACGTACACAACCGAGACATCACTCTAGACAAAAGAATAAAATGGCACATGTATAAGTTCTTCAATACGTCTGATAATGTAGACTAACTACCAGAATTCGCGAAAAATCAGCTTTTCCATTTGCCAATTAACTAAAATAGGTGCGGCCCATGTGCAGTCTTTTATTCAAAGCGCCGTCAAGACAAATCAGTTAGTGCAAATATTAGCAAACCTTCATGTTTCTGAAATCTGAAGAAATTACTTATTGGCATGAGTCGCAAATGAACAATTAGCTGTTTTCGTCATTTTCACGTCATGAATCACAAATGAAAAATTAGATATTGTCATTTTCAGTACCCTTAAAAATGGCCACATAAGTAATTACAAGCGTGACAAAAATGTATGATCAAGCACTTTGTGCAGGCATACCTATCGTTTGCGGGATAATTTTCCGCAAGCATAAGGACACTGCAAGCTGCTTGACATTCGATCGGCTTTCAGTCATGCAAGCATACCGAAGTACAAGTACATGAGTGTGCGTGCCGACCGTGTAGGCTTGTTCAAATGGTTCAAATGGCTCTGAGCACTATGGGACTTAACATCTGAGGTCATCAGTCCCCTAGACTTAGAACTACTTAAACCTAAATAACCTAATGACATCACACACATCCATGCCCTAGGCAGGATTCGAACCTGCGACCGTAGCAGCAACACGGTTCCGGACTGAAGCGCCTAGAACCGCTCGGCCACAACGGCCGGCTTAGGCTTGTACAAGCAAGTATTACTTGTAAGACTATCTTCGTACCGACATTATGTCGAGCAACATGAAGTACATCAATCGCAAATTGCCGCCAAATTTATTCGAGTGGACAAAAGCTATCCCTGCTTCAGCAGCGTTAAACTGGAAACCTATCACGTTAAGGCCAAGAGGGATGTTTCGTACCTTACACTTTCAACAATATGCAAAGCCGTTGACTCTGTAAAGATAAATTATCACAGAACCAACTACAGGAGGGGAAAAAAGTCGTGGGTACCGAGTGTAATTAAAATGACGCTATTCCAAGTGCTGCAGTGCGAGCTGTATACATCGCAAGACCCTGAAACATCGTAGGTGTGTTCATTAATCGGTGCGTTGGCAGAGTATGCTGAAAAAAATAATAGTTCCACCGACTGCCACCAGCTGAAAATATGGCGCTATAAGCAGTAAGAAAGTGATATGTTTCCTATTCTGACCTCACTGTGCTCTTTGTCGCTTGATAACAGGTGTTGATTTCCTTTGTGAAGTGTAAAGGGTTAAGAAAGTTGAAGTTTTCTGTACGAAACGCAATGGCTGTTAAGAAGAAAGACCGTGCTCTGCTGGCGAAGTTGTTTGTAGGAATATGGCCGACAAAAACAGCTGCGAAGAGGCCCTATGACAATAAATGGGTCAAATAACATGATCATGAAAATTAAAGAAACAGAAGAATTAGAAGAATTAGGTGGTGCAGCAGGGAGAGGGATGCAGCCCATTTCCATGGCATTTGTTGAAGAAGTTGCTGTAGCTACAGCTGAACGTGCAGCGTATGCCTCAAATCCTGCAGCCGGTCCTCGAGCTACGTCACGGGAATTGTTTCTCCACCGGTCAACAGTTCAAAAGATTTTGCGCCATGAAGTCTCAAGACACGTTACATGCCGTGACTTTGCTCTTCGTTTATTGGCACGCATGGAAATGGTTGACATGGCCAGTGGTCATTGTTTTCACGGACGAGGGACTCTTAACTCTTCACGGTACCGTAAGTCACAGAATTTTCGCATATGAGGTCCTATTCCACCATATGTTGTGCACCAACATCCACTGCATTTAGCGTGTGTGACTATCTGGCGTGGTTTCACAAGCTCCTTGATTCCGATTCGTTTTTCTTCGACACCCCGGATCTGTTAATCGTCAGTGACATCTGCCCTTGAAAAGGACCTTCTCGTGCGACACGTGATTCCAGCTTTGCAAGAACGCAACTGTGTCCACACCACAATTTTCATACAAAATGGGGCGACTCCACATGTCACTTGCCAAGTGAAAGATTTGCTTCGAGTAACCTTCGGTAACGACCGTCTCATCTCTACATCTCTTGGCAATTTCAAGATGTGTAGCCTTCCGTGTGACTTCTGTCATGAGAATACCTGAAAGACTGTGCCTATCAGGGATGTATATCGTGTCTATCAGGGATATATCCAGACTCTTCCTGATCTGAAGAACAGCATAGTACGACGTACCGCTCTGATTACACCGGATATGCTGCTAGCAACTGTCGACCGTGCTTTGTGACAGATGCAGCATTCTGCTGAGTTGGAAGACCATGTTGTAACTTGTGACCATATCCTAGTAAATGTGCCAGGTGCTATCACGTCTCCTCTCCTTCTTTTGCACCCTCACTACATTCTGACTGCTTATAGCGCCACATTTTCATCTCGTGGCTGGAAGTGGCACTATTATTTTTTCAGCACTTTCCCCGAGCGCACCAATTAATGTTCATACCTACGGCGTTTCAGCGTACTGCGATGTACACAAACCGGGACCAGCAGTCGGAACACGGTCAGTTTAGTTTAACCTCCTGGTATTTTTTATTAATACGGAACAGGAAAAGTTAGTAAATTATCGCGTATTACAAATTTGTACAGATGCGTATTGACGTTTACGTAGTACGTTCACCATTCGAGAAATGTTGGTGTCAGTCTTTTGTGTGGTGTTATAGCTTCCAAATGGTAAATGGGTCTAAGCACTATGGGACTTAACATCTGAGGTCATCAGTCCCCTAGACTTAGAACTACATAAACCTAACTAACCTAAGGACATCACACACGTCCATGCCCCGAGGCAGGATTAAACCTGCGACCCGAGCAGCAGCGCGGTTCCGGACTGAAGTGCCTAGAACCGCTCGGTCATACCTGCCGGCTTATAGCTTCTCTCACAGTTGTATCTTGCTTATTAGTCGAGGATGTTGAGAAAAATGGGTTTAAAATCAGCTTCTCTATTTCCGCTGAAATAGTAATACCAGTCGTGTGGATGCGTCTTCAGCTCAGAATGACTTAATGTTTTTTTCTTTTTTAACTGGTGTTCACTCCACGTATCGTGCTGCGTCTTTCCTACTTGTATACAGCACGAAGGCAGTGCCGGCCAAAACAAGCAAGTTCGTTGCCGAAGTTCCACATATTCAAAGCATGTACTGATAGTTGCACAAGCATACCCGGAATGTGTGAAATCAGAGGAATTTATGCATGCGTGGATATAAACCTTGGTCATACGTGCTTTTTAAGCTTGCAGTTACCTGCGTGCTCACCATCAGGTGTGTATACACCTGCGGACCGAGCGGCTCATTGGGACGACATTGTTTCGAGCTGTTAAGTGTCGACGCGCAAGGAAGCAGTTTGGCTTACAGAATTATCAGCTGTGGTTCTCCGCCTCGGTTTTTTCCCCCGAGCAGGTCGCGAGCATGATGCTCGCAAGCGTACACGCTTCTTCACGCCGCGAGCGCAGACAGCACGTGGACCATGCAGCCAGCCGACCGCGTGGTGGGGGACAGCGCGACATGCCGCCATTGGCGCCGCAGCCGAAACGGAGCGCTCTCATTGGTCGCGCTGCTGCGCCAGGGCCCGAGGTGCGGCGCAGCTGCCTCGCATGCCGACAGTCTGTTGTTGACCGTTGCGATGGGAGGGCCTGTGTGTGACCGTTGAGTGCGCTGGTTGAAGTTTTGTTCGGTAGCTTTTTGAAATTATTTCAGTAACCCGTAGCGGAATCTTCTTTACGGCAACAGTTAACTTATAGTGATCGTGTGTGCCTGTGGCTACATCCATGAAGAACAAGCAGACGGCGGCGGAAGGTGGCGGGGGCACCAGAAAAGGTGAGTCTGCGATCAGCTGAGCGAAACGTAACCTGTTGGTATGAGCGATAACTGCACACACATGTGACAGTGGTAAGAAGAGTATGTTATCTTGCTGCCGTATCTATAGTGAGAATACTATCCATTTTTTGTTTTGTATAATCTCATAAATCAGTGCATGGCGGGCGCCGATTAATTTGGTTTCTGCGGAAGACAACCAATATTACTATAACATTTTAGGGATGTTGCTGTTGCAAATTGATTGGTCTCGAGATAATGAACTGCTTTTACTTAACACAGAAATCGATTATTTTTAATACCGATATGAAGGCTCTCTCAATATGACTGTTTCGTAAACAAACTTGCGATTTTGGTGGTTCGACGGAAGGAATAAATGTTTTTTTAGATTGCGATGAAAAAGTGCGTTAATATTTGTATTTTTACCTAACGGAATCCTGAGATTTTGTACTAAATTTTCCTACGTAATATCGTGCTTCGTATCTGTTAGTTTGGCATGCATCGTGATTATGTACTAGCTATGGTGAAGTGTGTGCGTGTAAGTAGGCAACGATTATTTCCGCCACCACAGCTGGAGTTATTCTGAAATAGAATATGGAAGTATATCTGGAAAAGAGAGAGGAGTAACAGTTTTGTTATTTGACTAGCAAACCTCAGTCGTGGCTACTACTGTGATTTGTTAAACAGTGAATATTTTCGCCTTGGAGGATAGGCTGATTTTCTCGTTCACCGTGATTGGCCATTTTTAAGTTTACTTCGGCAAAGCAGTGACTTTTTCTATGCCCTTTTTGTGCATGCATTGGCTAAGTGTAATTTTTTTTTGTCTGCTTATACAGCTTGTAAATTTATCTGGTACGATACATTGAATGTTCACATTGATCTGCTACGTCATAAACGGAGTTACTTTTTTTAGTAATTCCTATATTTGCACAGATTCATTACAGTCGGCATTATTGTAAGAAAGAATCACAGGATATGGCCAACGAATGGTCGGTTTTTCCCCATTGGCAGTACGTGGTCATGTGTCTGTTCTGTGTGTGAAAGGACAGGGGAGCTTTCTTGTCCCATTTCATTTAGAACTGCAGGTTGCTGTACTCTTCGCGCAGTGAAAACATTCGCCTGCCAGGCCGCAAGTGCAGTAATTGCGCCGGAAACGAGCGTTGTGCAACCCTCCCTCGCGTGTGCTTTTGCAGTTACGTGGCCACGGCGGCTTCTGCTTTGGCTTTTGCAGATATCTGAGCTTCTCCCCTGCACCGCCGTTCCCGTTACGCAACGTGCGACCGCTTGCGACCTTGTGCTTCCGCTGTCCACAAAAACGGAAGGACGCTCTGTTAGGTGGGCCGCAGCTCCGGCCTAGGACCGTGCCACTGAGGTCCAGATGGAATGCGGGCGGCGTTTCCTGCTCGCAGCATCTTTCTGCCGCTGCTAAACGAGACAGGAGTCTGATGACGATTTCCCATCGTGGGCAGAAATGTCAACGACAAAATACTGCCGTCTCCCTATCACTCGAGTTAATGCGTACTCGATCGAGACTGCAAGGATTACCAAAAAACAAATAATCCAAAACGTGCAAGGTTTATACTGTTATGTACTGTCTCAAAAATACATTTCACGTCACATTTGATAGTTCAGACATTTAGGTGTGACGGTCGTGTTTGACAGTCACCTTTGCTTGCAAAATTTAACAACTACTCTTTACCTTTTTGTCAAGTTTCTAACGGCTCTCCACCCACGATGTAACGTTGTCAAACGCTACTGCGTTTGTCAAATATTTCAACTGTGTATGGTGCTGTATGACGAATTTATCAGACATCAGAGAGAAATTATGACTGACGGAAAGTTCGACAAAATTGCGGGCCTGTTTGTTGTTTCGGCGCATATCTGTGGTGGAAAAGTGTTTAATTGCAGTTTATCACACTGTTAGTTTCCACAACTACGGGACTACAATCAAGGATCAAAACAAAACAGCATTGGCAATCACCACAGTGATAGAGATGTCGCGCCTTTTCCCAGCTGTATATTACACAGGAAGAAGCTAAGAAAACAGATATTCTCCTCGAAACATAAAAGCGGGAGTGGACCCACGTCGTCGTATTTTAATGGTCATTAGGGGACCACATAGAAGAGCATAAATTTTCGCATACTAGTCTCCTTTTTCAATGTGACGTCTAAGTATTTCCAAACAATTCATTAAAAAGTTAGTCTCCATTCGGAGGAAGGTGATGTAATCATCATATTCCTACTGCAGCGTTTCCTTTAACATGTTTTCATGTAGGTATTTCTCACGTTAAACCATTTCCTGCATTAGCATCCTGTCTTCTTCTGCTTCTTCTTATACTGTCCCAGAGTCAATACTAGAAATGTTTTATCTGCATTTGTAGACATTCCACTTCTCTGAAAATACAGCAAAACGATTGGCGTCTGCTTCGAAAATGAGGTTAAATTGACATACTTGTTGAATCGTGTCCGGGATTTTTGACAAACCCGCGGATAAAAGCGAAATTGACAAATAACTTTGGTCATGACCGGGGCTTTAATAGTTCGCATGACTATCCCGTAACCTTGGATAGTTTTGTTGCGGATAAGAAGTGTGACGCAGCCTAAAGCTCATTGTCAATGATACATTTTAGACGCTGTGGTGTTTTTGAAGCATTTTACATTTAGGCTACAGTGGTGACATTAATGTAACTACGGAATGCACGACGTCAATAATAATAATAATATTGCTGTGGCGTGTAAGTTGGGTTCTCCGGTCAACGGTCAAGACAGATTATAATCTTCACTAGAAAGAGCGACGGCGATGACGTCACTTTCCAAAACAGTAATGCGAAATTCGCTAATCCCGTAGTATCCAGCCTACTGTGCAGACAGTGATTTCATACTGTGTAGCCACGATCGTTGAGAGCTGTGCACATCTATGCATATTTAAATACATAATGAAGAGAGATATTTAAAAGTTAGCTTGTAAACTGTCAGCTGCTTGCATTAGTCTGAGATACTTTGACGCTTTAAAAAGTACATTAGGCAGGAAATAGAATCTGCGGTTTCGTCAGGCTGTTAGTCATGTTTTTCTCCGATTTGATACGTGGATAGTCTTCAAGCAACCTATGACTGGTGGGAACGAAATCCACTGTAGAACAGAACACTCTATGCTAGTAAGTCACCCTGTATCTGCTGCAGTACGTAAAGGTATGAAACCGTTCTTGAGGGTGGACGCTCCCATGGTCTTCGATCCCCGCCGTGCGGAATGATGTGGCACGTGGCACACATGTGTCAGGATGCCACAATAAGAACCTCGTTTTCATTTAGCGGTTCTCTCCTTGTGAGACTCAAAGGACGCGGCGACCCTCAGCAGGACGGCGCAGTCTATGATAATTTGTTTCTCATTATGACGCTAAATTCCATGGCTACATCGTGTAATTCATGTGCGGGGGCGTGGTACAAACCAAACAGGTTGGAGCTACATCATAAGAGTTTCAAGTAAGGTCTTTTCGGGCGGCAGTAATAATTATTGGAAGGTCATAAAGTAATATTGATCTTCATCTAATCCTGTTTTCATGAAGACTGGTGTTAACGTTACAGTATTTTGACAGCATCTTTACAATATGATTTTTAATATCTTCCGTCATTATCAAAACTTCTTTTATTAAAAAATAGTGGAAATCGTGAATATATACTATCACCAGAAAAAACTTCCACAAAGACATGAACGTATTAACATTAGTGCAGAACGGAGTCAGAAACATAGGTGTATATGTATTCAACAACCTGCCACAGCACATTAAATGTCGTGTAGATGATGTGGTGAAGTTTAATCTGAACTGAATTGGTTTGTTTTGGCCAACTCTTCTCCTGCATTGAAGGGTATCTTACGTAACCTTATAAATTCAGTGTTTGATTATTTTGTAACTACAATTTGCTCTGTAGTGAAATCATTTTTAGTAATGTCAACTCATTTCATTGTGTTGAACATACGTTAAATAAATTGTACATCCTTCTCTCTGCATACCAAAGACCCAGTTCTTGATGAGAAGGGCCGTCGAAGATACACAGTCACTGTAAAGAAACTTTTAAAGATGCAGAGACTACTGCATGATAGATGTAAAATAAGGCAAAAGCCTATAGATACAGAAAAGCTGAATGAAACGCGTTTAGCTTCAAGAGAGCAGTGCCTGAAGACTTCAGTGACAACCATAACAGGATATTGTCAAATGATCTTTCACAAACTCCGAAGAAATTCTGGTCGTATTTAAAGGCTGTTAGTGGCACCAAAATTAGCATCCAGTCACTCGTGGATGAGAGAGGAATTGAAATTGATGGAAGCAAAGCAAAGGGAGAAATTGTTAGCTCTGTTTTAAAATAGTTCTTTGCAAAGGAAGACTCAGAAGTATTGCCCCAATTTACTCTCGTTCCACTGAAAAGATGAGTGAACTAGATATTTGCATCGGTCGCGACGAGAAACAGCTGAAATCTTCAAAAGCTCCAGGGTCTGATGGAATCCCTATCAGATTCTATACTGACTTTACGACTGAGTTAGCTGCTCTTCTAACTACACCCCATCGTAGGTCCCTCGAACAGAAAACCGTTCCCATTACTTGGAAGAAATCGCAGGTCACACCCGTTTGCAATAAGGGTAGCGAAAGTGATGCACAACAGCTACCGCCCAGTGTTCTTGAAATCTATTTATTGCAGAATCTTAGAGTATAGTCGGAGCTCAAACACAATGAGATACCTTGAACAGAATAACCTCTTCCATGCCAACTATTATGGATTCCGAAAATACTGATCATGTGAAACGCAACTCACACTTTTCTCACATGACATATACTCGCTTTCTTCGAGGTGATTCATAATGTTCGAACACAGTATATACTCCAGAACCCTACCGAGAACTGACGTTTGTGATATAGCTCTCTGATTCAGCTAATTACTCGTATTTCCTTTCTTGTGTATTGGTGCGACTTGTGCAACTTTCCAGTCTTCGGGCACCGCTCTTTCTACGGGCGAGCGGTTGTAGATTACTAAGTATGGACTATTGTATCAGCATACTTTGAAAGTAGGCTGACTGGTACACAGTCTTGGCCGGTGGTCATACCTTTAAGTGTTTTAAGCTGCTTCGCTACCCCGAGGATATCTACTTCTTTCTCATGTTGGCAGTTGTTCTTAATTCGAATTCTGGAATATTCACTTCGTCTTGTTTTGCGAAGGAATTTCGGAAGAAATGAAATAATTCTGTCTAGGAAGGAAAGATGACTGTCCAATGGATCGTACATTCTCACATGTACTTCGAAGGTTTGTGGCGAATAGGCGTACTTGTAAAGAAGACTAGTATAATGTAATGCACTGCATTACAGTTATTGGAAGGAGAATGAATGAATCGCATGCTGCAACTAAAAGTAGATGAAGCAGGCCATACAGCTGACCACGGCAAAAGCTTGTCGGGTAACGAAATCCAATTACATGAATGGGTGCAACTCTGGACCTGCATGATCATCTGACAGAACTTTTCGGGTTAATGTGTCTAAATTTAGATACCATTCGTGGAGTGGTTGGCAGAGAATGTAGTGAGCGCGGATGCCGTACGTCAATTTCCTGCTCGATCCTCGACTAATTGACCTAGCCATGAGGAGACCTTGAGCCCCGAGCCGCCTTGATTGCGGCGTACTTACGCTCTGCTGATTTTGTGAAGGGACTGGGCCGTGGCTATTAAGTCGGGTCATCGATATTCCAGCATGTAGTTACCTAGTCAGCGGTGCTCTTTCTTACCTTATTTGAGCGACACGACACGGCTGATAAAGATACTGAGGCAGCTTCAGCTTTCTCACCCATACCTGTATAGCCCCTGTCCATTAAAACAGATAACTTGCAGTTCAGGGCCGAGCACTTGACCAGCACAATGCAAGCAGTTACTAGAGTGCTTTGATGCTTCCCATTTCGTCTGTATCTTCTAATAGTATCATCTTTACGTTACTACTACGTCCAGCACCCCCTATCTCTCTCTTCCTACTATAATTACTCTTCACTGCGCTTTCCGGCGCCAAATTTACTACTTTTAGATGCTGTAGCAAATTGTCGCTGATGCGTGTCTTTCTCTTGTGTGTTCTATACATCAGTTTTCTCACCTTTGACATCTAATGCTAGCAGTTATTACTGAAGTTTTCCTCGCTTGTGCCAGCCTACGTGTCTTTCTTGTTTCGGTCATCTTTCCTTCCTAGACAGAATTCTTTCATTTCTTCCGAAATTCCTTCGCAAAACAAGACGAAGTAAATCTAAGCATCCCCATTGGAATGTTTGCAGATGACGCTGTTATTTACCGAGTTGTAAAGACATCAGTCGATTGGAACAAAATGATTTAGACAAGATATCTGTATGGTGCAGAAAAGTGTCAGTTGATTCTAAATCACCAAGTGTGAAGTCATCCACAGGAACACTAAAGTGTGTTCGCTAAAGGCCAGTTATACGATAAATTACACAAATCCAAAGGCTGTAAACTCAGCTAAATACTTGGAGATTAGAATTACGAATAACTTAAATTGGAACGATGACATAGATAATGTTGTGGGGAAAGCAAACAAATGACGTGGTTTATTGTCATAACACACAGAAAACGCAACGGTCTACTAAAGAAACTGCTTACACCACGCTTTTCCGCCATTTCTAGAGTATTGCTGTTCTGTGTAGAATCCGCGTCAGATGGGACTGACAGAGAACATCAAAAAAGTTAAAAGAAGGGCAGCTCGTTTTGTATTCTCGCAAAACACTAGAGAAAGTGTCACGGACATGATATGTGAATTGGGGTGCAGTCAATAAAACGGGCGTTTCTCATTGAGGCAGAATCTACTCGTGAAATTCCAATCGTTGCGGAAGCATTCTGTTGGTGCCCACCAGATAGGAAGAATTGATTATCATGATAAAGCTAGAGAAATCAGAACTCGCACAGAAAGATTTAAGTGTTCGTTTTTTCCGCGCGCTCTTCAGAGAGTGAAACGGTAGAGAAATAGTTTGAAGATGGTCCGATGAACCCTCTGCCGGCACTTAAATGTGAATTACAGAGTGACCATTTAGATGATGATGTTTTTAAGCAAGACATTGTTCTTTCTTTCTACTACTCACTAGCTTCGCCTTTGCTTCGATTGCCCTTAAGCCATATTCTGCGCTAACATCTTATGCATACCGAGGTATTAACCGGAGAAGAGCAAGGGATAAAAACAAAAGATTCACAAAACTATTACGAGCAGGTAAGCTGGTAGAAAACTCTCGCCTGTTTGGATCTTCTGCATCTTGCGAGTCACTGCCGAGATAGTGACGTTAATGTAGGCATGCGTCACCACGTCCTTGTGGTATCACCACCTGAACACACACGCGACCTGTCCGTGCGCTAGCGAAGTGAAACAACGACCGTTCCTTCTCAAATTCTTTTGCTGCTCTGAGTACTCCAGCACAGATGAGCATTAAGTCGCACTGAAACTGTTAGGGAAGTTAAGACAGATTTTCAGTAGTGAAAGATTAACGACGAGAACACGGCTAGTGCCATAACGTGGTTTTCCAGAAACTTGACTCAGTGGAAGAGGAGTCAAAATAAGCGAACACGTGTCTCAGCTTAATCGTAGATACTCGACCACTTCCGAAAAAAACGACAGGCAAAGTTTTTTGAGGTATTTTCCAGGTACTCTGTGTGCCTTTTACCGCGCAATATCCTCAGGTGACATGGTGACATAGTGATTAGCGTTAGAATTTCTTATTTTCGCGCCTCGTGTTCTAAACCCGATTAGTACTTTCATTTTTGTTTTTCATGTGTATACTCACCTCTGTAGTAGCCGGCCATGTTTCCGAGCGGTTCTAGGCGCTTCAGTCCGGAACCGCGCGACTGCTACGGTCGCGGATTCGAATCCTGACTCGGGAATGGATGTGTGTGGTGTCCTTAAGTCAGTTAGGTTTAAGTAGTTTTAAGTTCTAGGGTACTGATGACCTCAGATGTTAAGTCCCATAGTGCTCAGAGCCATTTTTTTCTGTAGAAGATCACTGCACGAATGTTTCCCAGTCTGTTTTGATATAACGTTATCGTTATTCGTCTACCATTTCCATATGTCAGATGAATTAATTAAAAAAAAATTTTAGGTGAAATTCCTGTAATATATCCTAATTCATAAACCGATGTAAGCGCCATTTATCGGAAAAGTTGATCCGTTTTGCAAGCTTTGCCTTAAATTATTGCCAACACGCGAAATCTTCACCAGTGTTAACGACGTTTCTTTTCGGAGTGAGATTCATAGGAAGAAATATCACTACAGCAAACCTCCATTCATACGATGCTCGCGCTATCCGGAATATCATTGTTTCGAATGTTTCTACGGTCGGTATTATCCAAAGTAATGTACAGAATCTTCCAAAGGAATAAACATACGAACAAAATATAAGAATTCATGTAAGAATTGATATGAGAATGAAATACCGGATGATGAGAATTTACGAAGGTTGTAATCCCTCAACAAAGAATAAACACATGTAATATATAATAAATGTGAAGCTTTCTGTGAATTCCAGTTGTAATTTTACAAGTAATATAACGCCCTTGTATCCCCTAATTTGTTAAGAATTATTCGTGTAGTAACCTTCTGCGAACATGGGTAAATAAATAAAAACAATTAAATAAAATCAATAATTGTTTCGAACACACGGTGCAAGATAAACAAACTGCGACGCTAACCACTGAGCCTCCATTTAGTCTGAGTCGCTGAGGATATCACACGGTAAAATGCACGTAAAGTACCTCGAAAACTTTGAACGTCGTTTTCTTAGAAACGGTGGATTATCTACTGATAAGCCGAGGTACGTGTACGCTTATTTTGACTCCTTTTCCATTAAGCAGAGTTTCTGGGAAATAGGGTTATGGCACTAGTCGTGTTCTCGTCGTAGGCTGCAGTAACCCTGCGAAATGAAACTCGTAATACAGGACGTGATGTTGAACGATTCTCACAGAGGTACACTTTCGGACATCAGTGTGGTAGGAGTTAAAGGCGAGGTAAAGCTATCAAGAGCTGCATTAAAATCCACCTGAGCGACAGCTGAGCAGGGCGCGGCTTAACTTGCCGCGCGGAGCTCGCAAGCGCACGGGTGGCTGTCGTGTGTGTTCAGGTGGTGATGCCACACGGATGTGGTGACGCAGGCGTACATTAATAAACAGCCAGCTGCCTCAAGGTCAGCCTTCCGCTGTTATTAAGTTCGCTGTGTCTCCGGCGAAGTGTTGAACTTACTCGGTTGCTGCTTTCGTCTAGACTTTTCAGTGTCTGCATTAAACGCTGAATATGGCATTTGCCACAGATGAAAGAAAGTTGTTAGAGGGCATATGTGTTGCTAATGTAACAAAAAACAGCTTTAGATGCAATACCAATTCGCCAGAAGCGGGTCTCAACAGCCGGGGTGGACTGGATTATATCAATCACCATTGTCAAGGAAGATTCGAGAAATCCTTGCTAACGCGATTTTTTTGTTAAACGCGATACTAATCGGCACGTCACGACGACGACGACGACGACGACGACGACGGGGACTACGACGGTTGTCACTAGACTCCCGCTATATCTGGTTGAGTAGCAGGGAACTGGCCAGCGTCATCGATGACTTATTTAGTTGAACAGTGTGACGGTAGTATCGCGTACACAAGGTGTAAAAGGGCAGTGCACTGGCGGGGCTATCATTTGCACTCAGAAAATTCAAGTGAAAGGTGTCATTATAACCGCACGACGGGAATTAGGACTGAGAACAAGGAAGGTAGTTAGAGCTAGACGCATGAGACATTCCACTTCGGAAATCGCTAGCTGTTTCAATATTCCGACATCAACAGCGTCGAGTGTGTGCAGAGAATACCAAATTTCAGGCGTTACCTCTCACCAAGGACAACACTGTGGCGGATCAGCGGCGTCTGCGTAGCGTTGTCACTGCTAACAGACAAGCAACACTGCGTGAAATAACCGCAAAAATCAGTATGGGGCATATGACAAACGAATCCTCTAGGACAGTGCGTCTAAATTTGGTATTACAGAGCTATGGCATCTGGCAACCGGCGCGGGTGCCTTTGCTGACAGCACGACATCGTCTGCGACGTCTCTCCCGGGCTCGTGACCGTATCGGGTGGACGCTAGACGAATGGAAAACTGTGGCGTGGTCAGGCGAGTCCCGATTTCAGTTGGTAATAGCTGATGACAGGATTAGAGCGTGGTGCAGGCCCCACAGAGATATGGAACCAGACTGTCAGCAACGCTTTGTGGAAGCTGGTGGTAGCTCCATTATACTGTTGGCCGTTTTTACGTGGAATGGATTGGATCTCTTAGTCCACTGAATCGATCATTGACTGGAAATGGTTAGGTTTAGCTATCTGCACACCATTTGCAGCCATTCATGGACTCAATGTTCCCAAACAACGATGGAATTTCTGTGGATGACAGTGCGCCATGTTACTGGGACACAGTCGTTCGCAATTCTTTTGAAGAATATTTGGGATAATTCGAGCGAATGATTTGGCAACACAGATCCCCCTTCATGAATCCCATCGACTTTGAAAGACTTGTAGATTCCATGCCACGTCAAGTTGCTGCACTTCGCCGGACAAAACGAGGTTGACACTGTATTAGGCGGTGTACCATGATTTTAGTCCTTTCGATGTATTGCCACGTGGTTTGGTGCGGCGACAGTAACATCAGTGTTGCATGAACATGGAGTCGGAAGCAGAGGGTCATCCTCCGTGGAGAAGACAGCACGATACGTCTGCTCTCTGGCTGTTCCTTTGTTGGCATCCCAGTTTGTGTCACAGGCGCGTTCCTCCCACAGGAAAGGAGGATTCACCTTTGTCGAGTGTTTCTAGTAAGGGCGATTTTACAAGAGGCCCGAGACTGACACTAATTTTGTCTTCGTCACTGCATTGAATTAACGGCCTTGGTCTCTTTTCTTGTTCTAACAAGCCACCAACACGCAGCCGAAGGCTTTGCGTGGGCAACTGTGCGTCGCGATGTTCCTCACTGCTGTCTCCCTCACGCAAATCACTGACAGGTTGAAAAAAAAAATGCATTTGTCTGTACTGCCTCAATACCACACTATCAGCTGTATGGCGACGTGTCGAAATACATTAATGGAATAAAAAATCACAACACTAAGGAGGCGGTGTGCTACTGAAACGAAACTTGATATCTGTTCAGATTTCACGCCAGTCGCTTAAAGAAAGAGTTGCTAGCATCGTCACTGTGAGGATACAAATGACGATTGCTTTGCATACATGCTGTAACGGTTGTGAGCGGTAGTTACCTTTGAGATTGGTCATGGTGAGTCGATGTTCGTCGAGAATGCCTCTAAGACAGAAGACGTCATTATCAACACCCCGCTGTTTGAACGAGCCACGAGTTGGATGTTCCTTCTGCGATATTGCAGAAAGACTTCGTAGGAGTGTAGCTACTGTTCATGATTGCTGGCACCGGTGCTCACGGGAATGTGCGGTCGCAAAGAGACCGGACGCCGGACAGCCACGTGGCACTAGAGGGAGGGACGACCATCGTGTTCGACGTATGTCTCTGGCGCATACTGCATCTGCAGCAGCAATTCGAGCATCAGTTGCCACCACAGGGACGCAACCAACTGTCAAGAATTGGTTAGGTCAAGGATACCCGCGAGCCAGATGCCCTGTATTGTGTATACTGACCCCAAACCACCGCCATTTGCGACGTCAGTGGTGTCGAGCGAGAGCTCATTGGAGGGCAGGGTGAGGGTCTGATGAAACCTGATTCTGCCTGAGTGCCATGTGTTGGTTAAGAGGAGGCCAGTGAAGGGCTTGCAACCAACCTGTCCGTGTGTTAGATACACTGGAGATACACCTTAAGTTACGGTCTGATGTGCTACTTTGTATGACAGCAGGAACACTCTTGTGGTTATCTCATACACCGTGACTGCATCTGGTCGTTCGACCTATTGTGCTACCATTCGTGAACGGTTTCCAGGGGGTATTTTCCAACAGGACAACGCTCGCCCACACATCTTTGTTTTCAATCAGTGAGCTCTACAGTGTGTCGACGTGTTGCCTTGGCCTGCTCGATTAGCGTTCGTTCGAGCGCATGGGATATCTACGTCTACATCTATACTCCGCAAGCCACCCAACGATGTGTAGTGGAGGGCACTCTATTCCCTTTTCTGTTCCAGTCGCGTATGGTTCGCGGGAAGAACGACTGCCGGAAAGCCTCCGTGCGCGCTCGAATCTCTCTAATTTTACATTCGTGATCTCCTCGGGAGGTATAAGTAGGGGGAAGCAATATATTCGATACCTCATGCAGAAACGCACCCTCTCGAAACCTGGCGAGCAAGCTACACCGCAATGCAGAGCGCCTGTCTTGCAGTCTGCCACTTGAGTTTGCCAAACATTTCCGTAACGCTATCACGCTTACCAAATAACCCTGTGACGAAACGCGCCGCTCTTCTTTGGATCTTCTCTATCTCCTCTGTCAACCCTATCTGGTACTCAGGTATCTATACTCAAGTATAGATCGAACGAGTGTCTTGTAAGCCACCTCCTTTGTTGATGGACTACATTTTCTAGGGACTCTCCCAATGAATCTCAACCTGGTACCCGCCTTACCACAATTAATTTTGTATGATCATTCCACTTCAAATCGTTCCGCACGCATACTCCCAGATATTTTACAGAAGTAATTGCTACCAGTGTTTGTTCCGCTATCATATAATCATACAATAAAGGATCCTTCTTTCTATGTACTCGCAATACATTACATTTGTCTGTGTTAAGCGTCAGTTGCCACTCCCTGCACCAAGTGCCTATCCGCTGCAGATCTTCCTGCATTTCGCTACAATTTTCTAATGATGCAACTTCTCTGTATACTACAGCATCATCCGCGAAAAGCCGCATGGAACTTCCGACACTATCTACTAGGTCACTCATATATATATTGTGAAAAGCAAGGTCCCATAACACTTCCCTGTGGCACGCCAGAGGTTACTTTAACGTCTGTAGACGTCTCTCCATTGCTAACAACATGCTGTGTTCTGTTTGCTAAAAACTCTTCAATCCAGCCACACAGCTGGTCTGATATTCCGTAGGCTCTTACTTTATCAGGCGACAGTGCGGAACTGTATCGAACGCCTTCCGGAAGTCAAGAAAAATAGCATCTACCTGGGAGCCTGTATCTAATATTTTCTGGGTCTCATGAACAAATAAGGCGAGTTGGGTCTCACACGATCGCTGTTTCCGGAATCCATGTTGATTCCTACATAGTAGATTCTGGGTTTCCAGAAATGACATG
Source organism: Schistocerca piceifrons (assembly GCF_021461385.2). Classification (NCBI taxonomy): domain Eukaryota; kingdom Metazoa; phylum Arthropoda; class Insecta; order Orthoptera; family Acrididae; genus Schistocerca; species Schistocerca piceifrons. The sequence continues at coordinate 550,469,450 of NC_060140.1, forward strand.
ATACACGAGCAAAAAACATGTTCTAAAATTCTACAAGAGATCGACGTAAGAGATATAGGTCTATAGTTTTGCGCATCTGCTCGACGACCCTTCTTGAAGACTGGGACTATCTGTGCTCTTTTCCAATCATTTGGAACCTTCCGTTCCTCTAGAGACTTGCGGTACACGGCTGTTAGAAGGGGGGCAAGTTCTTTCGCGTACTCTGTGTAGAATCGAATTGGTATCCCGTCAGGTCCAGTGGACTTTCCTCTATTGAGTGATTCCAGTTGCTTTTCTATTCCTTGGAGACTTATTTCGATGTCAGCCATTTTTTCGTTTGTGCGAGGATTTAGAGAAGGAACTGCAGTGCGGTCTTCCTCTGTGAAACAGCTTTGGAAAAAGGTGTTTAGTATTTCAGCTTTACGCGTGTCATCCTCTGTTTCAATGCCATCATCATACCGGAGTGTCTGGATATGCTGTTTCGAGCCACTTACTGATTTAACGTAAGACCAGAACTTCCTAGGATTTTCTGTCAAGTCGGTACATAGAATTTTACTTTCGAATTCACTGAATGCTTCACGCATAGCCCTCCTTACGCTAGCTTTGACATCGTTTAGCTTCTGCTTGTCTGAGAGGTTTTGGCTGCATTTAAACTTGGAGTGAAGCTCTCTTTGTTTTCACGGTAGTTTCCTAACTTTGTTGTTGAACCACAGTGGGTTTTCCCTTCACTCCAGTTTTACTCGGCACGTACGTGTCTGAAACGCATTTTACGATTGGACGATGACTCTGTCATTCACAACCAGCATTTAGCGTCCGTTTGTTGACCGACCATGTGCAACAGGCACTGCACTCCATCGTACAAAGTAACATCCGGCAGATATGCGACACACTGCGTGCACGTTTGCTTTCTTATATTGTGTTGTGGTCGTTATTAATATACCAGCAGTTCACATTTGCAGTGGCTTATCTCGCGTTAACGTTAACCTGTGATCTTGCAATGTTAAACACTTAAAGGTGTTTTAGGCAAATGTATTCCAGAAATTTCATTGTTATATACTAATAATTTATTGATGTAGCGATTTTTTTTTGTCCTTCTGCGTATTCATATCAGCGCAAACCACGGCTGAGCGCTCGATGCGACGTGCCCTTCGTGTAATGTTTCCCGCGGCTGCTTTGAATCACAGCGGCCGCCTGCTGATGCGCAGCTGAGGTCTGCTGTTTGGGGCGCGCGGTTTACGTTAGCTGCAAACAAACGGCGCGCCTGCGTTTATGTTCCGTGTTGCGCTGCCAGCTTGGCATGCGGTCCCGGATTTCCCGATCCCCACTAAGGGTCACTCGGTGCGGCCATTCCTAGCATGTCTGGCGTTAAGGGCAAACTCCACGCAAAAAATTTCTGTTTTCTTCTGCTTGGCAGACATCACGCAGATTTAAAAATTTGCCTAGCTGCATGATTCATTGTCTGTTATGCCGTGAGTTGCCCTTCCTTATATCGAAGGACAATGCATTGAGGTGACAAACCACGAAATACCTACTAATATCATGTCGGACCTCATTTTGCCCTGGGTAGTCCAGCAGTTCGACACGGCATGGATTCAACAAGTCGTTGGAAGTCGCTTGCAGCATTATTAAGCCATGGTGCCTCTGTAGCCGTCCATAATTGCGAAAGTGTTACCATTGTCGGATGGGATTCATGTCGGGCCATCTGGGTGGCCAAATCATTCGCTCGAACTGTCCAAAATGCTCGTCAAGCAAATTGCAAACAATTGTGGCTCGGTGACATGGCGCACTGTCATCCATAAAAATTCCACGGTTATTTGGGAATATGAAGTCCATGTATGGCTGCAGATGGTGTCCAGGTAGCGGAAAATAACCAGGACCCAGTCCATTCCAGGTAGACGTAGCCCACGTCATTATGGAGCCACCGACAGTTTGCACAGTGCCTTGTAGACAGCTTGGGTGCAGGGCTTCGGGATTTGCACCACACTCCAACCCGGCCATCAGCTCTTAACAACTGAAACCGGGGCTCATCTGACCAGGCAAGTTTTCCAGTCGTCTTGGGTCCAACCGGTATGTTCACAAGTCCTGGAAAGGCGCAGCAGGCGATGTCGTGCCGTTCGCAAAGGCACTGTCATCTGTCTGCTGCCATAGCCCCTTAACGCCAAATTTACCCGCACTGTCCTAACACAATCGTTATTCGTACGTCCCACATTTATTTCTGCGGTTATTTTACGGGGTTGCTTGTCTGTCAGCACTGGCACCTCTAAGCAAACGCCGTTACTGTGGGTTGCCAAGTGAAGGCCTTCGGACACCACGTTGCCCGTGGTGAGAGGTAATACCATATTTCATATATTTTGATGCCATTTTTATATTTTAATCGTTGAAAATGACGAACGTCGAAGCGCGTAAGGCCATTTTAAAAATGAGTGTGGTCAAGACATTTGAAACTTATGGTCCATACTACCACCAGTAAAAAGTTGTTTACCCTGCGACCTTAGCCACTTCAATACCGTACATCTATTCCATTGCTAGAGGTGTCAGAACGATTTAATCTTTACAACTTTAGATTCATTCGTTCACGGACGGTCCCTTACATCAATCTGACACATTTATCCTGCTCCATCGACCCTGAAAGTTCGTACCATCAACATGGAATCATCCTGCATATACATACATACAGCAGCGCCGGCGACTGTGATGGATGATGTTTCAGGACTCAGGTTACTATCCTCACCTTGTTCATCGAGATACCTTCTACAGCCCTTCGAAATTTGTCGCAGTAAATTTGAAACACCCTGTGTATAATGTCGTAGTTAAAGTATAAAATTCAGTCATTGCGTTTTGGAAGCTATTCCGGTAAATCAAAGTGAAATCAAGAGCATTACAACCTCTGTACTGCAGACAAGAGAGAGAAATGTGAAGAAATTGCTTAAAAATGTATTAATATACAGTCATGTGAAGAGAGACTTACGCTTCAGACTATTTTGAAAAATTTTTAATTCGTGGAAAAGTTGTTTATTTCACTGGTATGTTCTTTACTGCATTGCTAGTACATCAATGAGAGTAATGGCTGAGAATGGAGACGGGTGGTTCGTTGTGAAATATTTGACACTTCCTACGTGAAAAAACAACAGCTGTTTACATCACACACATCCAAGGACGTCCGGGGAATGTATTCATGAAATCTGTATTCAGCACGCCAGGCGAACACCGGTGCGTGCCTCCGTGACAGTAAACACTGACGATGAAAACAGTAAAGCCAAGCAAAGCGTGTGCCTAGACACAGTATAGCATTGCATTTAGTGATGCAGAGCCCCACGTGGGCTACACGTTTACGTTGTTTGTCTTAGGGTTTCCTTCTCCGAGGAGAAGAATGATATTATGGACTGTTGTAACACGTATGACGTTTTCCGTCTGTCATGATCATGCCAAAAGCTTCGTGAATTTGCTTTACATGAAACTGTTCAGCAGAGTCCACACTACACATGGCGTTTGGTCGCTGTGCGTGGATATATGAAACCATATTTCGTTGAAACATACATAATGGTTTGACCCGTCCTCCTTACCATTATATTTAACGGGCACGGCAATTCCGAAAGAACAGAGAAAGCGGAATGTCTGCGACTTGATGATTTCGCCCATAAACTTGGAGGTTCCATCAGCAATCAAGTATTACGGAGATGCTTCGCGAACTATAGTGGGAATCCTAGAGGGAAGAAAACACTTTTCTCGCGAGGGACTGTTGAGGAAATTTAGAGAACAGGCATTTGAGGCCACCTGCCGATCGATTCTACTGCCGCCAACATAAGGCTCGTACAGATGTTTGTAGATAGTAGTTTTTCCCTCTCTACTAGCGAGTGGACCAGGAAAGGCTGGTTGGGGTACAAGATACCCTTCATCATGCACCGTACGGTGGCTTGTGGGGTATTTATGTAGATCAGACAAGGAAATGATAGCCTGTTGATGTTGTTTGTCCGCACGAAACCATGAAGACTGAAAACGCCGAACTGGTTAGCTGCAAGGTAGACACGAAATAAGGTGTGTTCGGAGGAACACTGTCCCATAATATGCAAGAGAACAAAGCTGACACTTCATATCGGGGCAGCATCTCGAAGCTGGGATGGTCGGTTACTACGCACATAGAACATAATTACTCGGTGTACGAACTTAATTAGCTTCATATTTATTTAATTTTTGTTTTATTTTCTCGTCCTTTGACCATTCGGCACAGCGATATAGGCCACTTCAGATACATTAAATATACATAAAATATGTACAAATTACGATAGGATTATGCGAGGATAGGGTACGAAGTCGGCAATGGCCTTGTCCCAACTTAGCAACTACGGAAAACCATGGAAATCCCAAGTCACGATGGCCGGAAGGGGTACGAACTTAGTTCCTTTCGAATGAGAGTAGGATGCATTAACACTGCCGGTACACGATTTGGAAAGAAAACCATGTTTGTCTTGTCTACATGGAGCTTACGCCATGCACAAGAAATATAACGATACAACATGTTATATCATTTAGATATTTATGTGTTATCGACGTTTCTGGCTGCGACGGCTTTTGAAAGCTCGATTTTTACTCAAATTCGATGCAGATTCAACAGCGAGTGTATTTTATACCTTTAAGACAAAGGTTTGGACACGATGACGAGCTTACACAGACTTACTTCGAAGGCGAGCCTTAAGTGAGACAAACGAGTACAGAATATAGCTGCAGACAGCTTCCGCACTGCGTCGTGGTCCGCCGCTGGCGTTATCGCCAGCTCGGTAATGGGGAGGAATTATCACCTGCTGGCGTGACCCGCCACCGCGTGCAACATGGCGGCGGTCTGGACTGGCACTTGCGCGCGCGCGCGCGCGCGCGCACACACACACACACACACACACACACACACACACACACCAGCGGCATCAGTGTTCTCCATGGAGGCCTGTGTAACTGCCGTTTAGGGGCACGCAATGCAGAAGTATAAAATACAAAAAATAGTTTCGATCCTACTAGTTGTTTAGTTATAAGATCGTTAGTAATAATTTGAATAGTTTTTTAAATACAGGTCTTAATGTTACCATTGTATTGTATTGAACTGGGGACTTAGAAACGACGGAGAGGCTTCGTCCCCGCCGCAGCCCTCAGTGGTTCACAACCCTACAACAGGCTACAGCAGTTCACTCACCACCCCACCGCCGCCCCACACCGAACCCAGGGTTATTGTTCCGTTCGGCCCCCAGTGGACCCCCCCCACCCTCCGGATCGACTCACACCAGACGAGTGTAACCCCAATTAACTCCAATGTTTGCGTGGTAGAGTATTTATAGTGTACGCGTACGTGGAGGCAGTTTTTGCGCAGCAATCGCCGGCATAGTGTGAGGCAGAACAAGGGGAACCAGCCCGCATTCGCCGAGGCAGATGGAAAACCGCCTTAAAAACCATCCAAAGACTGGTCGGTACACCTTCCCGCATGGCTAACCGGCCGGGCTTAATCTTACCATAATGCTAAGTAAGCAAACTGAAATCTAGCCTTTTCTTAGCATTTAGTCTTCTAGCCTAGTGCACAAATATAATAATGTTCGGTTCGGCGGCTACGTACGAAAAAGTGCAGGTGTGAGCATGTGCTATGGAAACGATAGGCCCGTTAGGTAATCAACAGAAAAGCCCACCCGGTTAGCCGTGCAGTCTAACGCACTGCGTTCTGGGCGGGAAGGCGCGCCGGTGCCCGGCACTGGGGGCAAAACCGCACAAACTGGGTTCAGTCTGGGGCGGCGGTGGGGTGAGTGAACTGCTGTAGCCTGTTGTGGGGTTGTGAACCACTGAGGGCTACGTCGGGGACGAAGCCTCTCCGTCGTTTCTAGGTCCCCAGTTTCATACAATACAATCAACAGAAAATTTAATCATTCATCATGAGAAATAACAGCCAACATAGAGCCAGAAAAATGTAAATGGCGTTGAACTTGATAAAATTTGAGACACTGCAATATGGTGGTTACAATTGGGTGTCTTTATGCCTCACGATGGCTCGGTATAAACACAGCCAAACAATTAGACAAATTGGAGAAGAAAGAGGAAGAATTCGGAACAAAATTGGGTCGAAAAATAAAGATGGGATTTGAAAGTTGAGAAACGTAAATGTACGGAAGAAACTAGGGATGGATATAATGAGTGAGTGGCGGATAACATTTTATGGATAACAAGAAGAAAAAATCTTCTGTCACAGAAGTCGAGAAACCCAAATATCTCGTGGCTTATAGGAGGTCAGGACACACACACACACACACACACACACACACACACACACACACACACACACAGAGAGAGAGAGAGAGAGAGAGAGAGAGAGAGAGAGAGAGAGAGAGAGAGAGAGAGAGAGAGAGAACAAAGAAGAAAGAAGAGAACAACAGAGTGGGGGTCGGACATAGCCTACTTTACTGGGACTGAGCCCAGCGAGCAGCATATTACGTTCATTGCAGGCCCTGTCACGAAATAACAAAATAATCTGTGTTACCCGATTTTCACAAGACGTTATCCTCTCACATGAATCTGGATATAAACTAACGGAGGATTTCAGTTAACGCATAGGACTAAAAAGTTCTTATTTTCAAAAGAGCCATCCTATTTTTAGTGCGTTAACATACAACTACGGTGTGATTTTTCAATTACCTTTAGAATCAGTTTCCGTTCACATTTCACAAATGTTCAATGTTTTTCCAGTGGACGCACGAAATCATCTGCACAAAATCGACCCATAATTTTGCTAAAATGTCTCGAATTACTGCATTTACTGGTGTTGCTGTGCGGCGACTCAGTTCTCCTAAAATCGTTGGAAGGGGAGGCATATAGACAGAATGTTTCACAAATACATAAAAAATTAAACAGCATGAGGTGAGGCGGTCGTGGAGACAGTGATGTAGTGCGACATCGGTACGACCCGTAGGATCGATCCACCGTTCAGTCCGTACTCTCGACGAAAATTACAACGCACACCTGTTAAGTGAATTACAGAAGTTAGAACAGAAAGCGCAAAATGTATTTTGTTGCTTTGTTATCGGAATCTCGACGTTCAATGGGTAATGGACCAGAGAGGCCCCTACCGGGAACTTACAACTGGCGCCAAGGCAGACTTTGTTTCGATGAGTAAATTAAAAATATGTACCCCTAACTTCTGTTTTCGTTCATATAGAAGATGTAGTCGTGGGAAATAGGTTGAATCTTTTGGAACAGCTTATGTATCCGACAGAAGTGATGATTATGGAAACATTACCTCGAGTCTTTAAACATTTAGGAGAAATAGGGAAGGAACGTCAGTCCGCTTCTTAATCCTTTTTGGTCTGTTTCGTACTGTACTTGAAAAATGGGATGCTCCATTCCGAGGAATGATAATTTTTCGATCTTCTGAAATGTAGCAATATAAAATTTCCTCCAGAAATTATAAAGTTTTTCTATTTGTAATCTGAGTGGTTTTTTAAATAACCTACTTATTTCTCGTCTTAATCATCCATAAAATAATTATTGTCGTGTAGCCTGTCACCCTGGCGAAAGCCTTTCAGCTCGCCAGCACTGGCGTGGACTGCGTACCAATTTCGATACTCGTCCAACTCCAGTATCTTCTCATTTGGCCTCACGGTCTTGCGTTTACCCATCCCAAGACCTTCTACTGTGGCCCCCCATGGCATCACCAGTGGCTATCGACGCTAGCTAGCTAAAACACTCCGTAGATGGGAATTTCTGACAGTTTAATTTACTTTTCGCATAATAACTGCAGTGACTGGTGTTCTGTACGTTGAAAGACACTACTAGTGATCTGATCTTAACAGGTCAGCGACGTGAACTGCTTAACCGGCGGTTTACTTTCTTCTGGCACAACTGCTTACGCTGTTGCACCACGTCTATGAGAAACCAATATTTCTTAAGATTGTCATCACCTACCTTGAATTTGCCGCTGCTTGCCATTGTCGATTGTTTGCGAATGCGAAATGTTGCCATCCAAAGTTGTGCCCGGTTCCGCCCTGTATCAGACCACCACGCGCATGTCCTATCACTGTTCTACAGCAGTCACTGTGACCACGACCTTGTCTTTTCCTATGTTTCCATTTTGGTTTTGACATCGCGCCAGAGTTCTGTTTCAGCAGCGGCCTCTGCACCTGTGCACCATTTGTCTACACAGTCACAGAATAATACACACAATGGCTGAACCGAACTCCGTTCCTTAGCAAGAAAAATTGGAACATGTTACGAAATTTAGCTCTCACGAACACTTGCAACGGGAGATCACGACGTTCGGATCACGGATTTACTTCAGAGTCTGTACACGTTTAACACAGTCCATTAGGACAACATAATGTGCAAGTAGTAAGACGTACTACTTATGCGATTTCGAGAAAATAGCAAGAGGAGTTCTACGCATCATGATGTACCGGTGCGTTGCGAACCTGTGCACGAGATGGCAACGTTCATGTGGTTACCATTCAAGCTCCGAAATTGGTGGATCGTTGGATCGAGTGTTGCTCATGTTTTTTATTGTATATTGTTTTCAACATTAGTCATATAATTTCGTACACATTACATCTGAAACTTAATATGACGAAAGACACCTGTATTTGCAAGAACTTTTATTGTTGTATCGTTGTTTACTAATTGTTATTATTACAGCAAATATTACGGAACTTTTATTTCTATAGGAAAGTTAAAAACCTTATCAAGCGCCTTCATTGTTTCATATTTGACAACGAACGACAAACTACTTCTCGTGAAGATGCTATTGAAATGCATTCAATCATATATTGCCAATTTTCGACGCCGTTATTTACGAAAACATTGGTTTACGCATGGTTTGTGTTCAAATTGTCGGAAGGAAGAGAGGTGTTTGAAAATGTCTACGAGCTATGCTTTTGCTTAGAAACTCCGAAGATTTCTTGTGCATGTGGCAAAACTGCATTCGTTCGATGTAGTAGGTGCGGTTTTGAATTACGTTTGCTGTGTCTGTATGAAAAATATAGTCCTGTAACTTCTGATGTCAAAAGCACATTAGACGATTAACCGTACGTTACCCTCATATACTAACATACCGTGACTCAGTGGAATAAAGTTATTTGCACCTTTATTTCTGTGTGTTTATTTTGGGCTTTCCAAGTATGTCCCTCGTCCTTGAAACATGTGTACGCGGATCGAAGGATCCAGGTGCAAAGCAGTTCTCGGTATCTCACCCGATTGCAGGTATAAGGTATTTCTGGAACCACGACAGGCATACATTTTCAGGAAAGCTTTATGCGTTTCGTCGTTTACTTCTCGATAATTACTGCTATAAATATGATATTTGTTGCGATAATAAAAATTAGCAAACAACCAAATAACATTAGAAGTTCAGTAAAAGTTCATGCAGATAAACGTATCTTTTCATCATATTACGTTTCAAATGTAGTATGTATGACACAGTGACTAGTATTGAAAAAAATATAAAGAAAAAAAACGAGCGGAACTCGCAACGCAGCGGTAAATCACTGACGCGTATACAGTAACTTCTCTTGTGATTTTCTCAAAATCGCCTAAGTAGTACGCCCAACTACATAAGCATTATGTAGTTCTAATGGACTACTACGAGCGTACAAAATTTGAAATAAATCCGTGATCCGAACGTCGTGGTCTCTCCTTGTTACGCGGTAATGCGTGCAACTGCATACACTTAAACTGTAATAACGACTTTAGTTCAATGGTCAGTCTCCCAGTCAGGCGAAGGCAATCATAACAAACAGAAAAGTTGATGTGGTGGTAACGAGACGAGACCAGCCGTTTGGTGGGCAGTTTGAAAAGACGCTGGTATGATTTGAATTCATTCAACTCATCTCCTATTCATGCTGATGCCGGGACGTTGCGACAGGAAAATGTCGCAGCAGCCAATCCAAACTTGTGCTAGGGGGGAGGGAGAGAGAGAGAGAGAGAGAGAGAGAGAGAGAGAGAGAGAGAGAGAGAGAGAGAGTCCTCACTTTGTCTATTTGAATGGGAATATATAGCGTCAGCACTGAGGATTCATTCGTAGCGGTATACAAGGCGAACACGAAATCCATCGAAAAAATTTAGGTGAATGTTGAGGGACATTTCCTGTGCCAAGCGACCCATGGTTTTTAGTGACTGGTTACAGGGTTATTGCAGTTCGTTAGATTTCTTAGCTCATTCGTCTTTGTATCAGTATTGCACTGAAAATGTATAGAAGACGGTGCAAGTGTCGACAATATGCGCTTTTGTTTTTTTGTAAACAAACTTGCTCCATTCACTAACTGTAATGACCTCTTTACTCTTGGCCCTCAAGCTTGCAGTCAATACATCTAGGTTCCATTTTGGAGTTTTCCGTCATGGATAGGTTTACCGATGAACGGTAGGCCGACACGCGCCTTGCCTGCGTTGGCTAAATACGTCTCAGGTGCGGCACGACGAAGCTATGCTCAGCGACCGCAGCCACTTCCCTCTACTTGTGCGTCTCAACTTACGTAACTCCTCATCGGTAAATATACCATACTTCTGCGTACCGCTACTAACAGGCGAGTAACACAGAGAAACAGACAGAACAACTCAACTCGCCGAAAATGAAATAAAATGTTCCAACTGTCTATGTATAATCCGCAGGACCCAGATACTGGAAGTCTACTGTCTTCTAGAAATCAATATATTCAGTAAAAAGTTCACAGGCGCAATTAACATTTTTGGAATTCATTAAATCGTAATCAGGATCCGACAAGTTGAGAGTCGAAGTATTGCTAATTATCGCTTCATCTGATGACTACAGTTAATTGCTCATCTTAAGCGGTGAATAATCTGCGCCACTTGGTACACGGCTTTCGACAATATTACGGACGGCATCATGAAACACAAGACTTCCAATGAATTCACTCCATGAAAGTTCACTCTTACACATTTGCTTAAAGAATGCACGATAACTGATTCGATCGAAAAACACGCAAGTCAGTCGTCTTGATAGCCATCCCTGGTTCAGCGTACACGGAGCGGATAGAGCAACGCCACATTCTGAAGCGTAGCGAGATAATTCACGGGCGACTGACGAAGATCGAATGACCTACATAACACTACAGTGATCCTTTTTAGATGCTACTCCGAAGCGGACGGCAAACGAGTACCTGTAGTAACGACGCCTTAAGCACCTACCAAATCTCATATCTTTATTATTTGAAAACTAATAACGGTTCCAATTTTTCTTTAGCAATACTTCGCTCTGTGTATGTTCGATTACACTTTCAGTTAGATAACTCTCAAATTAAGCTTCCTAAACTTTTATAACGGAACTCTCTCTATGCTACAGTCTGTACCACTGTCGGGTTACATGATTTTCTTTGAATTCGGTACAGCTTCATTACTTCGAATAACGTAGTACTGTAGTTTCATTATTGTAACGTATTTCTAAGGGCTGCTTAGTGTATCATGTTTCCCCAGTTTTGGTACAACACTCGAGTGTTTACTTAAAAATTCGAAAAATAAGAGGTAATTTCACAGAAACCTCTGCATTTTGTTTTTGTTTAAAACTGAATTTAATTTCAAAAGTACACCTTCATACTTTTAATAATGCGCGCTTTTGAAATTTTTAAAAAAGTTAGTTTTTGTGTAAACTATTCAGTGGATTGTGCTGAAACTCAAAATATGTGACTGTGGTATGCTTCTACATCCTCTGGCAACGTATTGTGACATTTGTATATTTTATTTCACTTTAAATTATTGTGAAATGTTTTCTCAGAGCGCCTGTGCTCCCATTACTTCGTAGCCACACCGTTCGCTTTCCCAAAATTTGTTATGAGTTTGTCGTGCACACAAGAGAAATTGAAGGTGCTACAAAATCGATTACCTGTTAACGTTCGAAAAAACTGTAATGAGCACATACGATATTCAGGTACTTAATCTCAAATCCTTCCAAAATGCATAGTTCTCAACGCGAAATAGTATGTCCTGTGTCAGACGCGAAGGTCAAGTTATCCTAAAATATATATGGATCTTATTCTTTCAACTATCGAACTACTAAAAGAATAAGTGTTTGACGAAGCCCCGTGAAAGTCGGACGTAGTCGATGTTCTTTTCCTTCCGACTGAGCAACGGGGATTTCGATTCTAAAGGGGATTTCGATTCTAAATTACACGAGGACTGCACGTTTCTGTAGGCTTACAATACAGATACAGGATTTCCAGCGCGGTGAAAACTGTAGTTACAGTAATCCAGATAGTATTATGCAACAACGTTTTGATGATAGAGCGTTTCATTTCATCCGTAGTCAGTCTACTGTTCGTAGCTAAAATGCTACTGTTAATGGAGTAACATAACGACCAGGGTAACTGCAAGCTTCGACGTCATAACCACACCTCTGTCTCGTCAACGACTGCTGCGCAGACATGGGCTGCTGCGCATATCTGTGTTCGAACCGTGCCATATGGTGAACGGCTTAGCGAATTCGGCAGATTGATTGCCTGACAGCAGTATTTTGAGTATTGACAACTCGTAAGCAGCTTCCCGCGACGTGACAGCGATGAAATTGAATACGCCCACCGTCGAACATTTAGTGAAGTTAATTTCTGATAACTCGTGTTTGTCTTTTCTTCTCTGTTCGTTCCGTGTGGAGCACGCATTGCACTCGGATACAGTTGGCTCACAGAATAATTACCCCTGAACCGCTATTCCTTTGCTGAATTAATTTCCTGCTGGCTGCTTGCCGCAAACTTCCATTCAGCGAGTTATTCGGCGACGCGTACTACGCGTCTGACCCCTCCGCGCCAAGTGTGTCGGTGACCCCGTTCGATAGCGCAGTGAATCACGAACACTTGCGGGCCTGTGTCACCGCGTGCCGTGGCCTGGAATCACCTCAGAGCTTCTCAGAAAAAGCTGTTCGCGATCTCTTCGAAATGCCGCTTTTATTCTCTCCAATAGCGTATATCAATTCTGTTACCGCATTACTGCTGTCGGAAGGTGGTTGCCGTTTACTGTGTGATAGTCGGCCCCTATACACCGTGATATCTGATACACAGTTCGATGTTACTGATGTAGTGGCGTAGTGTTTCGTAGTGATACAGTGGGAAAAGTGTTGTTTTGCCCTCAGGTCAAGCAGACGTCAAATTAAACCTCTCTGAATTATAATGGGGCTACGTGTGTTGAGCAATATTACATACTCTATAAAGCATAGCAATCCTGTGTGTGTTGACTATCGCAAGTAATGATAAGAAGTAGCCTATCCATGAACAACTGACTTACTGACCTGTCCCCATTTGGCCGTGATAGAAGGTAGCGAAGCATCGCGGCATGTACTTCGCTGTACATAGAAAGAGGTGGGGGCGCAGGGAGTTTCCCTGGTCCATAACCGCCCAACCACAACCCACAGTTCCACGGGACCACGATGCGCCTATGTTCTTCTCCCTTACTGATGGGGACAGGACAGCCTGTTCAACATACTTTAGCTAAGAATCCCAGTAAGTTGGGAATGGGGCACTCCCAGTAGGAGTGTTGGGAAGGGTACGCCTGTAGCCAAGTCACCTGGCAAACGTGCAGGGCTCGTACAGGCGCCATCATTACGGTGAAGTATGCATTTCGGTGAAATTCTTCTGGGTGTAAGACTGCGTCGTGATAAAACTGCTGACGTTTCCGCCGCTGTCAGAAGCAGCTTTCATCAAGGAGATGAAACAAATGGGTATACACACGCAGACTTATTGCTCCTGTATCGTTCACTTGTGAGAGATGTTTGCAGAGGTGTCAAGGTTACGGATCAGTGCAGGCGATCTTTTTCCACGATTCCAGCGTCCAATGGGAGAGTTCTTCGTCCCGTGACTACCTGAAATCTACGGTAACGTTTGACGCAGTGGTGGTGGTTGGTATGGCTGCTCAACTGTTACTGTCTTTGTTCTTGTTGCCGTCGTCCATTACTGAATTTTGGTTTGCTGTATTGTGTCCGGATTGTCCGCTGTTACTACTCGCCGTAGTCGACTGCAACCCCTGACGTCCACGTGGTGGTACCCGCGGCAGTTAGCTGCCAGTAGCCCAGTATATCAGTGCAACCGAGGTGCGTGTAAAGCCCGCATAACCTCAGAATAGGGGTAGTCCACGCTCAGTGCAGCTACAATCTAGCAGCGATGAAACTAGCTGTTACACACCTCTCCATTCTCTCTCTCTCTCTCTCTCTCTCTCTCTCTCTCTCTCTCATATCTTGAAGTTGTCTTTAATCCTTTGTTTTCTATTTGTGTTCCGGTTCCACATCTGAGTGGTTAGCGTCTGTGACTGCTACAGGGGTGACCCATATTTAATTCTCCACATCGCCAAATATTTTTGCGAAAAAACTGTAGCCCTTTTCAGCATCATGAGTGAAACGGAAAAGTAACTCGAAGGAGAGTTAGTCAACGGCCAAGTGTTTGATGCCCATCTAATACCTAACGGCACCTTAAGACCATTGAGTGCTGTATCACTAAATGAGAATGGATCTCCCCAGGTCTGCCTGCTAAATTCTTCGTGCCTCGCCAGTTAAATGAGACTGACAGTAATATTTTCCTCATAGGCCACATGGGGCTGGAAACTACGTCACTCACATCTGGCTGAGGCCAAATGCCATTTTGCGTTGACGACCGAAGCTGATGGATAAGGACAAGGCGTAAATACCACAGAGACAAAATCTATCATGTGTACTACGCAAATAACAAGTTTATTTTCATGTTTCTGACTTCCAAACTTTATTGTTTTTGCAAAGCAGGCCAAGAACATGAAAAATCTATTTTTTTTAATTCTTGGTTTCGCTTTTTTTTCTGATGACAGATCTTCTCCCAGTTTTCATCACAATAGCACAACACACATTCTCTCACCCCTCTTTGTGCTGATAACTTGCACATTACAAATACCAGGTTTTCGTGTTTACGTCGAATGATGGATAAAGCAAGGAAGCGTGTAGGTACTTCCTCTTCTTTCTCTGCCTCCATTTTGTAACGTAAAACAGCTACACTTCCCACCTTAGTACTTCCTTCTTCGTCGACTGCTACAGACTCGGGCCCGTAATAGAATCATCAGAAAAAAATTCATCACTGCTATCTTCTAAACACTTAAGCGCTTCCTCTTCAGTCGACTTCCACTACACATCTTGCTGAGAGTAAATAACTTGAAACGAACAGAAGTTGCAATCTGGGCTCAACTTCATTATTGGTTATCCAGCACCCTACATTATTGGCTATTTCCATTGACGAATCAGGTTCAAGCTAACAAAATTATTAAAAAAAGTACGTCCCATGATGGCAGTTACATACACTATGTGATCAAAAGTAATTGGACACCCCCAAACACAAACGTTTTTCATATTAGGTGCATTGTGCTGCCACCTACTGCCAGGTACTATATATCAGCGACCTCACTAGTCATTAGACATCGTGAGAGAGCAGAATGGGGCGCTCCACGGAACCGCGGAGCTCACGGACTTCGGACATGGTCAAGTGATTGGGTGTCACTTACGTCACACGTCTGTACGTGATATTTTCACGCTCCTAAACACCCCTAGGTGTACTTTTCCCGATGTGATAGTGAAGTGGAAACGTGAAGGGACACGTACAGCACAAAAGCGTACAGGCCGACCTCGTCTGTTGACCGACAGAGACCGCCGACAGTTGAAGAGGGTCGTAATGTGTAATAGGCAGACATCTATCCAGACCATCACACAGGCAGTCCAGACTGCATCAGGATCCACTGCAAGTACTGGGATAGTTAGGCAGGAGCTGAGAAAATTTATATTTTTTGGATTTTTTGGTCGAGCGGCTGCTCATAAACCACACATCACGCCGGTAAATGCCAAACGACGCCTCGCTTAGTGTAAGGAGCGTAAACATTGGACCAATGAACAATGGAAAAACGTTGTGTGGAATGACTAATCACGGTACACAATATGTCGATCAGACAGCACGGTGTTGGTATGGCCAATGCCCGGTGAACGTTATCTGCCAGCGTGTGTAGTCCAAACAGTAAAATTCAGAGGCGGTTGTATTATGGTGTGGTCGTGTATTTCATGGAGGGGTCTTGTACCCCTTGTGTTGCGTGGCACTATCACAGCACAGGCCTTCTTGCTTCCCACTGTTGAGCAATTCGGGGATGGCGATTGCATCTTTCAACGCGGTGGAACACCTGTTCGTAATGCACGACCTGTGGCGGAGTGGTTACACGACAGTAACATCCCTATAATGGACTGGCCTGCACAGAGTCCTGACATGAATTCCACAGAACACCTCTGGGATGTTTTGGAACGCCGACTTCGTGCCAGGCGTCACCGACCGACATCGAAAGCTCTCCTCATTGCAGCACTCCGTGAAGAATGAAGAATGGACTGCCATTCCCCAAGAAACCTTCCAGCACCTGGTTGAACGTATGTCTCCAAGTGTGGAAGCTGTCATCAAGGCTAAGGGTGGGCCAACACCATACTGAATTCCAGCATCACCTATGGAGGGCGCCACCAACTTGTAAGTCATTTTGAACGAGGTGTCCGGATACTTTTTATCACATAGTGTACATCTAATGTACACATGCTATGTCGCCATGGCAATGTAATGTCACGTCAGTAGCATCTGGTTGACATTTTCTGTTACTTACACGAAGGTGACAAAAGTAATGGGAAACCATGTAATGCAGCAACTGGACGTGGGATGGACTCAGGCCGTAGGAAGTGATGGGATAATGCTGATCCATGCTGCCTCTATAGCCATCCATCGTTAAAAAAGTGTTGCCGGGGTTTGTGCACGAACGCTCTATTATGCCCCATTAATGTTCGATGGAATTCATCTCTGGCGATCCGAGTGGCCAAAACATTCGCTCGAACTGTCCAGAATGTTCATCAAACAAATCGCGAACAATTGTGGCACGGCGACATGACGCGTAGGCATCCACAAAAATTCTTTTGTTGTAATAGAACAAGTAGCAGAACAAAATCATTTTCAGTCAATGATCGGTTCAGTTGGATCAATGTACCCAGTCCATTCCATGTAAACACTGCCACCACCAACTTGTCGACAACTTGCGTCCACGTCTTCGTGGGGTCTGCGTCACACTCTAACCCTGCCATCAGCTGTCACTAATTGAAGTCGGGACGTACCTGACCGGGCCATGGTTTTACAGTCTTGTTGGGTCCAACCAACACGGTCACGAGCCCAGGAGAGGCGGGGCCGCCGAAGTCGTGCTGCGAGACAGCGTGTCGGTCGTCCGCTACCACAGTCCATTAACACCAGATTCCGCCGCACTGTCCTACGGTTACGTGCGTCGACGTCCCACGTTGATTTCTCACGCAGTGTTGTTTCTCTATTAGCGCTGACGCTAACGCCGCAGCTCTCGGTCGTTAAGTGAAGGCCTTCGGCACTGTGTCGTTCCAGCTGAGAGGTAAGGCCTTAAATGTGGTATTCTCTGCCTACTCTTCACACTGTGGACCTCGGAACATTGAATTATCCAACGATTTCCAAAATTGAACGTACCATGCGTCTGGCTCCAGTTTCCATTCGACGTTCAAGCCTGTTTATTACTGTCGTGCGGTCATAATCACGTCCAAAAACTTTTCACGTGAATCACCTGAATACACATGACAGCTCCGCCAATGCATTGCACTTTCATACCTTGTGTACACGGTACTACCGCCATTTATATGCATTTTACCATCCCATGACTTTCGTCGCCTCAGTGTATTATGATAAATGTTGTTCATATGTAGGGTGGACAAAGGGGTTTTGGAAAGGGAAGTTGTTTCTATTTCGATAATAACAGAAAATTTACCAGGTTACTCGTGAGTTCATTGAATATATAAGTTGTATGTACGCACAAACGTAATTGAATATGGCTATAATCCTACAGTATTTATATTTCTGGTCGTATAAAATATTCGCAAAAAACACTAATTCTTCAGTACTGTTATTACTGTGACATGAGTAGTTCCTGTTAGTCTTGTAATACATTGTATGTGTTAACGTAGGCGTGTGTTACAACCGCGAACTGTTGTTTGCGGCGAAAATTAACACGCCACACACATCCAGATGTGACTGTGTCAGGCTTAAATACATTTAATAGCTTAATTTCTGGATGAACTGAGATAAACGTTCTACCTTGTTAAGTAATATTGCGCATTACGCTACACATTGTTAAATGTATCCCGCAGATTTGATGGAATACACCTAACTGCAGCCATTAATTAATTAGTCGCTGTCATTATGCTAGCATTCTGTCCAGCCGTGAGCGGTACAGAGAAGAGAAATGCTGCGAACCATAGTAAATGCAGACGTCAGTCCGGCTTTAATATTATGTAATAGCGGCAACTTTTTTATCGTTTCCGAGGCCTGATGAGGATGGCGTTGAAAAAACTACTGCCCTTCTAAACTTTTTTCTACGCAATGATGCTGTTGATGGTATCCTTGGCTGCAGTTTCGTCAGGTATATTTTGGGGCTTGATTCTTTGTCAGGCGATGATAGTGTTTTTTTGCATTTAGTTCCTCTGTCGGATAAATTCATAGAAAACTTCACCTTCAACACTTTTGCGGACACTAGCTACGATGAGGATAAGAGCCATGTTGGATCCATTTTCTTGGAATTTCTGTAGGATGTTGTTGATACGTATTAGGCACTGAATCGTGGACAACAAGTGAATTTATTCCAGAGTCAGGGACAAGAGCAAGACCAAACACAACGGTCACCCAGGTTAGCCATTGTATGGTCATATGTCATCCAGACCCAATTCAACCTTTTTGTTACGGAGAACCCAGTCTCTACAAGGACGTCAACAAAGCAGTGGAGGGAAAGTATAACCGAAGTATCTGAATTTCGTTTTTCCACTTTAAATGAAACTAGTTTCGAACTGGAACTGTAACGGAAATTTAGGATGGAAGTTATTATTCCTTAGTCAACACAGTATACTGCAACAGATAAGATAGAACGCATAAGATGGATTGTGGAGAAACACTTTTCTTTTACGGATGAGGACCTTCTTCCAAAAAATGGCCAAGGCTCGGTTCATCTGTGCATTTGGGATAGATTTTCTGTAAGCCGGGTGTGGAGAGCGACCACTTTGGAAGTATGAGTTAAATGGACAATCCGACATGATGGTATTTCCCACTCAAGTATCGATACGTGCACGACATGACAGTCGGCTGAAAAAATAGGGCTCTTGGCTATAAGGGAAAGAGAACTGAAGAAATGCTGAGTCTCATAGTCAGTTGCGTAACTTAGTATCAGTTCTTACAAAGTTTACAGAAGGTGGTGTTCGTACTGTGCTTGGTTGATATAAACTAATTTGAGTAATTTACCCTGTGGGTAGTAAATCCAAAAACTTCGAGGGACACATACGAAGTGGTTCTATTATGGTGTGTAATACCTCCTATGTGTTTGAAAAATAATCACTGGTTCGGTAACCTCCAATGCGTATAATACACTGAGGTGACAAGTCATAGCGATATGCACTTATGCAGATGGCATACACATGGTATACAAGGACAGTGCATTGGCGAAGCCATCATCTGTACTCAGGTGATTCATTTGAAAAGGTGTCAGACGTAATTATGGTCGCACGACGGGAGCTAACAGACTTTGAACGCATAATGGTAGTTGGAGATAGACGCATGGGAATTATTAGGAAATTCAATTTTCCAAGATCCACTGTGTCTAGTGCGTGTGCCGAGAATACCAAATTCCAGGCATTACCTCACAGCACGGACAATACAGTGGCCGACGGCCCTCAGTTAAAGACCCAAAGCACCGGCCTTTGCGTAGAGGCGTCAGTGCTAACAGACAAGCAATGTTGCGTAAAATAACAGCAAAAATCGATGTGGGACGTACGACAAACGTATCCGTTAGGACAGTGCAGCGAAACTTGACGTCAGTGGGCTATGGCAGCAGACGACCGACGGGAATAGCTTTGGTAACAGCACTACATCGCCCGCAGCGCATTTACTGGGCTCGTCATCATGTCAGTCGGACCCGAGACGACTGGAAAACCGTGGCCTGGTCAGATGAGTCTCGATTTCAGTTGGTAAGAGCTGACGGTAAGGTTCGAGTGTGGCACAGAGGCCACGAAGCCATGGACTCAAGTTGTCAGTAAAAAAAACTGCACAAGCTGGCGGTAGCTCCATATTTGTGTGGGCTGCGTTTACATGGAATGGACTGGGTCCTCTGGTCCAACTGAAACGATCGCTGAATGGAAATGCTGGTGTCACTCACATAGCCCGACGCAAACCCCATCTAACATTTATCGGACGTAATCTAGAGGTCAGGCCGTGCACAAAATACTGCACCGGTAACACTTCGGCATGGCTCAATGTTTCTGCAGAGGGCTTCCAACAACTTGAGTCCATGCCACGTCGATTTTCTGCCACACAGCGGGCAAAAGGAGGTCCTATGCGATATTAGGAGGTATCTGATCACGCTTGTCACCTCATTGAAAATCAGGGGAGTCGATCCTTCTAGCTTACCTGGGCCACACTGGAAGAGGACGAGTATTTTTGGGCCGCCCATAATGTACGTAATACTAACAATAACCACCGAGTGATAAAAGAAGAAATCAATGAGAGATTAGCGTCGTATGACGGGCGTTTGAAACTGAAAATATTCAATTTATCATAACGTTACATAAACGATTTTTTTTTTACCAATAGTATGCTAGATGGTCACTTTTTGTTTTGGCCCGCATTCGGACCGCGGGTTGTGCCTCCCTGGTATACATCAGCCTCGTAATAGATCATTTGACACCACTATCCACTGCCGCATAAAGCCTTGCCTCACCACCACCTCCCCCCCCCCCCCTCTCCCCCCTCCCGGTCCAAGATTGCCCATACATTCATTCTTCAGCTGTAGGCAACCACGCTGCTGTTTGTTTTGTAAAGGCACCCACCAAATGCAATGTGTTCGGCGTCACGACATTTTCTGGCTTGACCAAAGAACTTAATTGTTCTGTATGCTACTTCATCTCTTGGCTCTCTGTCCCGCACATCTTTACTCGATTTTTATTACGGTCATAACCACGTCTTCACACTCAAGTCTGTTCTCTGACCTGTTCGTTTCTTGTACTGTCTGTGGCGGTGGTTCCCAGCATGCGTGACTCCATTGCTCGCTCAGCATCTATCAGATTCGGAATGGTTTTCTTGAGGTCTGTGGGAAAACTCGTAGCACACACAGATTGCGAACGTTGTTTCACAAACTTCAAGAGTTTTGTTATGACAATTCACGCGATTCTTGAAGTTTTCTCGGCGGATAGAATATTTTATCTTTCGGGCTTGCATCAACGGTGACACTACTTCATCTTCGGATATTTCCGCTGTTTATTGGAGACGTGGGTATGATTTTTCACCCATCGGGTGAAACGGCAGATCTTCTCGAATCTGGAAGATGATCTGCTTTTACGGAAGAAGGGGTATTTATGAAAATCCTTGTCAGTCTGTTAAAAGTTACGCAGGAGAAACAACACGCGTTGTACAGGAACTGTATATCTAACATCGGCGGCCTTCTAGAGCCCAACAAATAGCTGAACATTGTACTCGTATTTTAACTGGTCATTCCATAGATTACGGGAGAGCCAAGATACTGGCCACAAGTTCTTGGTTTTGCGATACAGTGGTCGAGAAAGCCGTGGAAATAAAAATGGCAGGCAGCCTGCTCGACTGAGATGATCTCGAAAATCGTGGAAACACTGTACCTGTATTTCACGTCTGCGCTCTGAGAAATTACGTTTTCGCTGTCTCTCGTCCCACCATCTGCCATCCATTTTAATTAACCACATATTTTTTAAGCACTGATGATTTGCTAACACGCCAATTTCTACGTTTTTGTTCAAATTGTTCTGAGCACTATGGGATTTCAACATCGGAGGTCATCAGTCCCCTAGAGCTTAGAACTACTTAAACCTAACTAACCTAAGGACATCACACACGTCCATGCCCGAGGCAGGATTCGAACCTGCGACCGTAGCGATCACGAGATTCCAGACTGAAGCGCCTAGAACCGCTCGTCCACACCGGCCGGCTACGTTTTTGTCACGTTGTTAGACCGATGAGTTTTATCTATGACCAAAGCTGTTGTGCTGACTGTCTTATCCACGACGCATGCGAGTTTTACTGCACACAGTATGTGTCATATGGTTTTACTAAGAGTATTTCACGCTCCTGTTCGGTTAATGGCTGAAATATCAGAAGATTGAGTATTGCTGACCCTGCCACATGCCACTAAGCTCACGCAGTAAAGTTTTAGTTCGCCGAGAACGCTCCAGGCCTTTATTGCTCGGTTGTATATTTCTTTTGCTATACATCCGGTGATAATATCCATCACTCGTCGTCAGTAATACATTCTGATAGCGACTGTTTTCCTGGTTAGGGATAGCGACAGATAAATGAATAGTTCGTGACACCATTTTAAATGATGGAAGGAATGTTTTGAGGAAGCGGAATTTAAGTCGATGTCCAATTTCGTAGATTCCGTGAAGGAAATGCAATAAAAAATATTTCGATAAAACAGAACTGGTGATTAAAAATTACTTTACCACGGAAATGAAATAAATACATACCTATTAAGAACGCAAGAAACGTGTACGGTATTGAACTTCTACGTGTCATAGATTGTGTGTGTTACATATGATGAGAAAGTTGAGATAACTATGGAAGTTAAAACTAGTAACATCTTTCATTTAAATATGTACTTCATGATCAGGAACATATCTACCAATTAGAGTGGAGAGTTAATTTTGATTTACCGTGTATGTAATGTAATCTGTCTCGTTTCCTCTTTGGTAAAAGAAGAAATAAGAATTTTGACAGTTTGAAATTGAGCGTTGGTTTATCATTGGTCACTTTAATAACATTAAACATGTTAAATCCAACGTGGAGTGGCAGATACTTTGTGGCTAGTGGCTGGAGTCTAATCTTGTTCGCGTTATCCAACTTTGCGTAAGAACGAGTTTAGTAGCAGTAGTATCTTCTGATCTGTGATGCCTTTCTGCACGGGTAACATGGGTGTGCATCAGAAACCATGAGAAATTAGCGAATATTTTGCTAGTATTCCTTAAATCGGTGGTCGCTTTTTAAAGGCTCAAGGCTTGGGTTAGACGGATCTACGAACGGCACTTTTAGGTTTGATTTTTTTTAATACTAATTACTGATATGTTGAAATATATAAAATCAAAGTTACCGCTAATACAAAAGGTATCATCAATGAAACGTACGTGTAATTATAGATTCGGCGATTGATTATAGGAATGCAGTCCATGGGCCGTCGGAACCGGTAAGCACAAATTAATGTAGGCGCCCTGCTCGTGTTGGAGAGAGTGGGTAGGCAGACCTTGCCCTGTTTTAGGGTCCTTTATCGCTAGGTACTTTAGCTGCATGCAGTTAAGCGGGTCAACATACAGCTTACCGCAAGCTGTAGAACTGCGTGTGCTCTCTACTTCATTTGGACTCATGCCGGGTCGCGCCAGTCGCTGAAAAACACCCGCGCACATATATAGCGTAGCTGGCTTATAAATTCCCGGTACAGATCAAGAGGCATTCTCCATAATGGCTAGGAAGGATGTGTTTTGGAACTGTACATATTGTTCTGTTTCCTCGTTGCTCCATTCTGGTACGTTACACCTTAACTTATTCCCTTTTTGTTGTTTTCTTTTCATTTTTTCATTCCTTCGCCAGATACAATTAGTAGGCGAATAAGGACAACGTTATTTCAGTATAGAGTGGAAAACATTCGTGTAGCAATCTTCTACAGATGTGGACAGATAAATGGAAAGCAAAAATAAAAATAATAATCGGGTTTCGAACACGTGGTTTAAAACTGTCCAACCACGACGCTAGCCAGCGCTTCAGTTGAACCATTTGCTTACTAAACTGCACATAAAGTACCCTTAAAACTTCGATTGTCATTGTCTTATAATAGGTCGAATATCTACGGATAATCTGAGACATGTGTACGCTTATTTTGCGCACTCTTCCACCGGGAGACGTTTCTGGGAATCACTTGCGTGTTCTCCTTGTTTGGGGAATACAGCCGAGTGAAGACCTCAACATCAGCCGACAATGCGAATGGTACACTCCCCTTCCTTTTCACAGCACAAATTAATACTTCGACAATGACAGGTTGTTTACCTGTCGAAATATCGGCCGTTGTCTACGTCTTCACGCAGGTGCATTCCCTTATGTTGTTTGCATATTGAAGTTATTACTGCTAAACTGAACAGGCCGCGAGTGTAGAATTTTTGTCTCTTTTCGGTTAATCTGACGTTCGAATTGCGAGCTAGATTTATTGAAGGTTGATCTTTTTCAGAAACACGTCGTCAGTGAAAAATTGTACACCTTCATGATATCTTGCCAAATATGTTTTTCTTACGTGCCGTCAGCTGCTTCTCCGGTATACTAGCGAGTGCTCGTGTCTGATCAGACGTTCCTCCTTAATGTACTTATTTGTGTATTGTGTCGCAAGCAAACAATAAACGTCTACTGGACTTTCTAATAACGTTGTAACGAATTTGTCAAGTGGCGTAAATGCGTACAGGGAGAAATGCATTCCTATTAGTCGGAGGAAACCTCGACGGGCGCAAATCTCTTCGTTCCGTGCTCGGTAATGCTTAACATGCCTCGGATGCCTGCCCTGGTGAGTGGTCTGCCCCAGCACGACCCCTGGAAGAGGAAAGTGACGGGTGGGGGTGGGGGGGAGGAGGAGGAGGGGCCGGCCGCGGTGGTCTAGCGGTTCAGGCGCTCAGTCCGGAGCCGCGCGACTGCTACGGTCACAGGTTCGAATCCTGCCTCGGGCATGGATGTGTGTGATGTCCTTAGGTTAGTTAGGTTTAATTAGTTCTAAGTTCTAGGGGACTGATGACCACAGATGTTAAGTCCCATAGTGCTCAGAGCCAGTTGAACCATTTGGAGAAGGAGGAGGAGGAGGGGGTGGGGCGAGGGAGGAAGGAGAGGCACGCCAAGGACGCCCCACCGCCGCGTGGCCGGATCTCGACTGGCGCAGCTGAGCGATCGTCGCCGCTCATCTCATGAAGGCGTCCGTACACGGGGCGTGGAAGCGTTCGTGGAAATGGAGCTAGTCCAGTTTTGTGACGTCACAACATGGAAATCCGAAGTGTGAAATACTGAACAAGAAGCGTCATTTTGCGTTCTGTAGAGGAACGTGGCCGATGAGATGCGAGACATTATTAGATAATGGTTCCGCCCTTTATGAAAAACATTGTTTTTCTTGTTACCTAAACATTTTTCGGCGCCTGTGTGCCATCGTCAGTGGGGTTTATTGAGAAACGTGATTCTACAGTATATGGTTTTGCAGGACCATATGTAGGTTTCTCAATAAACAAAACCCACTGATGATAGCACAGAGGTACCGAAATATGTTTGGCCAGCAAGAAAAACAATGTTTTGCATGCAAGACGGAACTAATATCCAATAATTTTAACTGCAAACATGGAAAAGATAAAAGAGCTGCATATCCATAAAATGCAGATGCAAGATGAACATCTACGCTTTTGTGTCATAAGCAGAACGTAATATTAGATTACGTCGTTTGCAATTGAAGCCCACATTTGGTTCATTTTACAATATAACTTACACCCTGTGAATAGACCAGCACTTTGCGGATACTGCACCTAGAAATGGTATGATTCGTATTAATAATAAAATCTGAAATTGATGGTTAAAGAATTTTCGTATTCCGTTCTTTTTGCAGTATAACTTTCGTGTTACGCAAGTAGGCGTTTTAAGGAGAAAGACGTATTGAACAGTTATCAAAAACGTTAGGATTGGCCATAATTAAATGACAGTTATTGATGCAACGGCTGTTAAAACCTTCTGGCTTTTCATGTTTTTGGATAACAAAAACATCCTCTATAAAAATCAACATGGATTCCGCAAACAGAGATCTTGCGAAGCTCAGCACAGTCTGTTCCTCTATCAAATCCATAACGCTGTAGACAACGACGCTCAGGCTAATGCCGTGTTCCTCGACTTCATACTCCCGTGAAGCCGTTTAGTGGAGAGAGAGAAAAAAAAAAAAGCTTACAGAATATCCTACCTTGCATATAGAACCCAACATGTCGCTCTTAACGGAACAGATTCAACAGCTGTAAAAGTAATTTCTGGAGTACCCCAAGGAATTGTGGCAGGGCCGTTACCGTTTGCAGTGTATACAAGTGATTTATTAGAATGTCTCGGAAGCTCTTGAGGCTGTTTGCAGATGACGCGGTTGTCTATAACAGGGGTTCCCAGAATTTTCAGCTGACAAAATACTTAGAGATTCTGGGTACTTTGAGTTTCCTTATGTTGAACGTTAATAATTCTTTTAAAAATTAATAAACACTTGTTTTATTCAGTAATTCTGTCAATTTATATCATAACTAATAACACAGAAATCATCGTCCGCAGCTCGTGGTCGTGCGGTAGCGTTCTCCCTTCCCACGCCCGGGTTCCCGGGTTCGATTCCCCGTGGGGTCAGGGATTTTCTCTGCCTCGTGATGACTGGGTGTTGTGTGCTATCCTTAGGTTAGTTAGGTTTAAGTAGTTCTAAGTTCTAGGCGACTGATGACCACAGATGTTAAGTCCCATAGTGCTCAGAGCCATTTGAACCATTTTGAACAGAAATCATAATAAAATATTTAAAAAATAATTAGTATCGAGAAGATGTCGAAGAAGGAAAAACGCTATCTTCTTAATTTTCCTTCGCGGGGCACTTAGCCTTCCCTCGAAACAAAGTTCGGGAAACTGTTGTGTATAAGATGCCAGAAGACTGTAACAGTTTGCAGAACGACCTGCAGAGGACTGCAGCGAATGGCAGTTAACCCTGAAAGTCCGCGTCGGTGGCTGTGCTGTCAGCGGGGCAGATTGCTAAGCGAAGCGACCCGAGTTCGATTCCCGGCCGGGTACTGGATGTTGCGTGGTCCTTATGTTCGTCTCGTCATACTGACATGGCACTTCTGAAGCGGCTGAATGGGCACGGCCCAAAAGCCAACTGAAACATAAAACCTGCACGTAAAAGAATGTATCATTATGCATACACTGGAAAGGAAATTCAATACCGTAAGACTACACTATTGATGAGAAATTGCTGGAAACTGTAATCACCGTAAAATATCTTGGAGCATCTGTCCGGAGCGACATTAGGTGGAATGACCACAATAGTAGGGAAACTAAATGCCAGAAGGGATTCATAGGATGAATTTCAAAGAAGCTCGTCCAAGGTGCTTGTTCGGTCGATTCTTGAGTATTCTTAATCAGTATGGAATTCTTGCCAGATAAGACTGACCGGTGAGGGAGAGGGGGACATACGGAGAGGGAGAGGGGGAGGGGTCCAACGAAGAGCGGCACGTTTCGTCACGGGTTCGTTTAATCGGCGCGAGAACGTTACATACATGCTACTCCAGTGGCAGACGCACAAAGAGGCTTTGTGCATGCCTGAGAGGTTTACTACTGAAATTTCGAGAGAGAGCTTTCCAGGAGGAGTCGGACACCACATTACTTCCTCCCACGTACATCCCGCTAGATGTCCACGACGAGAAAATTCGAGTAAATTGAGCTAATACAGAGGCTTACCGACAACCATTTTTCCCATGCGCCGTTCGTGAATGAAAGAGGAGAAAGGGAGGAGGGCGGGAAAGAGATCAGTTAATGGTAGCAGAAGAACCCTGCGCCATACGCCTACAGGCGGCTTGCAGAGTGTTGTAGATAGATGTAGAGGCCATCATAGTGTGGCTGATGTTCTCTATTTACAATACTTTATATCAGAGACGAGTTTAACATTTCTTTGTCATCGTGATAACCTACTGTTGAAATAATCATTGTCAATATGTAACTGACGCATTTCGTAAGATTTCAACCACTCGGATGAAATGTTGGATAAGCTTCACCGCCTAGCGTAACAAAACATACAATGACATTGCAGTTCAGAAAAGCTCGCCCATCAGGAATCTTCAGTTTTCCACCTGACAGATGCAGAAACAAAGCTGAAGGCTAAGACATTCCGCCATCGCTTTGTTTTCTGTAGCCACCAACATATTTTTCTGAGCTTAGAATTATCGTCACCCAGTCCTTGTGACACGGTAGAACCAGAAGTCTGTCGTTACCGAACATAAGGGCAAAATGGGCAAGGCTAATATTTCGTATGCTTTTTCCGTCTTCATACTTAAGCAGTTTGGAAAACGAAATGCTGAAGTAGCCCGATGTTTTTCAGGAGATATCGAAATGACTAAAGATAAGTACATGAAGTACCACAACATGCTTGATGTGGCTGAAATAGCATTAAATAACACATTAAAACACGCCTAAGTTTATGAGGGATCTTAGGGAGCGTGACTTTACCTCTAAAACTATGGCCGACTGTCGAATGAATGTGATGAAGGTACTACACAGTAACCAGTAAAGATCTCCGGTAAAGGTATTTCTATCTGACAAGACTCCAAATGGTGCCTAATTTTCTTATATCGTGATCCATACAAACTTTTTACATTTTAACAATTCGGGTAGTAAGCTTCCGAGGAAAATACAATCAGTTTTCGCATATTGAAACTAAGTATTGCTGATGTAGCGTCAAAACACGCTGAAAACAGTTTGTCCGAAAAAGAAGACTTATTTTTTCCCCATATAGTCTTCACTTCGCAGTAAAGGTATTAATTATGCGTTACTCTCTCAACGGCCACTTTAATTCCGTAGTTATCCAACAGCATTTCCGTTTTTTTTTTCTAGTTTCCTTTCTTAATCTGAGCATTGTGATGCGGCGTACTAACAACAGTTTTGTGTTTATTTGGGTTGTTATTTAAGAGTAGAATAGTTTGATTTAAAATAACGAGCTAACTATTTCGTGTAGTTCCAGACAGTATCAGTTTCCGTTTTAATAGCTGTCATTCCAAATAGGAAGAAATAAGTGTTGTTACTAGTTAATTCTCACCTCTTAGTTATCCGATGAGTTAGTCGCGCCGCTATATGTTGGTTTCTGTCTGGTGCGTCTCTTGCGGCTTTGCCTCCAAACAAAATTTACGGTTTCAGTACATACGAAATTTTATTGTTATCCCAGTTTTTGTTTTGTTTAGTAGGGGACTACTGTCTAAAGGGAACCTCTACACCATACCAACTGTTGATCGACAAAGTCGCCATTCTTCTTAATTACATGTCGCACAGCACGTGATTTTTACAAAATTTGTCTGGCGGCATTATCACCCGAAATAAATGCCAGTCTTCTCCCCTATTCCAGAAGATTTTATTGTAGACTGAACATAAGATCTTTTTACACCAGCAAGAAAATGCAACATCAGATGTGCTTGAAACGAATGCCAGTTTCATCCATTGTTTTTCACGAACTCGCTCAATTTCGATGACTCTCATCTCCATAATGCATTTTCAGTTTTTGTAGAAATTTTGCTAAAAATGTTTTTTTGTCGGCTGTTGTAATCTCTGCATATTTTGTAATTTCAGGTGCACTGTTAATGTTGGAAGCAGAATGACGACTGTGTTGCAAAAATGGTCGTATCTCTCTGTAACAGGATTTCGTGAAGAGCACTTGTATACTGCTAGCAGATCGTTGACTTTATGAGGTACCACACTCCTAACTTTCAGAACAATTATACATATGAACACCACATTAAAATCATTTAGGTTTGCCGTCTGAGTTATCGGCCTTTTTAGCGAACGACGCGCGGGCTTCGGCCGTGTTTTACTTTTTATCCATTGTAGCAGTATGGCGAAGGCAATTTAATTT
Organism: Schistocerca piceifrons; assembly: GCF_021461385.2. Taxonomy (NCBI): domain Eukaryota; kingdom Metazoa; phylum Arthropoda; class Insecta; order Orthoptera; family Acrididae; genus Schistocerca; species Schistocerca piceifrons. The sequence continues at coordinate 550,499,117 of NC_060140.1, forward strand.
TTAGTTCTGGACCTCCGACTCTGAATGGCGTACTTTATAGACTTTTCTCAGCGTCCCTGTTTTTAGCTGTCTTCTCTTGGATTGGGATTGACGTGTAGCCGTTTCTAACTACTCTCTTTGTCTTCGTGTTCCACAATTTTGACATGGGCGCGTGTGACCCTAGTTGTTTTAAGGCAAAACCAAACCACATTAAAAAAAAACTGATTCATCACTATTAGAAGTCAGACAGTAGCTACATTTTGTTCGCCTTGGTGTGTAATCAGACTTCTCGAATAGCGCTACAACATTCGAGGAACCCTACAAACATTGTGCCAGCGGGATTTCATGTGATCAGTAATGCAGAACAAGTAAATTGTTGTGCATTATATAAATATTTATTCGTTGACAGCATCGCAGAACTGGTATTAAAGTAAGTATTTCTTCTTGCGACATAACGATCTGAACACAACGTAAGGAAATACCATTTCGAAAACATATTTTAACCGTAAAACGTTTTGCTTTACAAATAGCCAGAGTCTCACAGACATTTCATTTCATGAAGTATTTCAACATTCGTAGAACAGCGTGCTTAAAAAAAAAATTCTCACCGGGAAAAAATTGCGGTGTAGTATTTTCTTCCCTATCTGAATGCCTCCGCTGCCCTTGAAGTATGTGTGTTAAACCCGAGCGTCCCAGGGGAGCCTGTTAAAAGGCCTCCACCCTTTGTAATAGTAGTTCGGGAATGGCGACAGTACGCAAAGATTTTTTAAAATTTACTACTGAAATTCACCTACGAGAAGCATTAATACCGAAGTCGCTACGTTTGATACCTTCTGGCGTTTGATGCAGTTGTGGTCAATTTCCAGTCATTGCTGATAAAAACAGATAACAAGTAACGCGAAGTACTCATAAGTTTTACAGAAAAAGAAAACGGTTACATTTTCTTGTCATAGACTCCCATGCGCATGTCCAAATGGGACATTTACATTTGCTGTCACAGTAGGCCAGCCGCAGTGGCCATGCGGTTCTAGGCGCTACAGTCTGGAACCGTGCGACCGCTACGGTCGCAGGTTCGAATCCTGCCTCGGGCATGGATGTGTGTGATGTCCTTAGGTTGGTTAGGTTTAAGTTGTTCTAAGTTCTAGGGGACTGATGACCAAAGAAGTTAAGTCCCATAGTGCTCAGAGCCAGCTGTCACAGTAAAATATTTGTGGGAAGAGGGGGGGGGGGGAAGGAAGGAGGAAGAGGGCTGTTAGTTCTCATAGTAAAGTCAATGAGGTGGCACATAAAGAGCCGTGACAGGTAAATACGAATGTTAAATTGAGATCCATGCACATTCGTTATTGTCTCTGCACGTTTACAAAGTATTAATTCGACCATAGCGGTTAAGCAAGCCACAATATCCTCTGTAATGTACAGAGCACCTAGTCCAAAACGCAGAGAGCGAATCTGTACTGAGGCAGGGCAACCGAACGGAGTAGCCCAACAGGCATACTACTACTACTACGCCGTCCAGTATTTCGAGCCCATGAAAGACGCAAATGAAACTTCGTGAAGACCCAATTCACTTGTGTCTAGAACATGTTCAGCCGGCGTCTTAGGAAAATTCTTGACCGACTACGTCAGCTTAGCCACTACGCCGTTCGTAAGCATCAGAACCTGTGACAAAAAGCGAACACTGGAAACTTCAACAGAAGACTAAATGTCTTCCTACAATCTGTGTAGTGCTGCAGTAGATAGCGGAGTGAAGGCAGTCGGAAACAGCATACGTAAGTATGTATCTGGCGGACGCGCGCTAGCGGAGGCAGGAGCGGCGAGCGGCGAGCGGCGAGCAGCGCGAAGCACTTCCGGCCAGTGCACTTCCGGGGTCGATCGCCTCGCCTCGGCCCGGCCCCGCTTTACCCCCGCCCCCGCTGCCACAGTCTTTGCTCTTCGTGCTCGGTGCATTATCGACTGCAAGCAGCGTAGCCCAGTCTCCCTGCGTTTTCGCAAATACCCACGCAAGTTTTCTATGGTGCTTCCTCAGTGTGCGGTCCCCCGCCATTTTTGTCAGGCATTTCTTACTTGTTTCTTATTTACGATGTTTGGGAAATAGTGTAAATGTGACTCGTGAAAATCTGTTTTACCCTGTAGGAAAATAAACGGTAAAATTTTGTCTGATTTTGGGATAACTAATTCGTTGCAGACCAATGAAGGAATCCTTCGTTTCAGCTCGACGAAGTGACTAATCTCTGGAAGTTAGTGTTTCCTCGTATGTGTAGCATCCGTGAGGTTCTTGACGCGATCATCTAGTACGCATGACGACTGATTAGCGTTACGCTTACATTGTGTTTACAACTTGAAGAATAGCATTATCAATGTCGAAAACGATCGTGCCCGTGAAACGCGTATACAAAGTCGGGTCGATAGTTCAGTACTCTTTGTTTGAAACTATTTGATGCAAACATTACTTCCGTGACTCAGAGCTGCAGATACCTTCCGTACGAAGTAGAACCTACGAGCGTTGTACCTTGATTGCAGCTTGAGGCGATCAGTGTAGCGATGCGCTTAAATCAGCTACGACTTCTTCGCAAGTAAACAGTAACAAATCCAAAAGTTTGTTTGTATACCGCTTTCCATTTCCAGGCATCGTCTTAAGGAGGCGACCCTCCGCCTGAGAACAGGAATATTAATCTATTAAAACATCGTGTGACGTGTAGTACAAAGGGAGGGACTAATTAGCATCTGGACGTACGTGGACATATTGTTGTACAGTCGAGACCAGGCGGGGTTAGCAGCTCAGTAACCAGTGAGCTCGCGATTCTTTAACTCCCATATATGTAACAGCATCAAACAGCTGATTATTTCAAAAGAGTTAACGTGTTAAATAATTGACGTTAACCATGCAAACAAGAAAAAGTTTGGAAAGGCTTAAAATGACGCATAAAGTTTGATGGAAACAGTTAAGCGCTCTCATTCTCAAATACTGTATGAATTAAGTCTGGACATTTGCGAGCCCTCATTTACGCTGTCTCAATGTAAACACAGTTTGTAACTGCAAAATTTCTCCAACCGCGTTAAGCTTTCAACGTAAGATCATACATCTTACTGTTAGTGAGAAGATGATGACGGCATTTTATTTTTTTAAATTCTGCCAATAATCGCAAGAAATATTTAAAACTTTTTTTTCGCCGGAAGACGTTAAATACACAACCTGCAACTGGTACCGGTTCGGGCGTAGCGATTTACTAATACAGATGTGAGACATTGCCCACTAAGTTACCAAGTTGTCATTCGTCGTTTATTAGGATCTGAACGAATGAACCGTCCATTTTTGTCATTTATTCCGAGATGTTACAGGCAGCTGTTGATAATTTGTTTTTCTTCCAAGGAATAAGGGTTGTGGTACCGGAAACCATGCCAAAAGGATTGTGGTAATCGATATATATTTATTGTTCGTCCCATAGCCGATTAGCTTCCGGTAAAACTGAAAGGATAAACCCTACATTATTGTATTTCATTGCAAGGACTACAACTATCTGAAGAGATTTATATACATACAATCTTCACTTGAGCTTTATTCTCGTTAATTTTCCGAGAAAATTCGAGATCGCTCTAAAAATGACCGTTCAAGAAAATGCTCTTAAGCACACTTAAATGCACTCAAGTATTTAAAAATATAGGGTATCCATTTTTCGAATGGCGATGTTTTCTTTAGCGAGATCCGAGCGAAATGCTTCACTTACCAAACTACTATGTACTTTACACTTCTCGTACACTTTTGTCCATAGAACTTTTCTCTTGATGATGCACTTTGCTCCCTTTCTTCTTTCCTTCTTGCCTCCCTTCAGTCGTGGTTTATACCAAGTTACATCATCTACCACTGTTTGAAACAGTAAAGAAAGAGAATGAAATTCGTCCGCCCCTCCCTCCTCAAATTATATCCACGTATAAAATGTCAAGCAACGTTTGGAATAAGATGCACCGTTTCTAATCTTACGTCGAATATCACAGTCCTTTGGAATTCAGATGCCATTTAATTTTGCTGTTGCCGATCGTTACTCTTCATTATTTTCCAGCCAGACGTCCTTTCAGAAGATGTTGGATCATGCGCTGTCTTCACTATTGCAAAAGAGAACCTCTTTCTTATTTCTGGAATCTACTGATGAACTAGCGAACTCCTACTGCTTTGTGCCTGTGACATTCCACTGAAAACCTCCGCCTCCCATCCCCCTCATCCCAGTATCATCGTTCACCAGATTTCACTGAGCTGAAACCTCAAAGCGTTTTTCACATGTGTTTCTCATGTTGACACAGTTGTATGTTGTTTGATTCTCGTTACAGCTTTTCGGGTGTCGATACCTGGTATTTACTAATATGATTCCCTACAATATTATTTTGTTACAGACAACGAAAAGTAGTGCGTGTCCTTTTCTGTAAGCGCCAGTGAATGTAAGTTGCTGATAGGTTCTCTCTTCCAGCTCAACTTCTGCTGAGGAATTGCATTCAGCCTCCAAATTGACGTCGGCTGGCTGATGGGCATCTCACCGCTAAGGCTCGCGTAATGCAGAATCGTGCTGTATGGACGCGGCCGCCATGCTATGGAGGTAGTTTCCCGTTGCTGGCGTTCCGTTCCGGGCGGCTCATCGATTCATGCAGCAGCTTTCACAGGCGGAGCCGATGCCGTCGCCTCACCTTTCTCTGCAGAAACAGGATCGCCCGCGTTGACCTACTCACCTACAACGGGGTCCTGTATGGGCGCCAGCGACTGCGTTTTCTGCCTCCTCAGACACACATTCTGGTGCACTTGTAGGTGCTGGACGCGGAAATTGTGCCGAATACTGTACTACACTGAGGCTCCAAAGAAACTGGTATAGGTATGCGTATTCAAATAGAGAAGAAGCTGACAAGGGAACCTCCCCATCGCACCCCCCTCAGATTTAGTTATAAGTTGGCACAGTGGGTAGGCCTTGAAAAACTGAACACAGATCATTCGAGAAAACAGGAAGAAGTTGTGTGGAACTATGAAAAAATAAGCAAAATATACAAACTGAGTAGTCCATGTGCAGGACAGGCAACATCAAGGATAGTGTCAGCTCAGGAGCGCCGTGGTCCCGTGGTTAGCGTGAGCAGCTGCGGATCGAGAGGTCCTTGGTTCAAACCTTCCCTCGTCTGAAAATTTTTCTTCCTTTATTTTCGCAAAGTTATGATATGTCCTTTCTTTCATTGACGTCTCTGTTCACTGTAATAAATTTAGTGTCTATGTTTTGCGACCGCACCGCAAACTTACAGTTCGGAAAATATTCATTGACCTTGTTATTGAAGTCGCGAGCTATATTTGCTGGATTCACATTGCCCACGGAATACATCTCACGTATTTAATGCAATCCAGTCCAAAGTGGCGAACAGTCAACTGCCAGCCAGGGAGCCTCGTTAGCAGGAATACTCCTCTTCCGTGCGCTGTTGTCGATTGACGTCGTGTGTTTCGATGTTTGTTTAGGTGTAGTATCGTCATGCTACGGCGCAGTTACCTCGCATCGGACGGACGGACAGATAATAGTCTGAAAATAAAAAATAAACTCTTCACTCGAGGGTAGACTTGAACCAAGGACCTCTTGAACCGCAGCTGCTCACGCTAACCACGGGACCACGACGCCCCTAAGCTCACTTCCTCCTTGATGTTGCCTATCTTGCACATGGACTACTCAGTTTGTATATTTTGCTATTTTTTTCATAGTTCCACACAACTTCTTCCTGATTTCTCGATTGATCTGTGTTCAGTTTTTCAAGGCCTATCCACTGTGCCAACTTATAACTAAATCTGAGGGGGGTGCGATGGGGAGGTTCCCTTGTGAGTAGCACAGTCACCGTGGTGTAGTGGTCATGATAGTAGACTGTTGCATGGAAGTCACCTGAACAGTAAAATTTTAATTTCTATATTCGGTTCGAGTACATTCTAAAAGTATCCACAAATGTCAAGAAGCATTGTACTGGAATGTTCTGTAATTGCATATATACCGAATGTGTTTTGGCCGGAGGCAGTTCGCTCCGCGCTCTTGTATGAGCAAGTGCTGAATAAATCTTCGTTAAGTGAAGTTAGTGTTCGTAATTCATCTAATTACACCTCCTTATACGTGACAAAACGTAAACAGGCATCTCCGATATAGCGATGAAGTGGGGAATTTCCCGTACCACCATTTCACGAGTGTATCGTGAATATCGGGAATCCGGTAAAACATCAGATCTCCGACATCGCTGCGGCCGGAAAAAGATCCTGCAACAAGGGGACCAACGACGACTGAAGAGAATCGTTCAACGTGACACAAATGCAAGCCTTCCGCAAATTGTTGCAGATTTCAATATTGGGCCATCAACAAGTGACAGCGTGCGTGTCATCGTGCAAATCAGACGAAACATCATCGATATGAGCTTTCGGAACCGAAGACCCACTCGTGTACACTTGATGACTTGATGACTGCACGACAGAAAGCTTTACGGCTTGACTGGAAACATGTTGCCTGGTCGAACGACTAACGTTCCAAATTATATCGAGCAGATCGACGTGTACGGCTAGGGAGACAAACTTGTGAGTCCATGGACTCTGCATGTCAGCAAGCGACAGTTCGAGCTAGTGGAGGCTCTGTAACAGCGTGGGGCGTGTGCAGTTGCAGTGATATGGGACCCCTGATACGTCGAGGTAAGACTGTGACAGGTGACATGTACGTAAGCATACTGTTTGTATCCATCGAGCATTCCGACGGACTCAGGCAGTTCCAGCAGGACAAAGCGACATCCCATACTTCCAGAATTGGTAGTGTGTGGCTCCAGGAACACTATTTTGAGTTTAAACACTTCCGCCGGCCACCAGGCTCCCCAGACATGAACATTACTGAACATATCTGGGATGCCTTGCAACGTGCTATTCAGGAAGAGATCTCCACCCCCTCGTACTTCTACGGATTTATGGACAGCCCTGCAGGATATTAATGTCAATTCCCACCAGCACAACTTCAGAATTAGTCGAGTCCATGTCACGTCGTGTTGCGGCACTTCTGCGTTCTTGTTGGGGCCGTAAACGATATTAGGTAGGTGTACCAGTTCCTTTGACTCTTCAGTGTATTACGAAGAGGTCTTGTACGCCGTTTTGTTAAGGCTTTCCACCACTTGGTTAGGAGCATACATTGTGTACTCGTGAAAATTCAGCAAGAAAGTCGCCAAAGATCTGAAATAAAATGGTAATCTGTTTCTGCAGTAATTAACTTTTCATGTTATACACTGCCGGAAAAAATGAAACACTCACGGACTACGTTCAGTGGCACACGGGTGAAAATGGCTCTGAGCACTATGGGACTCAACTGCTGAGGTCATTAGTCCCCTAGAACTTAGAACTAGTTAAACCTAACTAACCTAAGGACATCACACACATCCATGCCCGAGGCAGGATTCGAACCTGCGACCGTAGCGGTCTCGCGGTTCCAGACTGCAGCGCCAGAACCGCGCGGCCACTTCGGCCGGCCCACACGGGTGAAATGGGCGCATACTGAGGGTTTATAATGTTAGCGATTCATTTGTCATGGCCATCAGAAGGCATGTCTGTGTACCCTTAGTTTTGAGTCTGAGCGCAGTAACTATGCTGAATTTAGAGTTGAAGAGCGATCGCAACATTCATTCTAGAATACAAACAAGCGCCACCGCCGAGTACGTACTCCTGTTGAAGAGCTTCAGCCATTTGGGCGATGTCGCCTTGTGGGCCTGTGGGAAGCTGGACTGCTTCTGGTTTTGCAGACAGTGTCGCTGCTTTCAACCGTGGTGTGTGGAACATTGCCACACCCACACTCCAGCTTCTGGACGTCCGGATAGTAGAGATGCACTTCCAGATCGACGCATTGTGCGAGGCGGTGTTGGCCGACCAACATCATCCAAAGACGAAATAGGGTAAAGTTGCACCTGATTCCACACCACACCACGACGCGACGCGACACCGCTGCATCACGAAGCGTGAACATTCTGGTGTCGCGAAAGAGTTGAGTGGAGAGTGGATTGATGTTCTGTTGCTTTCAGCGACGAGAGCAGGTACTGTGTATAAGAGTGTGCTGTGCATACACGCGTACGGCGTAGACCTATTCTAGATTGCATTAGCTCACGACACACATGTCGCATCCCAAGTCGTCATCAGTGACAACCTGCGGCCACATACGTTATTTCTGCAGGATAAATTAACTAGTGCCCGCTACAATGTGCAAGTTGTTATCCATTTGCTGCTGCCATTTCTTCGACCGGAAGCTGCTGTGCTTTCTCAGCAGGACAATGCACTTCTACATTACGACTGCTGCTACGCAGTGTGTTCATAGCGGGATACAACTACTGCCCTGGCCAGCAAAATCACCGGGTCTGACTCCAATCGATCATGTATGGGACGTGCAGTGGGAACTTACTCGCCTTCCAGAGGCTGTGACAACCGTTGCCGAATTGCAACAAAAGGTGCAAGATGATCGTGGCTATCTATAACAAGATGCAATTTGACATGCGAGGAACGCACCAGCGTTGCCGCCAGAAGGGCTAGCTGTGTACTGATGCGACTGTTCGAACACTCTTTTCTGTGTGCTGGGTGTTTTCGTTTGTTCTGAATTAGTCATATACTCTTACAACTATAAATTATCTCTACACCACTTGCCAATGAAATGACATTGTCATTAAATGCAGCTTTTTTGTGTTATTTATGGCAGAGGGAACTATTTGTAGGGCATGCCCGAGGTTCAGCATTCCATACAGAATTCGCGTAAACTGTCATTTATATGTGGTACTAGTGTTACTAAAAATATTCACCCGCTAATTTCGTACTGAGGGTGAACTGCGGTACTGGTAATTACACTGTGCTCAACTGCATTCAGTTGCACGTGTTATCTACAGATGATCGAATGAATGCTGCTTTCATTTGGTCCAACCACTTGGCAATCGCAGTTCGTGCAGGAGACAACAGCACGGGCCTACAGGTCTTGTGGTAGAAGCTTAACCTAACACCAGAAAGTACGAGTAGTCCTCGGAGATGACACACTACACACGTGCCGCACAGGAAGGCAACTCTGCGAGCGGCAGGTGAAAGGCTTTTGACTGTGTTGACCACAAAATATTACTGCAGAAGTTGGAACATTATGGAGTAAGGGGAGTAGCTTACAATTGGTTCGCCTCCTACTTTAAGAACAGAAAGCAGAAGGTAATCCTCCGCAATATTGAGAGTGGTAATGATGTTCAGTCCCAATGGGGCACTGTTAAATGGGGCGTTCCCCAAGGGTCGGTGCTGGGGCCACTGCTGTTCCTTATTTATGTAAATGATATGCCTTCTAGTATTACAGGTGATTCAAAAATATTTCTGTTTGCTGATGACACCACCTTGGTAGTGAAGGATCTTGTGTGTAATATTGAAACATTATCAAATAATGTAGTTCATGAAGTAAGTTCGTGGCTTGTGGAAAATAATTTGATGCTAAATCACAGTAAGACTCAGTTTTTACAGTTTCTAACCCACAATTCAACAAGAACTGACATTTTAATCAGACAGAATGGGCATGTTATAAGCGAGACGGAACAGTTCAAGTTCCTAGGCGTACGGATAGATAGTAAGCTGTTGTGGAAAGCCCATGTTCAGGATCTTGTTCAGAAACTAAATGCCGCTTTATTTACCATTAGAACAGTATCTGAAATAAGTGACATTTCAACACGAAAAGTAGTATACTTCGCATATTTTCATACGCTTATGTCATATGGTATTATTTTTTGGGGTAATTCTTCTGATTCAAAAAGGGTATTTTTGGCTCAAAAACGGGCTGTTCGAGCTATGTATGGTGTAAGTTCGAAAACCTCTTGTCGACCCCTATTCAATAGTCTGGGAATTTTGACATTGCCCTCACAGTATGTATTTTCTTTAATGTCGTTTGTTGTTAGCAATATTAGCTTATTCCCAAGAGTTAGCAGCTTTCACTCAGTTAATACTAGGCAGAAATCAAATCTGCATGTGGAATGCACTTCCTTGACTCTTGTGCAGAAAGGAGTGCAGTATTCTGCTGCATCCATTTTCAATAAGCTACCACAAGAACTCAAAAATCTTAGCAGTAGCCCAAACACTTTTAAGTCTAAACTGAAGAGTTTCCTCATGGCTCACTCCTTCTATTCTGTCGAGGAGCTCCTGGAAGAGATAAAAAATTAAGCAAATTCCAGTGTTACATTCTTGATTTTCTTTATTTAAACTAACGACTTGTTTCATTTTATCTGTTTCTACAATCGTGTTATAATTTCATGTATTGACTCGTTCCATGACCATGGAGACTTCTCCTAAATGTGGTCCCACGGAACAATAAATAAATAAATAAATAAATAAATAAATAAATAAATAAATAAAGTAACTTTCTTGATTGACAGATAGCAGTGGTTGGCGGCTCTGTTTCCGTCTTGCAGACACCCTCGATTGACAAGACTCCTACAGAGCAGTCAACACGACGAGTAGGTGACGTACGAGGAAGAACTGCGATTGGCTGGCCGCTGGCCTCTACCAGTTAGCGCGCTAAAACGTCAGTCATAGTTACTGCAATCGAAGTATAATAGACGGTTATGGATTGTTAGTACACAAGTTTATTATACCATGCATGAATTTTATTTCTTAAACAAATAATGAACTCTTTTCAGGCACGCCGAATATTACCTGACTGTTGCGTAACACATGGCGTTGAGTTAAGTGTATCGAAGGAATTAACACTGGCTGCGACAGTTTATTGATTTAAATCAATGGGAAAAGTTGAAAATTTCTGCCAGACCAGGATTCCAACCTGGGTCTCCTGCTTGCTAGGCAGATGCTCTGACCATTAAGCTATCCAGATACAGTTGTCATCAGAACTGCAGCGTCCCCCGTCAGACCCAAATTCTCAACTCAGCCACACACTAATGTAGTGCCCCTTGCCCATTATCCTCATTGCTTGCGACATTTCGCCGATTTCCGTAATAGTTGCGGGCATCTGGTGGCCAATTATCTCTTCACTCCAGATGCAGGATAATTTGCAAGGGATACTACACTAGTAGTGTGTATCTGAGTTGAGAATTTGTCTCTCATGGGAGGCGTACTAGGTTAGTCCGTGCAATTTCCTGTCAAATTGCTCTTCGTCAGGAGAGAACGAATTTGTACCTTGAGCAAGCAGTCTAGGAAACCAAGGAGAAATTTAATGAAGCGGAATAAATTTCAGGGTAAAGAAATACAAACTTCGAGCATTGCCAATGATATAGTAAGGCTTTCAGAGACATGAAAGGACTTCGAAGAGCAGCTGAAGAGAATAGATAGTACCTCGAACAGGAATTATAAGGGGAACAACGGAAATGAAGTAAAGGTAACTGAATATAATCGAATTATATCAGGCGAGACTGAAGCAATTTTGGAACTGAGAGACTAATAATAGTAGTTTTTTGCTCTATGGACAGCAAACTGTGATGCCGAGGCAGAGGACATAATATGCTGACTGCTCTAGAAGGAAAAACATTTTTGAAAAAGAGGAACTCATTATCTAATGAAAATTTAAGTGTTAGTCTTTTTTTGAGGTATTTGTCTGGTGTGTACCTTTGTACGGAAGTGAAATATGGACGATAAGCAGTTCAGACAAGAAGACAAAGGAATCTTTTGAATTTGTGTGTTATAAACGAATGCTGAATATTGGGTGTGTAGATCAAGAGGATTGGACAGGATAGAGTAACGTGAAGAGCTGCAGAAAAGTAGTCTTTCGAGGGAAAGGTACAAAAATAACTATGCGAGAACCAGTTTAGATCACAGGTGAGAGATAGTTTTCTCTTAAGCACCCCCAGGTTATGAAGTAACGAGAAAGCCACGTCATTATCAACATTGAGCAAGCAACTTAGTGTGGGGTGAAGGATATTTCTAGAGTCACCACATTTTTTCCCTTTCTTCGTTTCCACTAGCGTGGAAAAAATGGCTGTCGGTAAACCTTCGGAGAAGCTTTAGTACCTCCGCTAAGCATAACGCCTCTTTCGTAGGAACAAACGGTTCTGTAAATCATGTCATTGTCGTGTGACAGCACATGCGAAAATAGTGAAGGGGCGGCCCAAGTTTGGTTAGAGGCGGTGCGCGGCTGGCCGCGGGTTATTTCTGGACTGCGCGCTCAGTAATCACAGCGTTATCTCCGGCGCCTGGCGCTCGTGGCACAGAAAGGGGGGGGGGGGGGGGGACGGAGATGCGTGAGCGCACGTCACACCGATATCATCGTGACATTTAATCAGGAAATAAAGCAGGCGCCGGCTGGGAGAGGCTGCGTTTTTGTTCGTTCGTTAAAAAAGTTTTCGTATTTGCCGCTATTGTGTGGCAGATGTCTTCAAGCGTCGTCGAGAAAATGCAGATGTTCTCGTGAGTAATAATGTTCACTTTATCACTATATATATTAGTAAATCTTTTTCTGCATCTACATTCTCCGCAAGCCACCGTATGGTGCGTGGCGGAGGTCACCTTACCACTTCTCCTGCTGCACTCACAAATTGAGCGAGGGAGAAACGACAGTCTGTGCGCCTCCGCACGAGTGCTAGTCTCTCTGATCCTATCCTCGTGGTCCTTGGCGGCAGCAGAATCGTTCTACAGTCAGCCTCAGATGCCGGTTCCTTAAATTTTCGCAACAGAGCCCCTCGAAGGAACGTCGCCTTTCCGCCAGTGGTCCCCATTTCAGTTCCCGAAGCATCTCCGTGATACTTTCGTGTTCGAACGTACCGATAACAAATCTAGCAGTCCGCATATGAACTGCATCGCTGTCTTCCTTTAATCCGACCTTGTGCGGATCCCAAACATTCGAGCAGTACTCAACAATAGGTCGCACTTGTGTCCTGTATGCGGTCTTCTTTGCTGATGGACCACACGTTCCCGTAATTCTTCCGATAAACCGAATTGAGCCATTCGTCTTCCCTACTACAATCCATGCATGCGCTTTCCATTTCATACTGCTTTACAGCTTTACGCCTAGGTATTTTATCGAGGTGACTGTGCCAAGCAGCACACTGCTAACGCTGTACTCAGACATTATGGGTTTGTTTTTGCTACTCACATGTATTAACTTAAATTTTCCAGCATTTGGAGCTATCTGTTATTCGTCACACCAACTAGAAATTTTATCTATGGTCTTTACTGTTGTAGTTAACTCGTACATTGTATTACGAACGTTGACTGGAGCCACAATTTCCACCTTCATTTACGGTAGTTATTGTTTCCAATGATCTCAAGGGTCAAAGGAAGAAAGTGCTAATCCTCGGGAGCGGCATTTTGAGTTAGTGTACTTTATGCGTCAGTTATATGAAGAGATTAGAATTTAACGGAAATAAAGACCGGGCTGGATACCTACAGTAAGGAAGGCTTCAAAGCAGTCATAATTAGTAAGTCACCAGATAAGAACCCTACAGATCTCAAGTCATGTACACCAATATGTGACATGTCATCCTGGTGAAGGTCGAGGGGAGCTAATGTGCAAGTGCCTACATGCTTATAAAACTCTCAGGGACATAAGCTCTCCACAGTTTGGCTTCAGAACAGCAAAGTCAATAGATGATCCCATCAACCGTGCACTTCAGATAGTCAGAAACGCGACAAATAAATACGCAATGGCCATAATGATGGACGTTGCAGGGGCATCAAACAATCAATGGTGACCCAGAATGTTTAAATGAAACGTAACTATATTGTTCCACAGACATTTTCAAGTCTCAAACATCTATGATGTATACACGCAGACTGAAGCGATGAATGAAAATTTGTACCAAGGCTGGAATTCGAACCTATGACTTCTGCTCACAAGGCAGATGCGCTCACCACTACGACACTATGGCAGAGATTTCTGGAACTATACGGTTGAGTTTGGTTAAAACAACTAAGCCTGTGTTTCAGAAGGGTTTCCCATTTCATTCAGTGCTGAGCTACTATTCCAGTTCAGTTGGAGAGCCTCTGCTAGGGAGAACATCAATTGAGCTGACACGTGAATAGGAATCTATAATGAAGAGGGAGGCGTGCTAGGGTAGTCTGTGCACTTCTGGAAGGCCTCTGTGTCAGGGAAGCGTAGTGGTTAGCACACCTACCTAGTGAGTGAGGGACCGGGTTCGAATCCTAGCCTTGGTTCAGCTTTTCATTCGTCGCTTCAGTCTGCACACATATATGCGTCACAAATGTTCAAAAACATAAATGATTTGGAGCTACACAGTCTCTATAAAACAGCTACTGTGCAACATTTTCTTAGACTGTTGCAGATGGACAAGCGCAAAGTAATCAAGAGGGTTACCCAGGGCTGTCTACAAGGGCCTATCTGTGACACTATCTTCTGGGACATAAATATTGGACCACTCCTGCATTTATTGGATGGGGCAGTAGGCCAGATCGAGTTGTTGTGTGCAGAAGCTCCATTAAAAGAGAAAGCCAAGGAACGCTATAAACCGTTAAGCAATGGTGTTACAACAATAAATTCAAGAGTGAAAAGCGAAACAACTTACCACTAAAGGACACTGTCAGTTAAGATCAGGAAGATAAACATCAAAATTATTCAGGAGTCGTAACACAACGTCGTCGGGTGCACGTAGACCAGAAACCAAACTTTAATAAGCGCATAAGACTGACAAAGAGACAAAACATAAAAAATGCTTGACAAATTGACAAGGTGCAATTCAGATCTCTACAGACAGCCACTACTAATTATCCGGACTTACCACTGCCGTCTCTCTGAATCAGTACTATGCTTTGCAACGAGCTCATGGGCACAAAAACTGACATTGTTCGCAAACAAGGCCTCGTTCGGACGAGGACAGAGAAGTGTCGTGCTCCGACTGTCGGGGGCTTTCGGCACCACCTCAGTGGAGGCACTGTGCGTGCTGCTGGGAATATACCCGATAGCTATTACCGTCAAATACAGAGCCGCAACATACTGGTTAAGAATGGGGAGACTAGACCAGGTAAATGCAATTACCGATGTACCGATACAAACTAAACGCCGACTGAAAAGCTTGCGGACGGATGTAAGGCGAGGTAGGTGGGACGCAAGCTATAAGGGATGTAGTCTGCACGATTTTCTCCCCGACTTACCGGAACGGCTAAGAATAACACACATCGATCCCAGCCGCGGTATGGTGCATTCCTTAACTGGGCCGTACCTTATCCCACGCACTTGCACCGCGTGAGTCTGACAGATACCTACCTGTACACGATGGAAAGAAGGCTCCCCAGAGCAGTCTTCTCCTGCGGGCAATACAGGAACTTCAGAAAAACACCACACTTTGACTACAGTTACACGGAATAACAAATGAGAAATGAAGAACAATGGAATCAACCGAACGCACTAACAGACAAAATATCCAAAGCAACATGTGAAGAGTGCATACGACCTTACAGACGGCGAGCTTATACGCAGCCCAGACAGATTCCAAAGGGTAGGAGAAGAAAGCAACTGACACTGTAACTTCCAACTTTTGAGTTTGATCGACTAACAAAAAATGAAGGAAAAATAACGCAACAGTGCACACTGAACTTGTAAATAAGTTGAGATACTGTAAGGAAGTACATGCGTATTGTCGCATAAGGCAGTATAAATAAGTACATACATTAGAATAATACAGGAAACAGTCTGACTACCACTAACCTGCTACCAACATAATGTAAGTAACTCTGACGGGTGGCCAATGACTCTAAGAAACTATTCCGAGGTACTACCACCAGTCACAATCGGTGACAGCACTA